>NC_058405.1:9261934-9614391 GCF_002201575.2 Neomonachus schauinslandi
CGTTCTTTCTTTCTTTCTTTCTTTCTTTCTTTCTTTCTTTCTTTCTTTCTTTCTTTCTTTCTTTCTTTCTTTCTTTCTTTCTTTCTTTCTTTCTTTCTTTCTTTCTTTCTTTCTTTCTTTCTTTCTTTCTTTCTTTCTTTCTTTCTTTCTTTCTTTCTTTCTTTCTTTCTTTCTTTCTTTCCTTCTTTCTTTCTTTCAGTAGGCTCCATGCCCAGCATGGAGCCCAACACCGGGCTCGAATTCATGACCCTGAGATCAAGACCTGATCAAGAGTTGGATGCTCACCCAGCTGAGCCACCCAGGCGTCCCCCATTCTTCCCTTCTTAAGAGTCATAGCCAACTGGCCATGCTCGGCCTACACCAACACCTCTCTCTACCTGCCCCCCTGGGACTCAAGTAAGACTAAAGTGACATACTTCAAAGGCTTACAACTCTGTTGTTTTTGAGTTGAGAGTACTGGTCATTAGAGTTGTTACATTCAAACCCAATGAAAGAACATCCCAAAGCATCTACATGTAACTAGAGATTTAGGAAGCTGGTTTTGGAAAACATTTAGGCTTATTAAATTTGTACCTCATCTCTTTTCAAATCCTGGGGCACCTGGGTGGCTCAGTCAGCTAACTGTCTGCCTTCGGCTCAGGTCATGATCTTGGGATCCTGGGATCGAGCCCCATGTCAGGCTCCCTGCTGAGCAGGGAGTCTGCTTCTCCCTCTGCCTCTGCCCCTCCCCCCACTCATGCTCTCTCTCTCTCTCTCAAATAAATAAATAAAATCTAAAAAATGATAAAACCACCATCCCATAAGATAAAATACAAAGTTGTTACCCTTAGAAGGATGGCAACATCTCAGGCAGGAAATAGCAACAGTTTTGGAGCCATTTGGGAGTAGGTTAAATCCACTTGGGGATTATTTTGTCCTTGGTCAAATTACCTAATCTACCTGAACTTCAGTTTCTTCATCTGTTAAACAAAAAATTGGAGGGATGAGTAGCATTTATATCAAATGAAATTATTACATGACATATAGAAGAAATATAGCTCATGGTAGGTACTCAATGTCGTCACAGCTCCCTCCACACACCCATATGGCCACAGTTTTTCCCAGGATAAGGAAAAAAAAATTTAAAGCATTTATTCATAGGTCAGAAATTTAAATCAAAACTGGAAAGGCAAGGCAAAGTACTAGACTAGTACTTTCAAAATACTTTTAAAAAATCTTTAAAAGCAGCACATAGACTAAATGTAATTAAAGATACATCTTTCCAGCTTTTTAAGATCAACTTAGACTTTTGTCTTGCTTGGAACGGAAAAGGAATAATAGCAGTAGAAAAAAACCCACCTTTTTTGAGGTAACTACTATAAATGTCTTCTATAACTTTTGAAATTCAGTTAGCTATAAACAAAAAGAGTCTCTACAGCCATAGTTCAACCAGTAAATAAAAACATTTGCAACGAATATCATTGTAAGCATTAAAAAAAACCCTATGCGTACTGTGAAAATAAAATTGCATAAATACATGCCTGGAAAACAAAGGTGCTCCTGGTACCCTTAAAACCTAGTAAGATGCTTTTAGCGTTAACTAAATTGAGTTGTTTGTTTTATAATAGAAGTCACAGCAAGTTAAAGTAGTCATGTAACTAATGATGTAAACACTGACTTTCTATCTGACTTTTGTCTAATCATGCCTGACTGACATATATCCTGATTTTTTTGATCCGCAAGAAGAAATCAGTAGGAATTGTTGGGGTTTACTAAAAACACAAGCTCTGTTTTGTTATTATTCAAACTTACTCCTCCTCCCCTCTTCCTGCTTCCTCTTCCTCTTTCTTCTCATCATTAGTATCCTAATAATCTAATGTTAATCAAGAAGTGTTTCGTGCAATTAAATATGTACCCAAACTCTGTCTTTCTAAGATGCAGCAATCTTAGTTGATTCTAACATAATACCCAGTATGTACTGAGTAAATACTAGTTGACGCCTGATGAGAATAAAGTAGAACCATACTAGTGATAATATGTCTATTTTCCTTTTCGATTGACATTTACCTCCACTGCCTCAGCTGAACAAACACAGGACTATGTCTTAGGGTCAGATTCACAGGTAAGTAAGTGACCAGGGCAGTTTAGTGTGGGACTCCACACTAAAGCGGAGTCCTGCGCTTGGGATATAATGCTCTGTAATTGCTGTCTTGAAATTCTTACTAATTTTATCTTTGAATGTGTGAGCACATGGGAGCATGTGCCCAGGGCTCAGAGCTGGCACACGTGGAGTTCTGTCTCTTTACCCTTCGCCCCCTTCCTGGGATGGGTTCTTGGCCACCTGGTGCCTGGGCCGTGCCTGCACTCCACCACTGCCACTCAGTCTAGGTAGCAACTAACTGGGTGGCATGGTTGGGAAGAAGCCCCCCTTCTCCCATCCCCCTTTTCCTGGGTGGGGCCGGATGTGGGCCCCTGTGGCTGTGTCAGGCACCCGCCTGGGAGTCTCAGGTTCAGAGTGCATCCTGGGAGGAGGTTGCAATCCCTGAGAGTAGGTGGTCTGCTGTGGTTTGTGCAGAGGGCCTGGTGGGAAGGGGAGATTGATTCCCAGATCTCGTGGACACCGTGTTTTCATTGTGCATTGTACCTGGCAAATTATGTAGCTGGCCCTGTGTCATTATTTAATACCTATTGAGCATTCTGGTTACAGAGACATCTCTGTATTAGACATTAAGCAACTGAAAGTATCAAAAATATGCTTTCCAAATCTAGCAAAGCATTAAATAATAGATGTTTGGCTAGATATTGATTCCTAATAGTAAGAGACTACCTGAAAGAGTTAAAACTTTTTTAAAAAAATTTGATAGCTTTCATTTCATATCAATTATAAGTACCATTTGACTTCGACTAGCCATGTTTTTGTGAGCCCAAAGCATCTGAATATCTTTGCGAAGCACTGTTAAACTGAAAAATACATGGGACCAGTGACAATTAGAGAAGAGAGGACAAAAGAAAAAAAAGAAAGTGGAGAAGGAAGTGCAAAGCTCTCAGAAATTGAGGAGTGAAAGAATGCTATCAGCAAGATGGCAGACTAGGAGGTTCCAGCCCTTAACTCTGCACAGAAACAGGTGACCTGCTAGATGGTAGGGACCAGTGGAGGAGAAGCAGGTTGGAAGGTGGACTGTGGCCGCAGATAATGGTACTAATAACAACCAGATCTACTGAGGGTTTGCTGTGCGTCTGGCACCATCTAGATGTATGACATCTGTGAACCCATTTAACGCTTACCAGAACCTTGTGAGAGAGACTCCATTATTACCCCGATTTTATGATAGAGGAACCCGGGGCTCAGAGAGGTTAAGTGATGTGTTCTAGGGGCGCCTGGGTGGCTCAGTCGTTAAGCATCTGCTTTCGGCTCAGGTCATGATCCTGGGGTCCTGGGATCAAGCCCCACATTGGGCCCTCTGCTCAGCGGAAAGCCTGCTTCTTCCTCTCCCACTCCCCCTGCTTGTGTTTCCTCTCTCGCTGTGTCTCTCTCTGTCAAATAAATAAATAAAATCTTTAAAAATAAAAAAAAGTGATGTGTTCTAAGCTACAGAGAGGAGCTGGCAGAACAAGAATCTTCATCTAAGTAATTGGTCTAGAGACCATGCTCTTAATCATGACTGCACAGATGAGTTGCGTTTGGAGTCTGAGATTAAATTTGGGCTGCCCACGTGTGAATGGTGCCATTACAGAGAGTATGGTCGGTGATACAAGAGCAACATTTTAGTTTTTATTCCACTTATGGACAGAAAAATAACTGAAGGATCCAGGGGAAAAGCATGGGATGAAAATATCAAGGAACTTTTGGTCTAACAGTATCTTACTTTTGTACATAACATTTTGTACTTTTCAGAGCATTTTCATCAGTACTATCTCATTTATTTTGCAAAATGACTTAGCAAGGCAAGTATTATTGTCCCCATTTTACACAGATAAGGAAATTGAAGCCGGGAGAGATGGAGTGATCTCCAAGTCCAAACAGCTTATAAAATGGAGATGCCAGTCTTCTGACTTCTTTCCACCAGGGGGGATTAGGGAGAAAATTGTGAAGAATGAAATATTTTCTAATCTCAGTTGAAATAGTTAATTATAGATAGTTTTCTTCTCACCGAAATCACTTCCAAAGGTTGATGTGCCGGGTCTGTTTTCATTAATTGAAATTACAATCAGCTGAAATAATTAAAAATTGAAACATGTAAGAAGGAAGCCCACAGATTTCAAGACATGATTTAATCCAGTTTATTAATCATAAAAACCATCTGGACGTTGGTACTCATTATTTTATTTCTTCTTTGGGCAGATATTGCTACACTGACTTTAAACAATCATCTCTCAGTATATTTTATTCTTGAGTCAACATTTAAGAAATACTATTGGAGAGTGGGCTTTGGCTTTGAATTATGAAGGAATAAGGGGGAGGCAGAAAGGCTGACTCATCTTCCAGAATTATACATGTTGAAGAGGACAGCACGTTGAGTGTGCGGCTTCTGACATTCACAGTGGATGCTGAGGGGAAGGGTTTGGGATGGTGCTTACTGGCCAGGAGGGTTGCTCTCTCTTTTTCACTGGCTAGAGACTGGCTTTTTTTGTTGTTGTTTCTGCGTTTCTGCCAAGGCTATACTTCTGTTGCCCGCAAACTCTCAATTAGCATGTGTAGACCAATATTAAGAGATTGAAACGGGGTATTTGTTTTCCTGAGAGCTCCAGGAAGAACAAGATGAGGATATATTGCAAAATTGAAGATGACACGGTGGTGATGTTAATAATATCATGTTGTATATTTTTTTTTCTTTGTTAGCATGAAGCTAAGACCCTAGAATCCCAGATTTAAAGACTGTTTAAGTGCTGTGGCTCTTAGAGAGCTGATAGAGATAATTAGTTAATGAATTAACTCATTAACTAATTAATGTGCCATGCTCTGTGTGGTGTTCAGGCTACAGCGGAAAACGAGAGATATGGCTGTTATCCACATGAAGCTTACAAATTAACGGGAGAGAAATACGAAGCATCTGGTTAGCATGACCCACCACTGGTTATCCAGCCCTCTCTTTAACTCGTCCAGTGACTGGAAAATGCTCAGTGCATAAGATTATAGTATAAGGCTTAAAGTTAAGGCCCAATATTATATATGCCTTGACATTTGGGGAAAAGTAAGAGGGCACTGAATGGCCGACCTGCAAGTTCCCCTACCCACTCTGCTCCTGAGGATGGGATCCCCCAGCCCAACAAGTTCCTTGTCCTGGGGACCAGGTACGATGCCTGTTTATCGCTGCATAACAGACTGTGGTTCCCTGCCACCTACAAAATGGTTCAAGCCAATCACATCCTCCCCTAGGAACCAGTGGTCGCCCTCCCTCTTGTTACTACAAAGTCTGCCTCCTACAACCTCTGGTTGTTTGCTGTGTTCCTGACTACAAATCCCATGGGGACCTGCAGGGCACAGTGTCCTTTTCTCCTGGGTTGGAGTGTATGTGACTAATAAGCTGTTGTCAGTCACCTCTGTCTGGTGTTGGGTTTTGTGTGTTTGGCTATAATCCTAGGAAGGGAATCCCACCCTCACCAATGGAGTGAGGAGTAGGCAATCAAAACCAAGGTACTTTAGACACGGAGTTAAAATTCAGTTTCTTAGTATGTCCACTTATTGCAGGGAGTTGTTAAGGGAATGGCATTTTGGTCATGGCCCATACAAACGTAGACTACTCTTTGAAGTAGTTGAACACCAAACACAGAACGAGGGAAACTTTGTGTTGCTGTCCACCTTACCCCAAAGCCTTATTTTCCTGTACTCAGAAATGGCTCAACAATAATGAAACCATTCTGTCAATTAGTTTTATTAACCCGAGCTATCAACTGATTGAAGCATTTGGAGACTTTAAAAAGGCAGAGACTGAAATTTCAAATAGTTCATTTCCAATGTTTGGTTTCCTCGGGAGGTTCAATTTTTCATCTGTCAGTTTTCAATCCTAACCTTGATTTAACAAGTCTTGCAGAAAATTATTCATCTTTGTGTGAGAAATCTACTGAGAACGGTTGACACACACTTCTAATGCATGTCAGTAGAAAGATGAGGTGGCTCATGCATGTAGCAATACTCCGCTTATTTTCCTGAAGCAGTCGTTCCCTGCTTAAGGACACACTCATCACTTATCATCTCATCTTATTTAACTTATATTCTCATTTCGTTCTAAAGCAAACAAATCACAGCCTGGCAATCCCAAGGATGGATGCTCCTCAAATCAGATGCTTGCAGGGTTCGTTGGGCACGTGCCATGGCTTCCATGGTAATGGTGATCTGAAATCAACCAGCACAATTTCTACTTAACCAGACAAAAAGGAATTGGAATTAAACCATGTAATTGTATGAAAAGTAATCAAAACAGTCATGTTGTGTCACAGAATAGAGTTGGAAAGAGTGAATCATAAATGGTAACCCTCCTGTTACCCTAGGACGGTGAGTGTTGACGGTGCTTATTTTTGAGAGATTCGGCAAGGACCCCTTGGTCTGCAGCATGTCTCACTCTGAGTCCTTGCAGTATGGACGTCTGCTTGGAGACAGCAACTCTCTACCTTCTCCTGGCACCTTTAATTTTAGGGGGATTAGATTGCTATATCATTAAGGGACTAGATGGGGAGATAAGAAAGAAAAGGAGAGTCTGGAAGGAAAAAAACAGGATGATGGTGAGGGCAAGGAGGTTCTCATGTCAAATTTTGCTCATTTGAAGAGTCTGGAGACACCCCAGGTCAGAGAATGGAAAGAAAGAGTAGCCAAGAAGGTATTATGAGATTTGACAGGACATAATGGTTATAGCCTCTGCAGACCGGAAGTCTGCTGAGGGACAGGAAGTGTACTAGATATTTATATACACTAGAGCAATAGGGTTCTTAAACTTGGCTGCACATTGGAATCACCTGGGGGAGCTGAAAAAAAATACTGGTATCTAGGCCCTCTCCCAGAGATTCCGAATACATAGGTCTAGGGTGAGGCTTGAGCATCTCTGGGCTTTTAAAGGCTTCCCAGGTGATGCTAAGGAGCAGTACTGTTTGGGAAACTCAATTTCATTCTCTCTACAACCTTAGAAGGTAGGTATTATAATCCACATTTTAAGAGTGGCACAAGGGGCGCCTGGGTGGCTCAGCCGTTAAGAGTCTGCCTTTGGCTCAGGTCATGATCCCAGGATCCTGGGATCGAGCCCCACATCGGGCTCCCTGCTGGGCGGGAAGCCTGCTTCTCCCTCTCCCACTCCCCCTGCTTCTGTTCCTGCTCTCGCTAACTCTCTCTCTGTCAAATAAATAAATAAAAAATCTTTAAAAAAAAAAAAAGAGTGGCACAAGTAAGATTCAGAAGTTAAATAAATTGTCCAAAATCATGCAGCCAGTAAGTGTCAAAGCAAGGACTGGAAGCTGCTCTGCCCGTCTCTGGGGCCTGTGCTTTTCCACGAGCCAGTCTGCTGGAGAAGATTGGAGGGCAGGGCAGGGAGGGGAAGGAGCCCCGCCCTGGGTAAATGATAGAACACTGTTCTTCATTATTCATCTTTTATATTAGAAACGAGCGTCCATGTGGAAACTGGTACGGCAGCAGCTTAAAAAAAGGCTACTAACATTTTATAGCCCCTTATTCCTAAATTAAACTGATTTTCTATTTTTAGGGACATTCAAGCTGAGGTTGGTTCTCTGAGCTCCTTGGCTGAGAGAAAAGCAAGGTTATATTGGAATTATGCTTCACAGATTGAAATCGGTTCCCTTCTGTTTTATGAATGGATTGCAGTGAATATATTTGGCATTTTATAATTTTTCTTACCACTCCCATTATCTTTTTTCTAGCTCACTTTTCAAGTGACAGAGTGATTTATTGACTGTCTTTTAGAAGTTCCATTTCACTGAACAAATGGTGAATATAAAAATCTGCCACTTGACCTCACACTGACTCAGATATTCAAAAGCTTTGTTTGATTAAAAAGAATTCACAGAAGTGGAGACCAATAAATGTCAGATTATAAGAAAACTGAGAAAATTCCAAGATTTGTTCTTTTAAAAATCAGGAGGTGATCCAAATGACATTTTCTTTTAGGGTGACCAGAGGCTGGGTCTGCTTTCTCTTTGTAAATTACACATGGCTGTCTGCCATTGACTTCAATTATCTTCACCTAATGAAACCCAAACTCCTAGCACATTTCAAGAAACAGCCTCAATAAACATATCTTCTTTACTCTTCCTGCCGAAATGCAGAGCGGGTTACATACGGGGGACTTGAATGTGTAGAGCAAGCATGTATTAGAAGGGGAAGCCCCAAACCAAAATTAAACTTCTATATTCTTTTGGTAGTTGCTTAGTTATGAAAGGTCTGATAATTACTTATAAAAGCAAGAGACTGGAAAGAACCCAAATGACCCTCAATAGAGAACTGATTAAAAACAGCAACAACAATGAAAAATCCTCACTATGCCGCCTGCATTGTGTTAATTTTTTTTAGGTAGCATACTAGTATTATACTTATGTGAGATAATGTCCATATTATTAGTAATGAGTATTGAAATATTGAGTGATAAAATGATATCACATCTGTGATTTTATTTAAAATTCTTTAGCTAAAATAAAAACAATATCCCATTTCAAAAAAACAAAAAACAAAATAAGACAAGAAAACATCTAAAGGGGTAAAACTAAGTATGAGGAAAAAGTTGATAAATTTTTAACTCTGAGTGGTGGGTATATGGGAGTTTATTGTGCTGGTCTTTCTACTTTTATGTATGTTTGAAAGTATTCAGGGACATCTGGGTGGCTCAGTCAGTTAAGCGTCTGACTGTTTCTTGATTTTGGCTCAGGTCATGATCTCAGGGTCGTCAGATTGAGCCCTGCATGGGGCTCCATGCTGAGCGTGGAGCCTGCTTAAGATTCTCTCAACTATGGACTCTGAGAAACAAACTGAAGGTTTTGGTGGGGGGGGATGGGTTAGCCCAGTGATGGGTATTAAAGAGGGCACGTACTGAATGGAGCACTGGGTGTTACATGCAAACAATGAATCACGGAACACTACATCAAAAACTAATGATGTAATGTATGGTGACTAACATAACATAATAAAATAAAATTTAAAAAAAAGATTCTCTCCTGCACTCTCTCAAAAACAAACAAACAAACAAACAAACAAACAAATAAATAAATAAATAAAACTTCCTTTAAAAAAAGTATTCAAAAGTGAAATATTTAAACACTGATTGAATCTAAGAATTAACAAGCTGCCTCTTGCCACTGGCTGAGGGATATATAACCAAGCATTTACATTCTTTACGGTGCTTCAGCATCCTTCTGTAAGAAGATGGATTGTTATAAACCTGGAACAAAGCCACCTAATATAGTACTCAGGCTTAACTTACTATAGGTTCATGGAAGTATCCCATAGATCAGGATAAGTAGTGTGACCTCATGGAAAACTGGGCTACACACCCCATAAATGGAGAATGTTCTTGTTCCCATTGGTCTTGAGGAATATTACTTGAAGCCTTCATTGCTTAAAGCAGTCAAGTCGCTATTTAACAGACATGATTCAGTTTAGACTGGTTGGGATTCTAGAAAAATGAGATCTTGTTATTTAAATACTGTTAATAAAAGATTGGAAAGAGCCTTTCAAATGTCTGACAGCTGCCTGATAAGGCTTTTATCCAGAAGTGGCCTCAGGTAAATGTGAAAGAAGGTACTAGTTTATGTCTGGAACCTTCAGTCCCACGCTAAATCCTCCAGAACCATCTCCACACTCAACCTCATCCTGCCTTTTCCTGTACAGGGCTCAGTGTGCATCTGGGGGACCCCAGCTGGGTCAGTACCCAAGAATATTAAAATACCTCCAAGAGGAATAAGATGGAGGTACTTATGCTACCAAATTTGAGAACTTCCGATAAAGCCATGGAAATCAGTATCATATGCTTATGGTCAGACACAGACAAATTACCTAATGGAAAAAAGTCATGTACACATGCATATTTCTTTATAATAGTGCAACACATAGTGGATTTCTCTGGAAGAAATTGACCATTAGTAAGTTTCATTGGATACTTGGTTATCTAAATAAAAACTGAAATTAAATTATTACTTTATACCTTTCACTAAATGCTTAAATAAGAAAAATTGTAGAAGAAAATATAGGAAAATATTTTATGACATAGGGAGTAAGAAAAAATTTCTTAAACATGATACAAAAGGTATTAACATGCAGAAAAGATTGATAAATTTGGCAAAATTAAAATCAAGAACTTTGGTTCACCAAGACCCTGTAAAGAAAATGAAAATAAAAGTTCAAACTGGCCGAAAATATTTATGATGTATAAAATCAATAAAACATTAGTAATCAGAATACCTAAGAACTACAAACCAAATAGAGTATGTCAAATCAGTAGGAAAATCAGCAACATATAGAATAGGCATTATACAGAAAAGGAAATACAAATGTCCAATGAACTTATGAAAAGTTGCTCAGTCTTAATCAGAAAATGTCATTTCAGACAACAACGAGATACCATTTTTGTATCACTAGATTGGAAGAAGCAAAGAACCTGTTAACATTTATTAGTGAGGACGTGGAATAATGGATAATTTTTACACACTGCTGTTATGAAAAAGTGTAAACTGCATTGTGATGAGCACTGGGTGTTATACGCAACTAATGAATCATTGAACACTACATCAAAAACTTATGATGTACTATATGTTGGCTAACTGAACATAATTAAAAAAATTGTAAACTGCTATTATCACTTTGGCCGTGTGGCAAAAATTCCATTGTTAGACTACACTTAGAGAACTATGTCAGGAGGTGTGCATATAGGCTCCCTCTACCACATTGTTTGCAGTATCAAAAAATGAAGTTAATATAAATGGTTACTGATAAGAAAAAGATGCACTGTTGTATATTTTATGCAGTGAAATAGCACATAGCAGAGAAAATGAATGAAATATAGCTACATTGAAAAACTTCAATGAATCTTAAAAAAAATTATATTGGGTGAAAAAAGCAAGCCGTGTAGACAACTTTAATGTCACCATTTTTATAAACCTTTAAGGCAAATAAAATTAAAAGTTATATTCACTGTATATGGTTACATTATTTTTAAAAGCAGAAATAAATGCATAATCCAGGGCAATGGTTGCTTTTGAGTGAGGGGTAGACACAGGTGGATCCCTGGAAATAACATGGGGAAGCATGAGATATTGAAGATGTAAGCCTCTTGGCAATATTCTAGATCTTAAGCTATGAGTTTAGAGTGATTTGTTTTAATGTTTTGCTTCATAACTTACATATGTGTTCTATATTTTTCATATTTCAGATATTAAATAATACATTCTAAATAAAAAATGTTCCATTATAGAAAAGTACAAAACAAAATTTCAAAAAGAGAAGTTCAAATGTCAATGAAAATTCACGTCCCTCAAGAGGATGAAAAGGCAAGTCACGGACTGGGAGAAAATATTTGCAGAAGATGTATCTGATAAATGACTATTATCTGAAACATACAAGGAGCTCTTAAAACTCAACAATAAGAAAACAACCCAACTAAGAAATGAGCCAAAGACCTTAACAGACACCTCACCAAAGAAGATACATGCAGATGGCAAATAAGCATATGAAAAGATGCTTTACATAGTATGTCTTCAGGGCAATGTCAATTAAAATGGGATACCACTGGGGCGCCTGGGTGGCTCAGTTGGTTAAGCGACTGCCTTCGGCTCAGGTCATGATCCTGGAGTCCCTGGATCGAGTCCCGCATCGGGCTCCCTGCTCAGCAGGGAGTCTGCTTCTCCCTCTGACCCTCCCCCCTCTCATGTGCTCTCTCTCATTCTCTCTCTCTCTCAAATAAATAAATAAAATCTTTAAAAAAAATAAATAAAATGGGATACCACTAAGCATCTATTACAATGGCCAAAATCCAGAACACTGACAACACCAAATGCTGATGAGGATGTGGAGCAATAGAAACTCTTATTCGTTGCTGGTTAGAGTACAACATGGTATAACCATTTTGGAAGACAGTTTGGCAGTTTCTTATAAAGCTATCCACACTCTTACAACATGATCCAGCAATTGCACTCCTTAGAGTTGAAAACCGAAAAGAGTTGAAAACTTAAATTGACACAAAACCGTGCACGCAGATGTTTATGGTAGTTTAATGCATAATTGCCCAGACTTGGAAGCAATCGAGATCCTTTAGTAGATGAATGGATGAATAAAGTGGTACATCCAGACAGTAGAATATTATTTAGTGCCGAAAATAAATGAGCTGTCGAGTCATGAAAAGACATTGAGGAAACTTAAATAGGTGTCACTAAGGGAAAGAAGCTAATCCGAGAAGGTTCCACACCATATGGTTCCAACTCTATGACAGTTTCAGGAAAGACAAAACTATGGAAACAGTAGAAAGATCAGTGGTTTCCGGGGCTGGGGCCAGGGATGAGTAGGTGGAGCACAGAGGATTTTTTAGGCCAGTGAAACTATTCTGTACAACACTGTAATGGTGAGTATATATCATCATACATTTGTCAAAACCTATAAAATGTAGAATACCAAGAGTGAACCCTAATGTAAACTATGGATTTAGGGGTGATAATGATGTGTTGGTGAAAGTTTATGGATTGTAACAAATGTGCTAGTCTGGTGCCGGATGTTGATATGCGGGGAGGGCTGTGCATGTGTGTGAGAATGGGGGTATATTGGAACTTTTTGCTGTGAACCTAAAACTGCTCTAAAAAATAAAGAGGTAATGTACTAGTGTTAATTTCTTGATTGAATTGTGGATATGTAAGAGGATGTCCTTATATATAGGAAATATACCCTAAAGGATACAGCACTGATAAGGCATCATGTCAGCAACCTGCACTCAAATACTTCAGGGGAAAAAAAATTGTACTTGCAATTTCTCTATAAATTTTGAGATCATTTCAGAATTAAAAAAAATTTTTTTTTTTAAATGAAACCGATCAGGATCAGTGTTCTAATGGGAAATGTCAGGGTTTTCAGGTTTTTTTTTTTTTTTGTCTGCTTTTCTTGTTTCCCCAAGTTAGAGGCATGTAGACTCCTAGTCATTTTGCAAATCTGCAAGGCCCCAGGGGAACAATTATTCTCAATCTGGTGTTCACTTCAGATGGCCACCTTTTCTTCAGGGCTGACTCAGGTTGCTGACCCAGTGAGTAAGAGCCTCCCCCAGGAGACGAGTTATAAATATAAATGGCCATCTGCCCAGGTGCAATTTTTTTTTTAAGGTTTCCATTTCTGTGTTCTAAAATATAGGGATGTCAGATATAGGTATGAGGGCATTTCAGGCCATTCCCAGTCAGGCAAAATGACGACAGTCTCAATCTGTCCATCATGCACCTTCCTTCCTCCCCCAGCGATGCTTTTGGCATTTCCCAACCCTCCTCGCCTCCAGTAAGCCTTCTCTGCCTGTGCCACCTTCCTTCCTGCATGGGCCCAACTCAGGCGGACCACCCTTCTGAGCAGCCAGAGTCCTGTGCTTGCCATGGATGGTCTACTTTTTGGAACTTTCTGGGGTTCTTTTCTTTCCTTTTTCATGGTTGCACAAAAACTGGTTTATTGCTTTTAGAACAAAATAAGATGTTTTCAGAACTTTTGTTAGTGAAGAAAAACTGTTAAAACTTGAAAACTTTTCTGAAACAGTATTTTGTCAGCTGATGGAAGTTGTCACTTCAATGGAGACAACTTCCCACTTGCAAGTGTGGGGCCCGAGCTGTCCGTAGACACGGCTAACCTAGAAGCGGGGCTTGCACCTGTCGCCTGCGTACTGAGCATCAGGTCTGACCTCCCTGCCCTGACGTCCACGGCACTCCTTCTTATCCAGCACCCACTCCCGGCTCTTCCTCACCACCCCGCACCTCGCAATTCTCTGTGGGACCCTGTTGAGGGGAGTTTACTTGTGAGGTGTAACTTGTGGGGCGGGCAGGGAGCCAAGCTACTTTTGGGGCACCACAGGCTAGGATCAGCTCATGAGAGCCTGGCACCATCCAAGGAGAGCTAGAGGTCCCATGCCCAGTGCTGGCCTTCAGACCCTAGTCTGGCTATGGGGTCAGCAGGCCTGGGATAGACCAAGTGGGGGCTCCCAGCAACTAGAGGTGTCTAAGACTGGAAAACAAGGCTGCCAGCTCATTGCAAGCCCCAACAATGATCCTCAAGGGCTGATCTTGGCCTCCAGCCCTGGCTGAGGAGAAAAGGGACCCTTCACAGTCCCATGGGAGAGAGGCCGGGGCTGGGTTTCTTTTCTTAATGGAGATTTACCTCTGAATATAAATTGAGTTTACTATAAGCCTAATGAACACAAGCTGGACTTAAATCTAGACATGTGTCTAGTGTGAGACTGAGTGGCTTTCTCCCTGGTGGGAGAGCCCGCAGGAGGAAGGTAGAGGAACATTGAGTTGGGTTTGGAGCCTTGGCTGTTGTAGGCGAAGCTACTGCTTGTAGGACTCTTAATTACCCCTGTCATGTGTCAAGCCTTCGGGAAAAATTGGTTTCACTTTGTGGTTAAGGCTTGGATGTTGATTGTTAAGGGATGGAACAGTGAGCAAGAAGAGCTTCTCAACCAAGGCTGAGGGCAAAGTTAGGGAAAGTTGGTCATGAGAAGTAAACGGACTCTTATCTTTGTTCTGTTTTTCTAAATTTTCTGCAATGGATATACAGTGCTTTTATAATCAGGAAAATGTAAATATTCGAGAACTATACAGATACACGGTCCAATAGTTAGTTGCATGGTGAGCGTTTCAGGTCACAGGGAGTCCCACAGGGAAGCTATTTTTGGACGAGCATCTACAGAGTAGTAGATGCTCCTTTTTCTAATTCTAATGTAATAACACTAGATATAGACACATTTTTTGCTCTTGAAAAATAAAATCAAACTTGCCCTTTGCATTAATAATGCCCAGTGATGTCAGTTTTGAGAGCGTGATTGACAATGAAAAAGTAAATTCAATATAGATCCAGTGGTAACTTTAATGAGAAATTGTTATTTACTCCAGATACTAGTCCTGTACCAATAATGCAGTGAAAAGCTGTTGAATTTTCCTTAAAAGATATGTTGTGTTTGTTTCTAAGTCTAAAAGTGAGTCGCTATTTTGAATTAATTTTGCAACACTCTCACTTCATAGTTTTCCTTTTCTTCTCTTAAAGTTGGTCAAAAATTAATTGTGTCATTCAATTGGAGCATTAATATTGCAGGAGACACCAAGGCATTCTGCAAACTTAGAGATCGTTTAAATGTAACTCTTGAGTTGGCTGGACACTTACTATTAATTATTTAGAGGCTTTTTGAGTTTTTCTATCAAAATCTTAGTCATTGTTTAAAATGTATCATTTATAGTTCTTCTTTCAGTTGCTCATTATTTATTCATGAAACTTACTTTGGGTTTCCGCTATGTGCCATATATGCTTCGGTAAATAAGAATTGGCACTTGTCTTCAGAGAGGTTACAGTCTAGGAGAGGAGATAAGATGCATATGAGAAATGACTATCCACATTAGACAGTGAGAAGTCCAGCAAGAGTTAAGATAGGTTACGTGGTGGTCGTATAGTGAGTGTGGTGGGGAAAGAGATAGTGAGGCTCTTCTTAGGGAAAGGAAGAATATGGAAAAGGAAGGAAGGCAAGAACCTGAGGTATGATGTGAGAACAGAGAGTAGAGGCTACAGCTTACATAGAAGAACTGTTATGGCCTCTGACCGCTCTGGTTTATGTAAAGTGAGTGATAGGTTTGTGGGCTTCATGGTTCGTGTTCCATAATAACCTCAAACCCGTTACAGTTAAAAGGTAGGTTTCTGGGTGACATGGTAGACATATACTAATAAGGTAGCCCTTTCACTTCGTTGGGAAATGGGCTTCATATGTTCTGTTCATGAACTATTTCACTCTCTCTCAATCATTGATGAAGTAGGGTCCTTTTTTTTTTTTTTTATCTTCACACCTGCGATGGTCAGTTTTACATGTCAACTTGGCTAGATACTTTCCCAGTCATTCAATTAAACATTAGTTAAGGTGTTGTGGTGAAGGTATTTTGTAGATGTAAAGTCCATAATTGGTTGATTTTAAGGAAGGATGATTGTCCTAGATAATCTGGATGGGTTTGATTCAATCCACTGAAATGTCCTAAAAGCAGAACTGAGGCTTCTCAGGGAGAAGAAATCCTGTCTGTGGACTGGAGCTTCAGCTAGTGCCCTTCCTGACACACCCCCAAACCCCCCATGGATTTCAGACTTGGCTTGCTGACTCCTATAGGCACAGAAGCAAATTCATTTCAGCAAATCTCTTTTTTTTAATTATTTTTATTATTTTTTTATTTTTTTAAAGATTTTATTTATTTATTTGAGAGAGAGAGAATGAGAGACAGAGAGCACAAGAGGGAAGAGGGTCAGAGGGAGAAGCAGACCCCCCGCCGAGCAGGGAGCCCGATGCGGGACTCGATCCCGGGACTCCAGGATCATGACCTGAGCCGAAGGCAGTCGCTTAACCAACTGAGCCACCCAGGCGCCCAGCAAATCTCTTAATATTTGTCTCCTACTGGTTCTGCTTTGTTGGTTGAACTCTGATACGATACCCAACATGAAGATTCTTACACTCCCTTTTCTAATTATGCTCCTTGGTTTCCTTTACTGAAAATTTCTCTTTCCTAGTGGTCTGAGAGATGTCAAATTCTCCAACTTTTCTTTTCCCAGGATTTGTTTATTTTATACTGTGAGCTCCTAAACTCATGATTTGATTTTTAACAAGTTAATTTTACTCCATTTCTTTATTCTTTACTATCTAGTGATTGTTGTTTCTAGTATGTTCTTTCTCGCTTTCATATCCATCAGTTTCTGTTTTACTCCTAGGAATTAAGTTCTACAGGAGCAGGGTCTTTGACTGGTTCATTTTTGTTTGCCAAGCACCAAGAACCAAGTGCCTGGCACCTAGGAGATATTCATTATATGTTTACTGAATGAATGAATGATATTTCTTTGTAAATATCCATCTTTACATTTATATGATGCTCATACGATGATAACATCATTACATAAAACATTTATTTCTGTCTTCACTGTGAAGTTTGTTGGTGGCAGGCAGCTGTTTTGGGTTAGCAAATCTGCTTCGAAGATCCAAACTCTCCTTTGGGTTTGTAATCCCAAGATCTAGACATGGGGTCAGATATAAGGTAACTAGTTACTGGCTGTAGATCTGAGCAATTCCCTCAATTCAGCCTAAACACAGGTAATTTAACCTCTGTTCATTGAATACCTGCATTTATCTCTCAATCAGTTCCAAACTCAGAGACAATTCAAGAGGGATTTATTAATTATATCCCCCAAACCCTGCAACATGCATTTATGGAACAAGTCTATTTTTGGTCTTTTCTGGGAATAACATGCTTTTTTGAGGGGAGAACCTATTGCTCTTCCAACATGAAAATTTTTGTTCTAGTGGGAACTGTCAATCATATAGTATTCAGTCCTTCTGTCCTCAAAGATGGGTGCACGACCCAAGTCAGAGTTCTTCCCAGGGATTTTTTTTTTTTTAATTGGAGCTAAGGAAAGTAAGCCTGTTCTTCCCTTGTGTCATTCTGATCTATTTTATATTTTCCTTCTTTTTCATAAAAGCTTAAGATAGTGATAGGCCATCTTCCTGCAAAATTAGTTATGAATTTTGGAAAGGCATCTGGAGGCAATTCTAGAGTTAATTGACTAAGCATGCTATTGATCCTGTGGTGCCAATTGAAATGAGAGATACTAGGTTCAAAAAGGCCCCAGTGCAGATTCTTATAGAATTTTCTTTAGTAATGCCAAAGATGTAAGAGTAGGGAAGTGAGCTAGGAGGAGGTGAGCTAGGAGGAGGTGAGCTAGGAGGAGGTGAGCTAGGAGGAGGATTCCTAGCTAAATTTTAAACTTTCTAAGTGGTCCAGATAGTAAGCAATAAGATGTCATTCAGTCTGGATTGTTGAAAACAGATTCAAAGAGAATTATACCAGCCACTGTTTTCTGTCTAATAAACATACCAACTTTCTCAGGTGGATAATCTTTGGTTACTGTCCTTAGAAGCCTCCTTAGGATTTCCCAATCTGGTGCTACATTGGGCATCCTCTGGTAGTCTCTTCTCTTGGTTCTCAACTGAATCTGATGCTCACTCTGCATTTCTTTAATATCAACTTCTTCAGGCCATAAACCCTGCCGGGTACAATAATACCCACATTCTTTTACCAGACATAATATTACTTAGGTCTCTTTAGTGGTTTAAATCTTTCAAATTGTTCTCTGGTAATAAAATAGGAATGTATTTTCATTTGGGAAAACATAAAGATTTATAGTCTTTTGAAATACTGGGCTTGTCTTACTTTCATTCAATACAATATTTATCACTTTTGGTCATTAGAACATAATGTTCATCTCAAAGAAAGTCAATACTTTTATATGCCTTTGAACATGAAGTGCTGTTAGATTCTAAAACTGATTCAAGTAGACAGTAGAGTGACTAAGCAATGGGATTTTGCCTCTTCTTTGAAAATCTCCCACTTGTAGAACTCTGTGATTTATGAGCCAAGCTGAAAAGGTTATTAATCTCTCTGGTAATCAGATAATTATAACAAAATGTACCTTAGTGAGAACCTGGCAGAGGGATATTTGAAGTCAAGTGTAGGCAAAATCAGGGAAACAAAGGAAACATTGAAACCTTTCGGACGTATATAATCAAATCCATTTTGTTCAGAACGAGGAGCACAAAAGTATCCCTCTCTTCTGGCCTGGTCTCTACTACCCCTTCTGTTCTTTTGACACTGGCACATCTTTTGTCATATACGTTGTGAAGGTAGGATCATTCCTCCCTTCTTGAATGTCTGTTGCTTGCCTGGCACCGTGTTGGGAATCTGGTGCATACAAACATGAGGAAAGCAGTTTCTTCTGATGGGCAGCTTGTGATGTCCTGGGGGAGACAGGCATGTACAAAGTGTATAAGACAGATTTATTAAGTGTGTCCTCTTCTGCCTTGAGGAAAGGGCCAGCTATGGTGTCTCACACTGCTGAGGGATCTGAGCCTGGTGGGGCCACTAGAGGTGGGCCAGGAGGAAGGCTAAGGCTGAACCAAAATGGCTGCCATCCGAGACTGAGAGCAGATCGCAGGAGGGGACATAAAATGGGAAGCTAAGAGCTGGGGAATGCTGGCATATGATGGACATGAGCAACATGTCAGGAAGAAGGCAGAAATCTACACATAGGGCCACAGTTAGGATTCAGGTACAGAGATTTTTTTTTTTTATTCATTGAAATTGTTTTTTTTTTTAACTTTTAAATTGAAATATACATAGAAAAGAGTACACAAATCATAAAATATACTTCAGTGAGGTCCAACACCTGTGTAACCTTGAGCAAGGTCAGACCATAGAAGATTACCAGCACTTAAGAAGGACCCCCTCCACCACCACCCAGCAAACCCCCTCAGTCTTTACTATCTTCCCCCCCCACACACTGTTCCCATATTTGACTGGTTTTGAAATGCATATAAAGTATGTATTCTTCCATGTTTGGCTTCTTTTACTCAGCATTATGATTTTAGTACCTAAGCCTTATTTTTGCATTTAGCAGAATTTCATTCTTTTTCATTGATGCAAAATTTTCCATCGTATGAATTTACAGAGATTTTCTATACTTTCTATTGTAGGTAGATATTTGGATTGTTTCCAGTCTGGGGTCTAATACAAATGTTTCTATAATAAACATTTTGTACATTTATTTACTATATCTGCACGTGTTCCTGTTGGCTGAGTCACAAGGGTATGCATAGGACAACTTGAGTAGATTTTGTCAGAATTTTCCCAAGAGCTTATATCAATTACATTCCCTCCACTAGTTGTGTTTGTCAGATCCTATTGTTCTACAACCTTGTCCACTCCTGGGATTGTCAGATCTTGTATTTTTAGCCTAGTGTGTGTGCTGTGCTAAGCCACTATAGTTTTCATTTGCTTTTCCATAATTATGAATGAAGTTGGACATCTTTTCATATATGTATTGACAGGATATCCTCTTTGGTGAAATGCCCATTCAAGTTTCTCATGATTTTTCTATTGGATTGTTTTTTTTTTCTTATTAATTTGAAGGCATTCTTTATAGATTCTGCATATGAAACCTTTATTAGTCTTGTGTTCCAAATAGCCATTCCTTCTATGTTCCTCAAATTTGCACTGTCTTGATGTCTTTTGATAAACATTTTCTTTATTTTAATGGGATCCAATTTATCAGTTTTTTGTATCTTGGTTAGTATTTTTTGTGTCCCTTAAAAATAGAACCACCCTATGATCCAGCAATTGCACTACTAGGCATTTACCCAAAATACTAGGTAATTACCCAAAATACCCAATACCCATATTTTGTGTACATTTTGTACACAAAAATACAGATTCAAAGGGGTACATGTGTCCTGATGTTTATAGCAGCATTATCAATCATAGCCAAACCATGGAGCAAGCCCAAATGTCCATCGACTGATGAATGGATAAAGAAGATGTGGCATATATATATATATATATATATATACATACATACATACATACACAATGGAATATTACTCAGCCATCAAAAAGAATGAAATCTTGCCATTCACAATGATGTGGATGGAACTAGAGGGTATTATGCTAAGGAAAATAAGTCAGTCAGAGAAAGACAAATACCATATGATTTCACTCATATGTGGAATTTAAGAAACAAAATGGTTGAACATATGGGAGAGGGGAAAAGAGAGAGGGAAACAAACCATAAGAGACTCTTAAGGATAGAGAACAAACAGAGGGTTGATGGAAGGGGATGGGTGGGGGATGGGCTAGATGGGGGTTGGATACTCAGGAGGGTACTTGTCCTGTTGAGCACTGGGTGTTGTATGTAAGTGATGAATCACTGAATTCTGCTCCTGAAACCAATATTGCACTGTATGTTAAATTACTAGAATTTAGATAAAAGTTTGAAGAAAAAAATTATTTTCTGTGTCCCATTTAAGAAAAGTTTTCCTATGCCAAAGTCTTCAAGTCTTATTGTTTTGCTTTTCACATTTAGACATAAATTCATCTAGACTTTACACTGGGGACAAGTTTAATTTTTTTTTCATATAGATATCCAATTGACCCAAATCATTTATTGACAAAATTGTCTTTTCCAAAGGGGAAAAAAAAAAGTTTGTCTTTTCCTACCGTTCTGCCATGCCACATGTATTAAAAATCAAGAGTCCAGGGGGTGCCTGGGTGACTCAATTGGTTAAGCATCTGCCTTCAACTCAGGTCATGATCCCAGGATCCTGGGATCGAGCCCTATGGTGGGCTCTGGCTCAGCGGGGAGCCTGCTTCTCCCTTCCCATTCCCCCTACTTGTGCTCTCTCTCTCTCTGTCAAATAAATAAATAATATCTTAAAAAAAATCAAGAGTCCATATATGTGTGGATGTATTGCTGGACTCTATTCTGCCCCAATGCTATATTTATCTATCCTGATGTCAATACCACTCTGTCTTAATTACTGAAGTTTTATAGTATGTTTTCATATGTAGCTAGGTAAATTCTCCCACTTTATTCTTACTCTTTAAGATTGCTTTAACTATTCTTGGCCCTTTGCATTTCTATGAAAATATTAGAATTTGATGATCAATTTATGCTAAAAAAACCTGTCAGTGCTTGGTTTAGGATTTCATTTAATCTGCATATCAATTTAGGTAGAATTAACATCTTCAGTATTGTTCTTCAGTTCATAACATGACATATCCCCCCCCCCATTTGTTTAGGTCTTCTTTAATTTTTCTCAAAAGTGTTTTATAACTTTCTGGCTTGAAGTTTTGAACACATTTGGTTAGATTTATTCTATATTATTTTTTTCTTGAGTTTTTTATTCTTATATTTAATTCTTTTTTAAAAAAACATTTTATTTATTTATTTTGATGGAGAGAGAGAGAGACAGTGAGAGAGGGAACACAAGCAGGAGGAGTGGGAGAGGAAGAAGCAAGAAGCCGAGCAAGGAGCCCGATGCGGGGCTCGATCCCAGGACCCTGGGACCATGACCTGAGCCGAAGGCAGTTGCTTAACGACTGAGCCACCCAGGTGCCCCCTTATATCTAATTCTTGAACTCATACAGAAAAGTACATACACCATAAGTGTGTGTAGCTTTGTGAATTTTCACAAATCAAACACAACTGTGTAGCCAGCACTCAGATCAAGGAACAGAATATTTCCAGCACCTTAGAAATGTGTTTAAGGAATAGATACATAAGAAAATACCATGAAGATATTCCCTGACGTTTTTGCTTCAGACTTTATTGTTTAACCTTTTGGTTTACAATTCTCCCGCTAGTTTACAAAAACCTATTGGATTACAGATCCATGTGGAGGTCGATGCCAAATTAATTTTTTTCTTATATATGTCCAGTTGACCCAGCGCTATTTATTGAAACAATCATCCTTTCCCTCTACATTGCAAAGTTACCTATGTTATCAAGCAGGTGGTTATATATGTGTGGTTCTTTTTCTGGACTCTGTGCAGTTCCATAAGCGAGTTTGTCTCTCCTTGCACCAATTCCATATTTTGTATTTCTGTATCTTCATAAAAGGTCTTAGTATGTGATAGTACAAGGTATCCAGCTTTGTTGTTCTTTAAAATTGTCTATACTTGGCACATTGCATTCCCATATAAATTTTAGAATCAAATAATTGGTTTCAATAAATAAATTAAATAAATAAATAAATAAATAAATAAATAAATAGAACTCCATTGGATTTTAATTGACTCTCTTGTATTAGTTACCTATGTGCTGCCTAACAAAATATAAATTATCTCAAACTTAGCGGTTTAAAACAACAATATTTATTACCTTACATTTATTTATTTTTATTTTTTATTTTTTAAAGATTTATTTATTTATTTGAGAGAGAGAGAGAGTACATGAGAGGGGGGAAGGTTAGAGGGAGAGGCAGGCTCCTCGCCGAGCAGGGAGCCCGATGCGGGACTCCATCCAGGGACTCCAGGATCATGACCTGAGCCGAAGGCAGTCGCTTAACCGACTGAGCCACCCAGGCGCCCCTACCTTACATTTATTATTTGGGCATGGCTTAGCTGGATCCTTTGGTTCAGGCTCTCTAGCAGGCTTCAATGAAGGTATCAGCTGGGACTGTAGTCATTTCAAAGCTCAACTGGGGAAGAATCTACTTTTAACCTGGCTCCATGATTGTTCATTATGTGGGCTGCTCCAAGATGGCAGATCGCTTCATCAAAGCATGCAAGCTGAGAAGGCAATAGAAATGACAGCAAGATGGAAATCACTGTCTTTTTTAACATTAATGGAAGTGACATCCCATCAGTTTTCAATAGGACACTTTTATTTTACTATGGTAAAAGATACATAACATAAAATTACCATTTTTTTTTTCCTGAGAGAGAGAGAGAGCGCAAGAAAAGGGAGAAGCAGGCTCCCTGGTGAGAAAGGAGCCTGATGCGGGACTTGATCCCAGGACCCTGGGACCATAACTGAGCCAAAGGCAGACGCTTACTGAGCCACCCAGGCATCCCCCATCTTAACCATTTTTAAGTGTGTAGTTCAGCAATATTTAGTATATTCACATTGTAGTGTTGTTACACATCTCTAGAACTTTTTCATCTTGCAACAATGAAACTCTATGCCTGTTGAACACTAATTTTCAAACTCTTGGTAAGCACTCTTCTACTTTCTCTATATATAATTTTGACTATTTTTAGACATTTCATATGAGTAGAATCATACATTTGTTCTTTTTTAAAAGGTTTTTATTTATTTATTTGTCAGAGAGAGAGAGCACAAGCAGGGGGAGCTGCAGAGGGAGAGGGAGGAGCAGGATCCCTGCTGAGCAAGGAGCCCGATGTGGCACTCGATCCCACGATCCCAAGATCATGACCTGAGCCGAAGGCAGAGGCCCAGCCGAATGAGCCACCCAGGCGTCCCACATTTGTTCTTTTGTGACTGGCTTGCATCACTTTTGCCATATTATATTTATTAGACACAAGTCATTAGGCTAAAGTCTCCATCAAGTGGAGGGTAGCAAACAAAAGTGGAAATAGTTGGAGATGGGAATTATTTGGATCATTGTTGTTGAGTTTAAGCATTTTTATATGTTCTGAATTCTAGACCATCATCAGATATACGTTTTGCAAATATTTTATCCCATTATGTACAATCTCTTTTCACCTTCTACTCTTCTTTTATGCACAAAGGTTTTTAATTTTGATGAAGTCTAATCTATCTGTTTTTTCTTTTGTTGCTTGCACTTTTGATGTCACATCTAAGAGTCCTTTGCAAATCCAAGGTCATGAAAATTTACCCCTGTGTTTTTTTCTAAGAGTTTTCTGATTTTAGCTCTTATATTTAGTTCATTGACCCATGTTGATTTAATTTTTTTCTATGGTGTGAGTAGGGGTGCAACTTCATCCCTTTGCATGTGGCTATCCTATTGTCCCAGCACCAATTGTTGAAGAGTCTGTTCTTTCCCCATTGATTAGTGTGGGTATCTGTTGCAAAACAATTGGCGAGGGGCACCGGGGTGGTACAGTCAGTTAAGTGTCTGACTCTTGGTTTTGGCTCAGGTTGTGATCTCAGGATGGTGGGATCAAGCCCTTTGTTGGGCTCCATACTCAGTGTGCAGTCAGCTTGGAACTCTCCCTCTCCCTCTGTTCCTCTCCACCCCCTCTCCAAAATAAATAAATAAATCTTAAAAAAAAAAAAAAGAAAATCAATTGGCCATAAATGTATGAAGTTATTTCTGGACTCTCAGTTTTTTCCCATTGCTCTATGTGCCTATCCTCCTGCTGGAGTCACACTGTCTTAATTACTATAGCTTTGTACTAAGTGTTGAAATTGGGAGATGCTGACCTTCCAACTTGGATCTTCTTTCTCAAGATGGTTTTGTCTATTGCAAGTCCCTGTACTTCCATATGAATATGAGGGTCAGATTTTTCATTTGTGCAAAAAAAAAAAAAAAGGCCATTGGAATTTTGATAGACATTGCATTCAATCTGTATATCGTATTGATTTCTTAACAATATTAAGTCTTCCAATCCATGAACATGGGATGTCTTTCCACTTATGTAGGTCTTCTTTAATTTCTTTCAGTAGTTTTCAGACTATAAGTCTTCCACCTTCCTGGTTAAATTTATACTTATACATAGGTGTTTTATTCCTTTGGGTACTACTGTAAATGGAATTGTTTTCTTTATTTCCTTTTTGAATTTTCATTGCTGGTGAACCCTTTGGCTTTTGAGTCTCTTGAGAGTTCTGTTCAACATTGAGCATTTCACCTACAACCTCCAGAATTGTCGGATGCCTCTAACAGAGAAATGGTAAAAATGCTGGTCTTAGCACTTTGGATTTTCCTCATCTCCTAGATATTGGCTTCATAATTATACACTTCTTTGGTAGAAAAATATGTTCTTAAGTAAGATGTAGGCTTCACAGTGTTTGGTTGAGTCAACCAGAGTTCAAAGTATAAGGCAGACAGAGATAATACATGTTGGAGCATAAAAGTAAGAAAGAACAGATAAAACTGCAACCAGTCCTGACTTTGCCCCTCTCTATGTCTCATTGACAGATTGTTAGTTATGTCAATTTTGTTACCTGAATGGAAATGATTAAAGCCACCTCAGTGTGCTTTTGTAGATTAATGGAGAGAACGTGAATTCAGCTCCTTGTAAATGGTAACTGTCATTCCTAGTTGTAACACTAGAGAAGGAAATTAGTGTGAGGATGAGCTGATAAAACCCTAAGTAGGGTTATTAGATCTAACTTGGTATCTATCCCTTATTATTTCATAAGTATGCCTATCTATCCTAAAGAATTTAGCATTTACCAGATTAACCTAACAAGATTTTTTAAATTAAAAATGGTAACAGGAGGGTGCCTGGGTGGCTCAGTTGGTTAAGCGACTGCCTTCGGCTCAGGTCATGATCCTGGAATCCCAGAATCAAGTCCCGTATTGGGCTCCCTGCTCAGCGGGGAGTCTGCTTCTCCCTCTGACCCTCTCATGTGCTCTCTCTCTCTCATTCTCTCTCTCTCAAAAAAATAAATAAAATCTTTAAAAAAATGGTAACAGGAGATTAAAAATATTAAATTTGTTAGCATTCTAAAATAATTTCTTTCTAAATGGAAAATTTTCCGTTTGAACAAAGATGAATATAAACAAGTCGTAATTTAAATCTATACTGGAATTTGTGTCCAATTGGGGACATCCATCAAAAATGCTCTATAAGCAGCAAGAAATATTAAAAAGAGGAAATGGAAAAAATTAAGGAGAAAAATTATCTATTGAACATATAAATGTGGTTTAGGTCTTAATTACAAGTGATTTTTAAAATGTCCTGCAGATCTGTTGTACACTGATGCATTAGATATTAAGAAATAAATAGGCAAACTGAAGCCCATTAGATATAGGCATATCTTTAAAAACCTTCAATTATTAAACTGCATTGATAAAATCCAAAATTCAAAAAGTGTTGGTTTTATCTGTATCCTCCTTCTGTGAATTTTTCCTGTCCCTAACTTCTGCCAGCAGTTATGGGAAAGTCTGTCACTTATCATAGGAGTAAAGAGAGGGTAGATGGATTTGCTTATATCTGTCACTACTGGTGAAAACGCCTTTCACCCCGTGCTAATAGTGAGTTACTATCCCATTTTCTTGTCTGAAGGATAACACTTCACACTTCACTTTTTTCATTAGTTCAGCTACCAACCTTTTGAATAACCATTGATATGATTAAGTGACTTACTGACAAGTTGAGCCAACAAAATAATGAGAGCATATGTCAGCCTCTGAATATTTTTGTTCAAAAATCTGATATTAATTTTTGAAAAGAAAACTAAGAAAGTTTTTAAAAATCATTCTTTGTGAATTTATTATTGAAGTTTTAAAAATATTTTAAAATGTTAAGGCAGCAATTCCCAAATTTATTTGAGATTTTGGTTATTATTACTAGAACATAAAAGGTGTTTCAATGGCTAAACGAGTTTCAGAAACTTTGGGAATTCAACCAGTATAATCTGATTTCCTTACATCAGGACATTGCAAAATCTGTAATGTGATAATGCCCATTGTGAATATCTAGGAAAGTGAGTTTGGGCTAGGATTTATCAAATATCGTGTCCCAGAATCACAGAGTATATTTCTCAGCCTCTTTTCTTTGGAACACTCAGGAGGAGAGAAATTTAAATTAGTAATTATTCACCAAAGGATCTACTTCAAAACTTTTATCCTTCATGCTCAGAAAAAATGTTATTTAGATATTTAAATGTGATTTACTTTTATCTGTAAGATAGTTATTTCTTGAAAACTCACACTTCAGGATCAGTCTAGTAAGAAATTTGGCATCAAAGGTGATGAAATGATGTCTTAGCCCCTTTGGGCTGCTATGACAAAATACCACAGACCAGGTGGCTCAAACAGAAGGAGTTTATTTCTCAGAGTTCTGGGCTGGGAAGTCCAAGATCAAGGTGCTGGAAGATTCCTTTCCTGGTGAGAGCCCTCTTCCCCTCTTGCAAATAGCTGCCTTCTTGCTGTGTCCTCCCATGGTAGAGAGCTCTCTTTGTCTCTCTGTCTGTATCTCCTTCCTGTTTCTTCTTCTGAGGGCACTAATCCCATCATGAGCGCTTCACTGTTATGACCTAATTGCATCGTAAAGACCCCACCCTCCAAGTAGGATTGCATTGAAGTTTAGGGCTTCAACATAAAATTTAAAAATAAACTTACTTATATGTTATTTTCAGAAGTTGTACTTCAAATAAAAGGACAAAGTCTGAAAAATAAAAACATAGGAAAAGATGTATTAGGCAAATACTAATTAAAAACAAATCAAATGAAACAGGCTTTAAGGAATAAAGAGGTGCCCAAAACAATAATAACATTTTCAATTCACCAAGAAGATGTAGCAGTCCCAAACTAGGTCCAGAATACAGTTTAAAAACATATAAGGGTGAAAATTAGTGGAACCAAGAAATGCACAAAACAAGTGTTTTAGTGGAATATTTTTAAATCCCTGTCAGTGATTGATAGCTAAGAAAGAAATTTACTAGGGCTATAGAATACTTAAACAATGCAATCAATGAACAATCTTAATTAAATGGACATGTGTAGAATTCTGTGTTCAACAACTAGAGAATGCATATTTTTTTCAAATCCACAGAGCACATTTATAAAAAGCAACTATATACTATGCTGCAGATCAAGTCTCAATATAGCTTAAGAAGTGTTATTATACAGATTATGTTTTCTTACTTTAATGCAACTCAGGAAAAAATAAGTGTTAAAAAATAACTAAAAAGTACTATGCATTTGAAAATATAAATGTGCAGTTTTAACACATTCAAAAAAAGATATTTTAACGGAAATTGGAAATCACTTAGAACTGATAATAGACACACTATACATAAAAACTTGTGTGATGTAGGGGCACCTGGGTGGCTCAGTTGGTTAAGCATCTGACTCCGGATTTCCGCTCATGTCATTATCTCAGGGTCGTGAGATCGAGCCCTGTGTTGAGCTCTACACTCAGATTCTCTCTCCCTATTCCTCTGCCCCTTCTTCCCTGCCCAAAACAAACAAACAAACAAACAACAACAACAACGTGTGTGATATAGTTAAAAACATAATAGGAAATGTATATCCTTAAAGTCTTATATACATAAAGAAGAAAGGATGAAAATCAGTAAGACCCAACTTAAGAAATAAAAAGAACACCAGGCGGGACGCCTGGGTGGCTCAGTTGGTTAAGCAGCTGCCTTCAGCTCAGGTCATGATCCCAGGGTCCTGGGATCAAGTCCCGCATCGGGCTCCCTGCTAAGCAGGGAGCCTGCTTCTCCCTCTGCCTGCCACTCCTCCTGCTTGTGATCTTTCTCTCTCTCTGACAAATAAATAAATAAAATCTTTAAAAAAAAAATAAAAAAAAAAGAACACTGGGAGAACATCCACTTATACCATTTTATTTCTTTCTGTTTTTCATGTTGATTTGTTATGTGACACTGTTGATTTTACTTTCTAATCATCCCCAAAGTCTCTTTTCCATGCCCTTGTATAGGTTCAGCTTTCCTGATTTCCTCCCCACTTCACTGGCTTCCTAACAGTATTCTCTATCATTCATATCCCCCTCTCTTTAGTCCATTCACCTCCTTGGTTAAATTCCTGAGTATTTCATTGTTTTTGATGCTATTGTAAATGAGATTGTTTTATTATTTGTTTTCAGACAGCTTGTTGTGAGTGTACAGGCAACTGGTTTTTGTATGTTGATTTTGTATATTGCAACTTTATTGAATTTATTTATTAGCTCCAACACTTTTTTGGGTATGTGCCTAGGAGTGAGACGGTCCGATCATGTAATAGTTCTATTATTAGTTTCTGAGGAGCCACCATATTGTTTTCCATAGTGTTTGCACCATTTTACATCCCACCCTTGCCAACACTTACTATTTTCTGTGTTTCTGGTAGTAACCATCCTAATGGGTGTGAGATGGCTAGGCATATTTTTAAGCACATAAAATTCAACAGACCTCAGCCAATATGAAGCTTTCATTGAATACATTAAATATCCTCTCAAAGAACCACAGAGTGCAAATATCTAGTCTATGTGGCCAGTAGTCTAGCAAGTCTGTGAGAGCAGGGACCACTCCCTAGCATATGCCTAGTGTAGTGCCCAGCACAGGTCCTGCATATGGTAGAGATCAAGGTATATTGGTTGAGTGAAGGGTGTGTTTCTATTGACAATGAGCTTGGGAATGAACGATGTGGTGCTTGTTACCATCCATGGATGCCAGTGTCAAATGTCCAATTACTGACAAGCTTAGGAATCAGGGGACCATCTGCTTCCCTTTAGTAGCAGGTTTGAGTGAATGCTTGACTGGCTTTTTTGGTTGGCATCATTTGGTCTTAAACCTCAATGAATAGTAGAGAGTTGACATTCTGTGTGTTCCCTGAATGCCCAAATGTCTTACATTTTAGAAAGAGCATAGTGGGGTAAGGAGACACTTTGGAGAACATTACTCTGCACCTAGGAGGTATGTGACCTTTAAGAATGATCTGATCTCTCCAATGCCTTCATGTGTAAAATGGGATTATAATATCTATTTGAGGAGATTGTCAAGAATTTAAATGAGGTAATATAGGTAAAGTGCAATGCATATGTGTGTAGACATTGTTATAAATACATTTTAATTAGTTACACTTTTTCCTTTAATGTGTGACTTTTTTCCCTCCCATTGGTAGGAAGTTTCCTGCATTAAAATCCATGAAAAAACTGTAGAAAACTCCTAAGATTTTTCTGGATTACCTCATTAGAATTACTTTGAGCAGAGGATGAAAATCTAACACTGATGTGCTACTTTGTAATCTACATTACACCAACTAGAGTAAGGATTGAGTGAGATTGTCACATTTTTTGGGGGCTCAGATAAAGAGGTGAATTAAGGAATCAATGCCTGATCTCTGTCATTTCTCTGAGGGAAAGGGGTAGAAATAAAAGACTGAAATTTCAAAGTCCTGGTTAATTCCTCTACGTGCTAGTGGCTGAAGTCCAGTTTAGAAAACCCTTTCTTTAAGCAGGAATATTAACAACATTGTAGATATACACAAAAGTAGACCCAGGGTTTCATAGTGGGTGAAGAACGACTTCATCTGAATTTCCCAGTAAGAGAAGCAGATAGTCCAAAATTTAGGAGAACAGGAGCAGAGAACGATGAAGATTGGGGAAGCATGAGGGTGCACTTGGTACAGAGAAGGGCAGGACTGTGCCGCGTGACAGGGGGTTGGGCCACTGAGAAAGTAGCTGATGAGAATCCCAGGCTTGGGAAGGCAACTCTGACAACAGGGATGTTTAATCTCCAGTGTTAACTTGATTGCATTCCTGCATTTGTAAGCCCTTCTGCACTCTGATCTTTAGCAAACTCTACTCCACCCACAAAGCACTGCGTGGATTGTTTGGGGAAAGGAAAGAAGAGGGGCTGTGTTTCATATGTGGATCAGCACAGGGATAAGAGAGCAGCCACAAAGGGCAAGTTCAGGTAAGACGGGAACTCCAGTAAAAGCAGCAAAAATGATTATGAGAATATGACCCCTGACCCCTGTGGAGGGATGACATGGTCAAAATCTCAAAGAGCCAAGTCACCTCCGTAGACATCTAAACTGCGCAAGGAATAAAGATACTGAGCATGTTGTCTTAGCTTAATGCTTCTCCCCTATGCCAATCAATGGAATTCGTAATTTATGTCGAACGATAGGTGCCATTTCAACTAAGGGTTTTTTTTTTTTTTTTAAAGATTTTATTTATTTATTTGAGACAGAGAGAATGAGAGACAGAGAGCATGAGAGGGAGGAGGGTCAGAGGGAGAAGCAGACTCCCCGCCGAGCAGGGAGCCCGATGCGGGACTCGATCCCGGGACTCCAGGATCATGACCTGAGCCGAAGGCAGTCGCTTAACCAACTGAGCCACCCAGGCGCCCTCAACTAAGGGTTTTTTAAAGCCTCACACTTTTGTCTATATCATCAGCATTCTGATTTACATTTACAATGATTTCCTGAGTGTACTTCAGTAACCGAGTGTATACTTTGGGCAAAAAGAAAAATATCTTTTAATGTAGAAATGCATGCAACTAGCTATGCAGACAAAGGTAAAAAAAAAAAAAAAAAAAACCTCTGAGGCCCCAGGGGACTTAGAGATTGAGAGGAGCTATGACATGTTTACAAAGAAACCAGACAGTCTTCTTCAGAAAATTCCAGATGTAAATTAAAGCAACCACAACAGTTTTTCCTGGAAGTAAGATAATACAATGAGAAACGTAGGGTTTTCTGTTGGCCCTGCCCTGAAATTCTTCGATTCCCACAATTCAAGTGCACCTCCTTTGTTAGAATCTGGCCAATCGAGTTCCTTTCTGCTTGTCCTCCTTTCCTAGTAGGAAACTGATTGTTACCAAGTGGTTCACTATTTTCCTTTACTTACTTAACCTACTTTCTTTTTATTTATTTATTTATTTATTATTTTTACTTACTTATTTTTTTTAACTTTCTTTTTAGCAAGAGGCTTTCAAAGCACAGGTTGCCACATGTAAAGTTGTCAGGGCTCAGGAAACATTTTATTTGCCAGAATTCCCCAGTGTGGACTTCAAACACACCCGCGAGGGCTTTGGTGTGAGGCCATCTGTTCATTTTGAAGACCGGATTTCAATAGGCTCATGACAGGACTCATGCACAGTCTGTCCTGTCTTTCGCAGCTCCTCCTACAGGAACGAATCTTCCTCCTGGAATTCGGAAAGAAGTCCAAGTCTTTTGTGTATTTTTATTTTGAAGCTGGTTCTGCTCGGGCTGTGGTTCTTTTGTTTCAGCCGCTACTCTCTCCTGGGCTGTCCTTGGCCCTGCCCTTTCATAGCCTGTACCTCAGGATCTTTTCAGAGAATGAAGGGGATGAGTTCATGACATATTTGGCCAGGAAGTGAAAGGATGTCCTAGATGATTTAATTACTCTTCCCTTTGAGGCTCCTTTGAACCTTTTCTTTGAGCTTCCTTTCCTCTGAAATTTATGCAGAGAGACTTGTCTGGGAAACAAGCACTCGCTTTACTCTGACACAGGGCCCTAAATCACTGTGTATGGTCCCCTTGGGGTTGCCTGGACAATGTGACAATCCTTTTGTTTAGGCTTAGCCATAGGCCTGTGGCTTATAAGCTGAATTTCTTATTTTTCCCCTTTCCTGTAACATGGCACATGACTCAGTAAGGAGTAACGGTGAGGCTTGTGGATTCTGAAGCCCAGTTAGGGTGTGGATCCTGTCACCTAAAAGAGTGTTAGTTATTACAGTTGTTAGTGAGTTTGGGAACTTCTCATGAGAGTGGAAACTAGAGGAAGCAGCAAGGGTCAGAAAAAGACAAAACAAAACAATATCAACCATGCCAGGAGAACAAAAGTTGTTTCTTGGACGGTCTTGTGTGTCTTGGTAAATCTCCAGTTCTGGAAACTGTGGCCAAACAGTGCAGCTCTTCACTACCCCCTTGGGGTAAATCTGGACTCATCCTTGGTGAAGACTGATGTATGGCTGGAATGGGTGAACAAGGAGAAAAAAAAGTATGTGGTTTCTGCTCAAGATCTCAGTATTGATCTTTAAAATGATTTGCTGAGAATAAATCAAGTTCCTTGCACACATGGTGATAAATCTTCCTTGTTACAGGAATGTCTTCATTGGTATCAACATTTGTTTTTTTGACTTTTTAATGCAAGATTCCAGGATCCCCAAATGATTCTTTCCACCCGGAGATTAAGAAAGGGATGGAATGATGCCAGGCTAACGTGACATTCATTATGTGAAAAAACTCAGTTCAGGTTCTATCAGGTTATATATCAAATTATATCAGATTTACCCTCTTTAAATTAATGGCTATCAAAGTTTTTTCAATAGCAGCAAAACTCTTTTGCTGATATTCAGTGAAATCCTATAAATCATATGCATTGTCTAAATATATAAAACAGATAAAAGCAGAGGTTTCTTGGTGGCATTGGCCTGGCGTAGGTGTGGCCCACATTCTCAATGTCAAGACTCTAGAAATTCTTGAGGGTCCCAGTACTCTGGGACTGCACACAATACAGTTGGACACCATTTAATTAAATGAACGGTTCCCATATTTTTACCATGCAGGATCCCTTATTGTTGCTATTTTCTCCACAGATTCTAAAATTTCCTACTATGTCATCAAAAGTGAATTACCTATAGCTATCTCCTTTAATCTTTTCAAAAACCTTATTAGGTAGGTACAAATGTACCTATTTTACAAGCGAAGACAAAATTAGGCAATTTGCCCAAAGTCACACAGAAATTGTGGAACAACGGCAATTTGCCCAAAGTCACACAGAAATTGTGGAACTGGGTCGTGAAACCAGATCTTCCTCATTCCAAAGGCTTGGGCCACTCTATTACCATATATCCTTACACAATTTTAACTCAGAGTAAAGGAACAACTTATCTTGCTCAGATGGAAAGTCTTACCATGGGCATATATATAATTGATATCAGGATTTTTGAAATACTGAGAAGAGTTGATAACACCAATTAAAATTGTTGGACATCCCAGTTTGACAATGATTTTTTCTATGGTAGCTGTGGGTTGTCCAAACAGTAAAGCTGCTTAGCCTTCAAAGGCAATGAGTAATAAAAGAATGCTTTCAAGTAAATGGTTAGGAATTCATTGTTAATTCTCATGCCATTTATGAGCTTAATCCTCCATTCTCATGAGTTCAGTTGGGAATACTCTTTCCCTTCCGGTCCTTCTAAATCTCTTATTTCATATAAAAGGAATATGAAATTCAGGGCTTTGGGTATTTCTGATGTAGGTGATAGTCCTGTGCAAAGCTCTACAGAGTCCCTTTTGGGAGATGTCAGTTTGGACATCTTGTTCTGCAGCTTTCAGATATAATATGACCATTTACTACACCGTTTACTTCATTCTCTTCCCCTACAGAGAGGTATTAATTAATGCCTTAGCTACAGAAGAGGCCAGACTGCCAAGCGAGTATGAAGTGTCAAGCCCAATATAGAAATAATTCTTAGGATAGTTTGTTCAGTGTTGAAGTGCGTGAGTCTAATATACTACAAACTGTATGCTCATTGCTTGTTGTATTTGTAAGATTATTATTACTTCTTGGTGAGTTTTCGAGCCATCTCTCTGTGCCTCCCCAGAGCTGTTGTATTGTTATTGTTATTGTTGCTTGTTTGTTAGTTTACTTTTATACTTCTATTACCTTGATGCAAAAGCAGCCTGAGCAGGTGCTGTTCCAAGTCCTCAAAGAGTTGCCAGCTCTGGTCTGTGGGGGCTGGGCAGTGGTAGAATCAATGCATTCCTGGTCCCTTCTGGAAGGTCTTGTATAAAACCAGCTCTACAGTTTGGGCAGATATAATATGGCAGGCAGGCCCTCTCCGCTGAGCAACAGAGGCAGAAGGACCCACGTGTGCTGTCAGCCCTGAGGCCTGGGCCCCGCTGGCTGTCTCCTTTGTGTGGTCGGCCTACTGCGCCCATGAAGGCCTGCACCCTCCGATTTCTCATCATGTTTACAAGGTTTCCTTTGGTATTCTTTCAGGCAGCTCTATCCAACAAATCTAAAGCAAACCACTCAAGTACTTTAAATTATCTAGCAGCCACATTAACAAAAATAAGAAGAAATAGGTGGTAATAATTTTAATAATATATTTTATTTAACCCCATATGTCTAAAGATATTTTTCACATTATAATTAATACAAAAATGTGATTATTGAGATATTTTATATTCTCTTTCTTTGAAGCCTAGTGGGTATTGCACACTTGCAGCCCACCTCACTTTGAATTAGCTGCATTTCAAGTGCTCAGGAGACACATGTGGCTGGCCACTGAACGTGAGACACAGGTCAGGAGTCTTTATTCACTTGCCTTGAAATTCTTATTTTTTTAAAAATACCATTTCATGGAATGATAGTAAGACAGAAATGAAAGCAGATAATACGACTCAAATCATTTGCCTTTTACTGAAAAAGGATCAACAGCAAAGCTTTTTTTTTAAGTGTTCCAACCCATTTTTTTTAAGTTTTTATTTAAATTTTAGTTAGTTAACATACAGTGTAATATTAGTTTCGGATGTACAATATAGTGATTCAACAATTCCATACATTGCCCAGTGCTCAGCACAAATGTGCTCCTTAATCCCCACCCACCTCCCCTCAACCACCAGTTTGTTTTCTATAGTTAGGAGTCTGTTTCTTGGTTTGTCTCTCTCTTTTTCTCTTTTTTTTTCCCTTTGTTCATTTAATTTTTTAATTTTTTAATTTTTTTTTAAAGATTTTATTTATTTATTTGACAGAGAGACACAGCGAGAGAGAGAGCACAAGCACGAGGAATGGGAGAGGGAGAAGCAGGCTTCCCGCTGAACAGGGAGCTTGATGTGGGGCTCGATCACAGGACCCTCCTATGTGGGGCTTGATCCCAGCACCATGACCTGAGCCGAAGGCAGGCGCTTAACAACTGAGCCACCCAGGCGCCCCTCCCTTTGCTCATTTTAAGCAGCAACACTTCTAATCACTCCTGATATTCACACTGGCCCATATTCAATCTTGAGTTTATGCATAGAAATGTCCATATCTCTATGATTTTTCCACAAAAAATACTCCAAAATGTAGTTTCCTCAAGATAATATGAAACGACGGGATGCTTTTATTGCCAACTAATTTTCTTCTTACTGCTTTCAAGTACATGATAGAGCATATTGATTTATTTAATTTTATGTCAACCTCTCAATTGTCAGTCTTTAATATTTTGTCTATCCTTGGAGGCATCATAGTAAATGTAATTGTACTTCAGTAAGTTGAGAAATCAATAAATATGATCTGCAAGATAGTACTGTCAGGTTTAATTGATGAGTTATTGCCTGGAATTTATAAAGCTTAATTCTGGGTTTTACAAGAAGTCATTATAAAAAATTAAAAATTTACCCATTTTATTATTTCTTTAAATTAGAAATGATCAAAATCTGCCTCTGAATCTCATTTAGGGATTTAATTTTGCATGAGACCATCCATTTGCAAGCTCTGCAGTGTTGCTGAAATTTCCCTTTTTCCTTTAATTTAACCCCACATGTCTAGGATCTGAAGCTCTGCATCTGCAAGTCACAATGGGGGTCTTACATTATTCCCAAACAGGTGCTCTCTTTTAATATACTTGGGTATCCCTCTTATGTCCAGATCAAAGATAAAAATGTCTTCTAAGTATTTTCATGATGCGTGCAAAGGCCCAAGTGAGTGTGTTAGCACTGTGCCTAGGGCCATCCCCCAGATGTCAGTGCTACTATAAGGGACTCCCTCCCCCCCCAAGATGGGACACTGCCCCAAGGCCATATTGCATTGAAGACACCTTCAAAGACATGGGGTGAAATTACTTCCCCTTTTGCCATGAGCCACTACCTTCCCCCCGCCCCCGCAAAAGACACATGATGTGTAAAAATAATAGGGTACTGTTTTTAAAATTACAATGCTCTTTCCATTCCAAGAGTGGGGGCAGAATTAGTTTGGTAGGAGCTCACATTTTGGAGAGTTTGGGCACATGGCAAATGCTTTAGTGGAATTTTTGTTATGTGCAGTAATATCCATCCAGAACCTGGTGCAGAATGTGGAGCTTGGGATAAAGAAGAGTCAAGCTGTTTTGCATGATAATAGAAAGGGTTGTCTTGCTGGTGGTCAAGATGGCATTTTGAGGAGATGATTATTGTAGGTCAACTGGTTTATATTCTCTTGGCCAGAAGCCAATAAAAGACCGAGAGATTTGCTGGGGACTGGACTTGGCAAGAGAAGACACGGAGAGGTTCTCACAGCGTGATGACAAGCTGGGAGGGAGGGGCAATGATAGTGACAGCAGATACCACAGGAGGTTCCAAAACAGGTGCTGCAAAATTAAGATCCTCATCAGGAACTTTGTAAGAAACCAGGAAAAAGGAAACAGGGGCCCAAGAAGGGAAAACATTCCAGTACATAGCATTTTGTTGCTTCTGGCTGCTTTAAAAAGATTTGGTGGATAAAACCTTTAAGATATGACATCAAAAGCACAAAGAAAAATGATGAAATTTTAAACTTTCTGCTGCAAAGGACATTTTCCAAAAGGTGAAAACACAATCCACACAGTGGAAGAAAGTATTTGCAAATTCATCTATCTGGCACAATTCTAGTATTCACTTCAGAATCTGGGATTGTTATCCACCAGAATGTAGCCAAGAACAAGTGAACATACATTTGGAGGATGTATGGAACATCTTCCATACATTAAAGTGGGAGAATGCAAAAAATAAGATGAAGCCCTAATCTCTTAAGATGGTAGCCCTAATCTCACCTGGTGACCTGGGAGTCTGACCGGGTCACTCAACCTCAGCATCTTTGAGTCTCAAGGATCAAAGGACCTTTTCTTCTCTCAGATCAGCTTCACCTTCAGTCCCCTGGGTGGGAGACGTTTTGTTCAGAGGAAATATGCACCTGGTTATGTACATGAATCAAGTTATATCAAGTATTCTCTATATGTATTACATTGAGAAAGCTATAAAGCAGTGATACTATTTAATATCATTTAAAAAGTGTTTTACTAATGAAGATAAAATCGGAATATGCCCCCCCAAACCACTTTAAAAAACCATGAAAGACACATTATTAAGAGTTTTGTATCTCCTTTAAACCTCTATGAATTCCATATTGATGCATATATACATATGTGAATACTATATATGAATTGTAATCTTGGTTAAATTACATATGAAGCTTTATGTACTTCTTTTCCACTTCATATTATCCTGTCAACAGTCTCTAATGTCACTGAAATTCACCAAAGGCTTGATTTTTAATAACTGCCTAATATTTCTTAATATGAATTTACCATGTTGATCTAATCATTTCCCTCTCATATAGTTTAATCCAAATTTGTCGTCGTTATAAACAATTCAGAAATGTAGCCAATTCCAATCTTGGCTCGTTATTCTTACGCTGACAGCCAAAGCACCATTTCAACATGTCCTGAGAAGCGGAGAAAGGATGTGAGTTTTCACAGCGTGGAAACATCATGGCTGCAATGATCACATTGATCCTGTCCCTCATCACCATTGGTGGATACGGAAACAGAGATTCAGAGGGCTTAAGAAACGTCTCCGACGTCACACAGCTAGTCACTGGAAGAACTGTGATTTGCACCCCAGTTGGCCTCATGCCAAATCCACACTTCTTTCTGTATGGTGTTGGTACTCGTTCTGACCTGTGCGATTTTACTTTGTAACTCCAGAGGGATCCTGAGGATCATGAGAATGGTGAAGGAAGACCTTCCTCAGAGCTGGATGGAGTCACCTGTTTTACCAGTGGTACAAAGCAGTTATGTCTCTTTGCTTCTTCAAATTGAATCCGATCCTCCTCTCGATCTTTGAAGGTCTTCCTTCTGTGTGTTGGCATTTTATTCCTAGTAACGCCCCCCACGCAGAGCACGCATGCGCAGGCGCAGAGGTAAGAAAACCTCAGGGGCTTTGTCATTGAAGTGTTAGTAGTCCCAGTCAATAGTCAATTGTTGTTAGAGAGAAAAACAGAAGGCTAATGGTCTTCTGCTGTCCCTGTAGCCGTTGCTGCCACATGGTGTCACTGTTGAAACACAGGCCGGCCTGCCCCAGAGCGGTCTCCGTTGTCCTGGAACTGGCCATGGACCTCCCAACCTCAACATCCCCCTCCCATAACGCACCTGGTGACCTGGGGTCTGATTCAATCCCGGGCTGCTCCACCTCAGCATCTCTGAGTCTTAAGGATCAAAGAAACCTTTTCTTCTCTCAGATCAGCTTCACCTTCAGTCCCCTGGGCGGGAGACGTTTTGTTCAGAGGAAATATGCACCTGGTTAAGTACATGAATCAAGTTATATCAAGGTTTCATTATATGCATTTGTTGTATTCAGGTCATTGTGGTAGGTGAACACGACTATTCCTATGGAATAGCAGACCCACCTCTCAGCTTCTGCTTGGTAAGTTTCCCTGTAACCAATGGCAGAATATTAATCCCCTTTGTCCCAGAAATCATTTGGAAATGGTCACTGGTCTGTGCTCAAGAAGGGATGCCAGGGACTTTCCTATGTTGTCATCTCTCAGACCTCTCCCATTCTACTCTTCCTTCCCAATCTAGTATGAATATTTCTTTTCCCTTTCTCCTGGGCATCTTGGGGACTTTCTCTTTCCTCCTCATAGATCTATGCCTGCAAAACGTCTTTGTAGACAAGCTGAGAAGGTTTTTCTGGTCCCTTCCCCATTTATTTTTCATTCTTATTTTGTAACACAAGCCTGGGCTGCCTCCTTTGGATCTGGGATCTGTCTGGATTTACTTTGGATTTAGTATCTGATTTTCAGATTGTTTAGGCAAATACCACTACTTCCTTCACTTGATTTTGTTTGTCCTTCTGACCTTTTGGTTTTGACCCACCTGTCTCTGTTCACAGTGGGCAGATGGTTACTGCTTTAACAGAGCTAGTGTAACTAGTGACCTCCCTAGTTGATAATGCTTGGGCATGTGTAATGGTGTTTTACAGGAGGCATCGTAGTACAATGTTTGGATTCAAAACAGTTAAGGACTACTTCTACCACAGGAGCTTTAAGATCTCTAGCATCATCACAACATGGAGATTGTTTCTGCTGGACCAAAAGAGGGCAGAGAAGAAACCCTTATTTTTGCCTTGAGTGTTCAGATATATAGAAGACATGCAAGCTTGCTCACAGGTAAGAACCACTGGTAACATTCACTGTGGCCAAAAAGAAAGAAGCAGATATCCCAGGGCAGGTCAAACTGGAGATGAGAAATACACTGAGGAGGAAATAGACCTGTCCAGCCCAGAGCTTGTTACCTTAGTGTGCCATTACAAATTCATTGTGAGTAATTAGTATGCATAGTAAATTACATGCCATTCTCAACCGATCCTGTGACATCTTAGCAAAATGTTTCCTTCCTGCCAGAATGAAAACAATCTCATCACCCACTCTCAGGATCTGGTTGCCTCTGGGACTTCTCATGACCAGTTGCCCTCTCTTCTGTGTCTTCAACCCCTTGCTTTGTGTTGATCTCCTTCCCATCAGCTCTTAACACATCCCAGTCTCTTCCATTTTAAAAAGCTTTATATCACTTGCAGAATAATCTTTGCATTCTGAGAGTAGTGCCCTTTATCTGTAGTTAGACCACTGACCAGAGCCTGTAAGAATGACCTTGCCCTGGTGTCTGCCAAAAAACTGCTCATGACTTGAATGACCAATTGCAACATCAATAATTTGAAAATGTGTGAGGCTGTAATACAATGCTAGAACCCACAGCCCATATGCCTCTAATCTTGTTTGCCTTGATTCCCTGCTTGCTTTGGTCACCCTCAGAAGTCCAAGCCTCTGCAGACATTCATTACCACCTGAAATCTCCTTTATGTTCTCTTTATACCCTTAATCCGTCGCAATCTGCAGCCTTCCCTTCCATTCCTGTCACTGCTCTGTGATTGGCCATCTCCCCTCCATTTTAGTCAGCTCAAGATGATATAACGAGGGGCGCCTGGGTGGCTCAGTTGGTTAGGCGACTGCCTTCGGCTCAGGTCATGATCCTGGAGTCCTGGGATCGAGCCCCGCATCGGGTTCCCTGCTCGGCGGGAAGCCTGCTTCTCCCTCCCCCACTCCCCCTGCTTGTGTTCCCTCTCTCGCTGTGTCTCTCTCTGTCAAATAAATAAAATCTTTAAAAAAAAAAAAAAAGATGATATAACGAAGTACCATAGATTGAGTGTTTAAACAATAGACATTTATGTCTCACAGTTCTGGAGGCTGGGGAATCCAAGATCAAGGTGCTGATATATTCTGTTCCTAGTGAGAGTTTTCTTCCTGGCTTGTGGACAGCTGCCTTCTCACTGTGTCCTCACATAGAAGAGAGAATGAGCTCCAGTCCCTTCCTCCTCTTAGAAAGGTACCAATTCCATCGTGGGGGACCCCACTCTCATAGCCTCACCTAAACCTAATCACCCCCCAAAGTTCCCACCTCCAAATACCATCTCATTGGGAATTAGGACTTCAACATGAATTTTGGAGGGACACGAACATTCTGTTCCTGGCCCCCCACCCCTAATTCATTCCTTCTCCCATAAAAAATATATTAATTCCATCCTAACATCTCCCCCCCACCAATCTTAACTTATTCCAGCGTTAACTCTAGAGTATAAAGTCCAAAGTCTAAATATTATCTAAATCAGAATGGGTGAGACCCAAGGTACAATTCATCCTGAGGCAAAGTTCTCTCCAGCTGTGAACCTGTGAAACCAGGTAAGTCATGTACTTCCCAAATACAATGGTAGGACAGTCATGGGATAGACATTCGCATTTCAAAAAGGAGAAATAAGGAAGAAGGAAGGGGTGATGGGTCCTAAGCAAGTAAATATCATTAGATCTAAAGGCTCAAGATACTCTTTGTTTCAGTGCTCTGCTTTCTGGACCCAGTGGGTAGAGGTCCTCCTGCCTCTGTTGCTCTGCTGAGCAAGGGTCATATCCCCAAGGTTCCAGGTGATCACCATCTTGCCAGTTGAAATTGAGGCAATGGCCCTCTTCTCTGAAACTGAGGAGGCAGCTCTGATGGTGTCTGAATTGCCTTTGGGGTCATTATTCCCTTGTCTTGAAGGGAATTCATTCATACTGGAATGGTCATGGATCTATAGGAGCTAAGAAATCTGACAGCCTTCTTCCAATTTGTTCCATATCCTTCTCCACTGTCAAATCTTTTTTTTTTTTACCATTCTTTCAACTAGTGGCTTCTACCAGATGTTTAGCAGGTCACTGAGGAAATTGCTTCCCCTAGAGCCCTATATCGGAGGCACTGTTTTTCTCTCTCGTGCACCACATGCTTCTAAGCCACATGGTGGGGCAGGTGTTCTCTTAATTCTAATCACCACTTCTGGATCATTGGCCTCTTTTCCTTCCTTCCTGTCGTTCTTCCTCTCTCCCTTCCTTCCTTCCTTCCTTCCTTCCTTCCTTCCTTCCTTCCTTCCTTCCTTCCTTCCTTCCTTCTTTCCTTCCTTCCTTTCTCTCTCTCCCGCTTTCTCCCTCTCTCATTCTCCCTGCAAAACTCCATGCTCACACTGTTAGATTCTACCATGGTATCCGAGTCCCAGCAAGGAAACAGCACACTCAAAGTAGGAACATTCAAAGAAGGCTTTTAAAAGGGAGCATTCAGAAAAATACAAACAGGGTGTAGAGAAACCATGCAGAATAGTGGCAGGAACCTGGAGCTAAAAACAGAGGTCACCTCAAAGGAGGAAAGAAGGAGTTATTATCAAAACCCAGAATGGGAGACTTGTAGGACTGGCTGCCTTGAGCGATTGGTGACCTTCAGCCAAGGGACAGTCAGCCTGATCCAACCTGGGGAATAAATATTCAGGCCTCCCTGCCTCTAATCTCCTGAGAGGCTCTCCAGTGGTCGAACCAGAAACCAGAGGGCAAGGGATCCCCTTGAAGTATTGCATCTGGGAGTATCTGGGGCACAGAACAAGTGCAAGGTTGACCTGATGGGCTGATGGTCTCCAGCCAGTGTGATCGTTCTCTTCTCTCCCTCTTTGTTTTATACTGATCTCCTGGCCTCTGTCCTTCATTCACTGAGAGCTTCCTCACTAGAGCTTTCTGCTTCTTCCTGACTCATATCATCCTTCCCAGTGACTTGGACATCCTGGGACATGTCCCATCGGGCATGCTGGCCTCTCAGTTCCTTGACCAATATTTCTCCAATCATCCTTTCCTTCCCTCCCCTGCCAACCTTCCACTCCCACAGTCCAACCGGGAACTTGTCATTGGGAGAAACTGTACTGACATTGAAATCCTCAATTTATCCCAATTCTGCAACCACCTCCCTTCCTAACAGCTCATGGACTCAAATAATCTTACTGTAAAAATTCTTATCAATTAATTATCTTCAGTTAATCTACCCCAATACTTTCTGACTATCTAACACCCCCTTCCTGTTTTCACGGTCTTCCTTGTGTAACTCAGAGCCCATGGCTTATCACTATTATTCCTCTCTTGCAATCTCCTTAACCTTCTTTTTGCTCCTTGTGTCATTTTTGCCTGGTAAAATCCCAGTCTGTGATGACTCAACCATCCAACCACAAGTTCTGTGCTTACATACAGACAGATGCTCATTGCAGGAGGAAAGAGATGCAGTCAGGCCAACTGGTTTCCTTTTAAAGAAATCATACAAAATTCCAAGGGGACACTTGACTCTGACAGACAACTAACCTGGACTTGTCTTATAAAGCTTTCTCACGTTTTGAGTTAACTGTTTTGTTCCTTTTCTTTTCTCCATAAATTTCTCATTCCCCCTTCTTATACTTTCATCCCCGCTCTTAACTTGGATTCATATTTCCCTTAAACATCGAAATCATTAGCTAGAAATTTCTCCATCTTTTCACTTCCAAGTCCAGAAACACTCCGATCCTTCATCTGGGCTCTGCATCCCATCGCTTTTAGCTCTCTCATATATTTTTTTTAAATATATATTTTTTAGATTTATTTATTTATTTTAGGGGGGAGAGAAAGAGCAAGCAAGCAGGTAGAGGGCGGGGGGGGGGAGAGAGAGAGAGAGAGAGAGAATCCTTAAGCAGACTCCAGGCTGAGCACGAAGCCCCAAGTGGGGCTTGATCCCAGGACTCTGAGATCATGTCCTGAGCCTAAATCAAGTGGGTCACTTAAACGTATATTTCTGAATTCTAATATATGTGGATTATACTTTTTTTTTTGTGATTTATTTCTTGATTAATTACACCGTGATTAGAGAACATCCTGTGTACTATTTTATATCTTTGAAATTTGTTAAGACTTTCTTTGTGCCTCGGCATATGGCCAAATTTTATAAAGGTTTCAAACTTGCTTGAAAAAAAGATACAGTCATCATTGCTGGGTGCAGGGTTATATATTTATAGATCTGTCTCCATTAGTTAATATTAACTATGCTGTTTAAATCTTATATATGCTTATTGATATTTTGTCTGTTTTGTTGCGAGTGTTAAAATCTCCCGTTATGATTGTGTTTCTCACTTTTCCTTGTATATGTGTATATTTTTAATTTAATTCTATGTATTTAATTTAATTAATTTATTTGTTATTGCAATTTTTAAAATATATGTGTATATTTTTAAAAATTTCTGGAGCCACAATAATATGTATACACAAATGTAAAATTTGTTTTATGTTTCTGATAAATTATACCTTTTATCATTATGAAAAAACTTTCTTTTGTTTAATGTCTGCATGGTACATCTTTCTTATTATTATTGCTTTTTTTCTCTGAGTTCTTACGTTGCATGTCTCTTATGAATCACTTAAAGCTGTTATCATTGTTATTGTTTTTTTATCCAATCTGGAAGTCTTTGTCTCTATCTGAATCTTTTCATCCACTTACACTTAATATAATTAGTAATATATTTGGGTTAAAATTCTCCCTTATTATGTATATTCTATTTGTTGAACCTATTTTATGTGTCTTTTGTTTTTTCCTTTTTACCTCTTTTTGGATTGATATTTTTATGATCATATTTTTTCATTATTTGAAGTTATACACTATTTTTCTTAATTATTCCTCTGGAATTTATAGTATGCATTCTTAACTTATTAAAGTCTAATGTTACTTGATATTTTTCCTTTCCTCCCAGAAAACATAAGAATGTGAGAAGACATTTTCTCCATGTATCCCCTACCTGCTCAAAACTATGGCCATTATGTATTTTATTTCTCTTTGTATAGAAAATAAATCCCGTAAGACATTATTGTTACTTGTTTTAGAGTATTTATTTAGATTAAGTATTTGGCTTATCACTTTATTTACTCTTCATTTCTTCTAGCGTCTCTGACCTTCCATTATGTGAGCATTTTATTTCTTCCTGGAGAGTGCTATTTGTTGCTTTCTTTAATTTACAACATTCTCTATGATTCTTAGCCATATATTTGTCTGTCTGTGTAATGTGCTGCGTAGATATTTCTTTCCAGTTCAAAGTCTGAAGTCTGGCTTGATCTGCTCTTAAACCTGTATCTCTAGTTCTTAATTTCCATTGACTGTTTTAATTATAGAATCCAGCATACTTTTATTTCTAGTTCTTACGTCATTTCATATTTTTTCAGTTCCCTGATAAAATTTGCAAGCTTGGCTTTTATCTCTTTTAGTAATAGTAAGTATATATCTTTGACTTGTTAGGTTTTAATGATAGATTCTAACATTTTCCACCAAAACCTAGCTCTGCTTCCTGCCTGAGGATTATACTTACGTATCACGTGTGACCATGGGAGCAGAAGTGATGTGTGTCACTTTTAGGCAGAAGTTTTTAGAGTCAGTACATGCTTCACATGCTCTTCTTCCCTTTTGCTGTGGTTATTGGTGATGTTTCAGAAAGTGTCTCTTCTTATCAGCCTGCAACCCAGAGTGAGGACAATAATGATGGGATCAGTGCCACCATCCTATTTGTGATGGACATATAAATGTGGCACAGAAATAAACATTTGTTGTTTGAAGCCACTGAAATTCTACGGTTTTTTACTCCTGCAGTGTAATCAGATCCATCTGACTGAAACAGAAATTAGAATCAGGACTGGAGTGCTATTTTAATGAACAACCTTAAATATGTGGCTTTGGTTTATAGGCTAGGCATTAGTTTGCAAGGAAACTGGTAATGGAGGTTAGAAACATGGTAATCCATGTTATGTAGTGGCAAATTACTTAGTAAAATGGTTGCCTGTGTTAACTTAGAAGGCAAAATGTATGGCTAATAAACCTGTAGCTTTGTGGGAAAACAAACTTTTAGGAGCATGCATTGCTGCTCTTGACTGCATTTGAAAGTTTATCACAAGAAAGAGACAAGATCAGAACAATATTGACCGATTTGCAAGCAAGAATGAAAAAGAATAGAGATCATCTATGTATTCAGGGACCTGTAGGTTGACAAGAGAAATACATCTCAAACTGAAGCATCACAAGATAAAATTGAGAAATTCCTGGAATGTCAAAGGCTAATGAAGACTCAGTCTTAAGGTAAGGATCAAATAAACAGCATGTTTATCACACTGGTTGTTAATATTTTGGAAAAGATTAACATTCTCCCAGTAAATACTTTCAGTTGGACAAAATGGCTCAAGAAGAGGAGACTGTGTGTGGCTTTCCCACTGATGCCTTATGAACACAGGTAGCTGTTCTTACGCTGGCTATGGGGCATGGAACAAGAAAACTGATCGGAAAAAAATAGATGACAAGATGCCTAAGTTCTTGAGAGAATTATACAACACAAAGAGGCACCAACGTGGACAGAAAGAGACTATGATTGATACTTAATAAGCCACTTAGACACCTGCTGTTTATTCATAATTTGAAACCTAATCCCCAATGTGATGGCATTTGGAGGTGGGGCCTTTGGAAGGTGATTAGGTCATAAGGACTGAGAACTCATGAATGAGATCCATGACCTTATAAAAGAGACCCGCGAGAGATCCCTTCCCCCTTCTGCCTTGCGAAGACACAGGAAAAAGACAGCTGTCTATGAATAAGGAAGAGGACCCTCACCAGACACTGAATCTGGCAGAGCCTTGATCTTGGAGTTCCCAGTCTCCACAATTGTGAGAAATAAATTTCTGTTTATAGGCCACCCAGTCTATGGTGTTCTGTTGCAGCAGCTTGAATAGCCCGAAACAACACCCATACTTCCACCAGAGAGAAGCTGGCTGAGAAGCTGGGCTCTCAAGGAAGGCATATTCTTTTCTTTTTTTTTTTTTTTAAGATTTTATTTATTTATTTGAGAGAGACAATGAGATAGAGAGAGCATGAGGGGGGGAGGGTCAGAGGGAGAAGCAGACTCCCTGCTGAGCAGGGAGCCCGATGCAGGACTCGATCCCAGGACTCCAGGATCACGACCTGAGCCGAAGGCAGTCGCCTAACCAACTGAGCCACCCAGGCGCCCCAGGAAGGCATATTCTTCAATGCTCTCTGAACTTGTGGCCAAGGACGGTAATAGAAAAAGGGGGGCCCTCTGCTGAGTGGAGCCAAGGGGCGTGGAGGACAGTGGGCTGGGATGTACCACCAGAGAGCATAGCACATGCCACCCCTAGCAGTTGAGGTCCTCATGGCTTCTGCTCAGCAAGATTTTGAATTTGCTATTTACTAGTGACTTCTCTCTTTCTCTCTCTCTCTGTGTTTCTCAATTCCTCTCTCTTTTTTTCCTCTTTCAGTAAAAGCAAGTGTACCAGTATTATCCTTTCCCACTATCTTTTGGGACTGTGAGAAGCAGATACTTTATCTCTTTAGTTCCTGAGTCTCCAGATCAAGAAAAGCCACATCTAGATCTGATGTAAAAACTATTGTGTATCGCTCAGAGAGCCTGGCTTTGAGCAGTGATTGGATGGAAGTTTTGGATGTCTCCCTTGGAGAGGGGTTGAGTGTACTCAGCCAGAAGAAAGGAGAGGAAAACAGATATTTGGTGTTGGGCAGGGCAAACCTGAAACATTGTATTACTAATGACCAATCTCTGGTTTCCGGTCTTGTGGGAGGATTATACTTGGCTGCATTGTCAAACCCAGGTGGGGTCATAAGAATTACAATAGGCCATGTGAGCGGAAGTGATGTGTCTCCTTTCTAAGAGGAAGCTTCTAAAACTAGGATATGCTTTTCCACGCTCTTTCTTTTCCTGCCACAGTTACTGAAAGTATTCCAGATAGAAACTACCCTGCCATACTAGGCAAGTTTTCAGGGTCGAGTACTGCAGTGGGGATTTAATGTACAGTATCCTGTGTATCACTGCAGCTTGTGAGGACTGGGAATGCCATTGGTTTTGGTCTGGACAGTGGTCCTGGCAGGTCCCACATGGAGGCAGCCATTAGGCAGAATGAGGGAGAATGGAGAGGGGAGAGAAACAAAAATCTAAACAAAAATCTTCCTGCTCACCTTCTAAAAGCTTAAATTCCAACACACATTTGAATCGTATGCTAAGAATAACCACTAACAAAATCAACAGTCAGAATGTGAATTTAACCCACATGACATTTACTTCATAGGACAATCTGACGTGCTTAAGATGCTTAAATAGAGAAATAAAAACACAGCTTACATGAAGCACGCACAAGAAATCATGAGCCAAACACATAAAGTAAGAAAGGATCAATATTTTCCATATTAGAATTTCCAGGAAAAGAGAAGGAGAAGAGGTAAAGAATAAGTATCTGAAGAGATAAAGAACTTTGGAATTGAAGAAGAGCATACACTGCATAAAATAGCCTCAATAGAGATAAACCTACCCATAAGTGCATCACAGAGAAACTGCAGATCATCAGACAAAGAGAAAAATCTTAAGTTATCAGAGAGTAAAAATTAGCCATGTTCCAGGTCCTATGGAAGTCTCAACACACCGTATTCTCAGAGCACATTACTTTTAAGTGAGAATAATGATAAAAGGAAATAGTACAGGAACCAATGACAGAAAGATAATAAAAAAGATAGAAATTTTAATAGATGAACAATTAAAAGACAGAGCTTATAGATTATTAGGATAAGTGAATAGCAAATAAATGAATAGCTTAAAATAAAAATACACTTTATGATGTTTTCCCCTAAGAGCCTAGTTTTGTTTTTTTTTTTAAAGATTTTATTTATTTTTTAGAGAGCGAGCGAGAGAGAAACAGCATGAGAGGGGAGAGGGTCAGAGGGAGAAGCAGGCTCCCCGCTGAGTGGGGAGCCCGATGTGGGACTCGATCCCAGGACCCTGGGATCATGACCTGAGCTGAAGGCAGACGCTTAACCATCTGAGCCACCCAGGCGCCCAAGAGCCTAGTTTTTAAACATACAAATACAACATTGCAGAGAGCAAAGGGTTAATGAAGCACTTTGCTCATGACTTGCTGGTGAACTTGCTCATTTTCCATAATTCCAATGTGGATGGAGGTGGTGGAGAGGAGGAAAGAGAAATGGTGTGTCGGCCTTGGAAAAACTATTTAAAAGCCAAACCTGATAGGATTCTACTCAGCCCCGTTTTGTGGAAATGGTCTATACCTGTCCCACATTCTTACTTCCCTGAAGCCAGTGATTTCAAAAACCCACAAAATCCCTTCTACAGGCAGCACTGATCTCTTCGTTACTTTTCATACGTGACAAAGATGGTCAATTTAAGAAAAATTAAACTCAAATAGTTTTGTGTATGTGTGTGTTCATGCAAGTTACATGTTGGAGAGAGAGAGGGAGAGAGAGAGAGAGAGACGATTAACTGAGATGGCTGGAATTTTTAAACGTTCATTGGTCAGTCTCACGTAGACAAAACCAAAATGTTTTAGCGATGCAAATTTTCTCACACGTCTAGAGGCTGGCCAAATTTCTAAAGAATTGGCTGTTTAAATGCTGGAGATAAAATAGGCAGGCATGCATGATACAGATGTGCAAATATTTTGTAAATAAATAGAACTATTAATCCTCAAATACATTAGATACAGACCAGTGGTCCAGTCTGCTTCAGGTCGACTGCCATTCAATGCTGAGTTTTGTATGTTTTATTTATTTATTTTTTAAAGATTTTATTTATTTATTTTGACAGAGAGAGGGAGACAGCGAGAGAGGGAACACAAGCAGGGGGGAATGGAAGAGGGAGAAGCAGGCTTCCCGCCGAGCAGGGAACCCGATGCGGGGCTCGATCCCAGGACCCTGGGATCATGACCTGAGCCAAAGGCAGACGCTTAACGACTGAGCCACCCAGGCGCCCCAGTTTCGTATGTTTTAGATACATATTCTTCCTGTGCAGAAATCAACACATAACAAGTGGGAGAGATGGGGTGCTTGAGAATAGACTCTTGCAAAGTTTTCAGTACATCCAGTGATTAGCACTCAGATTTTAAGGAACAACAAAATAACTTATTTAGAATATCATCAGACACATTATCCTCTGGGCTAACCAATTAGAAAAAGGTGGAAAATGACCCCAATCTAAATTTCAAACTTTGTACTGTATTCAAAAGTTAACCATTCCTTCTGAATCTGAGTCTATCTTCTTTGATCAGTCTTGCGTGCCTCAACATTCTTTTCTTTAGAGAAGAATCTCCTTGGTCTCATGGGACCTTCTCGTCGGTCTCCTCGGTCTTCACATGTCCTAGGCGGGAAGGCCAAGAATCCAGAGCTCTGTGCGAATCAGAAAAAAATTAGAAAAAGGCACTCCTTCTAGGCTGATGATCAGAAAAAAAGCATACTGTCTGGGCTGGCCAATGAGAAAAATGCACTACCTTTGGCAGACCAATGAGAAAAAAACCAGCCCCTGGAGTGAGCCAATGGGAAGAAGATGTAGGTTGATGCCTGGGCCACGGGCTCGACCAATGGAACACGGCTTGCATTTTATTTATTTATTTTAAAAATTTTCTTTTCTTGGGCGCCTGGGTGGCTCAGTTGGTTAAGCGACTGCCTTCGGCTCAGGTCATGATCCTGGAGTCCCTGGATCGAGTCCCGCATCGGGCTCCCTGCTCAGCAGGGAGTCTGCTTCTCCCTCTGACCCTCGCCCCTCTCATGTGCTCTCTCTCATTCTCTCTCAAATAAATAAATAAAATCTTTAAAAAAATAGAATAAAATTTTCTTTTCTTTTAAAGATTTTATTTATTTATTTGACAGAGAGGGCGAGAGAGCACAAGCAGGGGGAACGTTAGAGGGAGAGGGAGAAGCAGGTTCCCCGCCAAGCAGGGAGCCCAATGCAGGGCTCGATCCTAGGACGCTGGGATGGTGACCTGAGCGGAAGGCAGACGCTTAACCATTTGAGCCACCCAGGTGCCCCACGACTTGCATTTTAGTCCAGACTCACGCTCCCTTGTTTAGCAGCCTTTGAGGTTTCAGTGTTCAAGAAATACATAGTCACGTTTTTCTGTAACTAGTGGTGTTTTTTCCCAAAGTGTAGGAAATAAAACTAAAATATTGTTGATATTTGTTTTCCCCCAATTTAATTTTTTCTCCCAAATTCAACTTGAGATTTTGGTGCCTGCCTGCTGCTGCTGCTGATCATACCATAACCTAATAAAGATGGTGTAAGTATTATGTTTAGTAACCTAAGTTTGCTGTAACAGTATGCCACGTGGCTCTGCATTGTGCATCAAGACTTCCACCTTCTGCTACTTGAACATATCTGAAAATCTTATGTTAAAATATTGCCTTAATGGAATAATATCATACTCAGTTTACTAACGGAGCTTTAAAACAAACACATCCAGGGGCGCCTGGGTGGCTCAGTCGTTAAGCGACTGCCTTCTGCTCAGGTCATGATCCCAGGGTCCTGGGATCCAGCCCCGCATCGGGGTCCCTGCTCAGTGGGAAGCCTGCTTCTCCCTCTCCCTCTGCCTGCCTCTCTACCTGCTTGTTCTCTCTCTCTCTGTCAAATAAATAAAATCTTTTAAAAAACAAAACAAAACAAACACATCCAAAAACTTGGAAATGGCTACATAACGTATGTGCTTATTTAAAAAGTTAAAATAAAATTTAAAAATATCCTAATGTGTATCAGAGCTAGAGCAATATCTATTGATTGAAGGAAAGTGGTTGATATTGAGGTTAAAATATGATTTTTGTATATTTTTATTTCAGTTTTATCCAAGGTATAAATTCCTTGAATAAAACCTAAAATATTGGCCTGGATATGCTTGATTAATTACTTGTGTATTGTTTATTGCCATGTTTATCTTAAAAAAACAAAGTTAATGCTAAGAGACAATTATCTTGAGCCATTATGCATATGTGTATATATTATATTATTTATGTCATTCAGACAAGTAATAAAGTATAAGTGCATTATTGTCCAGAAGCCAAAACTACATTAAACCAAATTAATGTTCAAACACAGTATTTTAAACATTTTTCACACCTGCATGGACAGCAATTCAATTATGTGTACTTAAATCTACAGTATTATAAATGTTCATGAAAATGTCTGTTGATGTGAACAAAGAAATGGGACATTTTTCTCATAGCGTAATCCTTAGAATCTACATTTTTGTGGAAGTCACATGTTCAGGATACAAATAATCAAACATGTACACATCGAGATTATTAGGGTGCTCTATTAAGCAAGTTAAGTAGCTTCAATTTTTGACCTCTAGAAATTTATGGTCCAACAAACTTGTGCTATTTATTTTCTGCAGTGTAAATCCTCTGAGTTCGCATTTTTCTTCATTTACTTTGTAATCTAAGTGTTAGTATATATGACACATTTTTTTGAATTGCAATTTTTAGATTGATTTTGATAAATTGCTTTACGAAAGACACATTTTAACTTAATGACAGGAAAATTTGGTTTACAGGTAAAATAATCCCATGCATTTTCTTCTAGAAGAATTGAATTTGATTTTGTGGACCTTTTTTTTGGAGGAAATATAAGAAATAAGCCCAATGAAGTCATTTTCATTCAGTTCAAAGTGGCCTATGGAAGCCCATGTTTGGTAGGGCACTCAGTTAATACTTATAGGAAGAAATGATATCTCTGTTCATATAATTTATATTTTTAATGATGTGTAATAAAGGATCCTGGATCGAAGTTCTCATTGTCATACCAGATATTTAGATATCATATAAACTATTACGAACTCAATGAAAATTCTTTATCAACAGGTACCAGTTACCTGTAATGGTTTGGAACATAGGCAGAGAAAATACAGTGTCTCCATCTGGAATAAATCAGGAAAACTGAAGACTTTTGATGTATTCTGATTTCAAAGTGTTTTAATATGGGAATTGGAGATTTAGGACTGTTGGAAAAGCTAGGAATGAAACTCAGGTCAACTATTATCCATTATTTCAGCCCGATGCACTGAAAGTGGACACTCTCAAGAGTTGACGGGGATGCTGCCATGATTCTTAGGATAGCTATGGTTCTCAAGGAGCCACCAAGAAACCCCTGTGAATCTTGCACTGCCCGGCAATTGCCTTCAGAAAATTGGTCTTTTCTTTTCTGCTTCCAAATCTCATTTTGAGGGTCTCTCATTGGAAAGAGCTAACCTGGAGCCACAAAGAAAAGGTATTTTCAGAAGTGAGTTCCTGGCTTCTCCAAGCAAGCTTGGATTGGGGCATTGACGGTTGCTGAGCTGACCATAGACAGTTCATCGTGCAGATGGATGTACCTCTGCTCTTTAGGCATGTATTCGATAATGTTAATTCATGTTCTCCAGTTATACAAATTTTAGAAAGTGAACTATTGTCCATGATAAATAACATTCTGAATTTTTGAATATATAAATCTCTTCCCAAATTGAGAAAGTTGAGTGGACAAATTTTCCTGTAAATTAAAAATGATATATCCAAAGTTGTCTTATTCAAGAGTTCTAGAGATAAGGAACAGGATCCTATTTACAGAAATGTAGTTTTCCTTGAGAACACTTCAAATCATAAATGACAATGGTTTCCAACTGGGGCATACTTCCCTAGAATAAGCATAAAAAATTTTGGGGTTAATGGGGAGAAAGTAAAGTGTAGTTGAAGTAGTCCATAAAGAAGTTGCCATTGCTTTGATTTGGTTTTAGTAAAGATATTTAATTCATATTGAAAGAAGATTTAATGTTTTTAAGTAGGAAGCATGGTTGTAAGGGTATAAAGACGTTGATATGATAGACCATCTGCAGAACCCCTCCAATTACAGTGTCCTGCTTGTATAATGTCAATTCCCACCTGCCTCAGAGGATACAAAGGTCCCTGGATGCTCACTGAGGCTGTATAGAAAATTGGGGCTTTACTGCCAGGCATATCTAATCCATATTGCCTGAGATAAAGTTCCTTTAGGTGAGAATGAAGCTTTGTGGCATTTTGCCGAGCGAAGCTCATATTTCTGAGAACTCAGGGGAATTCACCTGCATTTGCCTGTGTCTCTTGGCAGGTTCCTCACTGTTTTCGGATTATACTCTCTGAACATAATAGGAACAAAGATGGGGATTTTTCTCTTGTATTATTTTCTAGTATTTGGGGGTCTTATGAGGTAGTAATTAATCCTGTAGGTTTTCTCCACTTCTGAGTTCAGATTCACTTAAGGAATGTGGCCACACAAGTTAGAAAGATAGAAATAAATATTAGTTTTATTACTGATGAGATTGTTTCGGAGAATGAAACTTAACCTTTGGGCAATAACTGGTTTCTCCAAATATTATCTCTCTATCTGGAAACTTTGATGACCACTCAAGGAAGAGTTTGCTTCTAGAGAGTAAGCACATTTGCCCAGAACCCCTGCTTTCTCTCTTTAACCCTGTATTGGTTTGAGTTTTTACAGAGGATGTGGTATAAGTAGTTTATTTGGGAGAGAATAGAGCAGAGGAGTGAGGAATGGATACGGGGAAGGGGAGAGGGCCAATAGTATGTTGATAAGCCCACAATCCCAGTGGGAGACTGTCTTAATCCCACATCCCATTTTGCATCCCTCTGGGAAAGGATGCAAAACACATGCCTCATCATTATCCCTCCCAAGAGGTAAGGGAGCTGGGTGTTTCATCATGGAGAAATTCTCCCAGGGAGTGTTAATTTCCAGGCTTTTACTATGAGTACCAGGACAGAGGGGCCTTCCATGGTTGGAAAAAAAAAAAAATCCCTCAGGTACAGAGATGGAGATACTGGAAGCTGGAAATCAACTAGAACACACTGATATGGCCAAAGGAAATTGATCTATATGGGGCACTGACAATGTTTTCTCCAAGCCCCCTGAGGAGTACAGAGAGAGACCAGTCTCCAGATCTACTTCTAGAAGACAGGCTGTGGGCTCTGAGGCCGACCCAGTGTTTCCCACAGAGAAGAGCTGAAGGACAGGAGTCTGAAAACTTTTTGTAGGCAGACAAATCTAAAGAAAGAGAGAGAAGAAGGGGCTGGGCCACTTAAGTCATTCCTTCATCATTAAGAAATTGGGAGGGGACAGAGAGAAGGACTGGAGTTGCCCTTCCAGACTCTTCCCTCTAGGAGAGAGGAGCAGAGGTTTTGACACCATGAGTCAATGTGGGCACATGGAGAGAGGGGGGAAAATGGTACTAATGAGTGGTACAGTGATGCGGAATTTAGAATTATCCCTTAAAAAGTGATGATAATCGTTAACAGCAACAATTGAGAAGGAATAAGTGTGCAAACAACAAAAGGCACCATCTTTTTGAAAAAGGCTTACAAGGTAAATATAGACACGGAGGTCCTCGTGTACACACTGGTCTTCTTTTTCTCTTTCTGACCTCTTTCTTCCAATCACTATGCCCTCTGTCTTTCTTCTCCTTTCAGTGATCAAAGCTTTACTGTTATGGTCATAAGCTCCAAACTGTCATAGGTTACATCTGATGGGCAGGGAGCAGGGCAGAGGAGGAGACAAAGGAAGTAAGATCTGACAATGGAATGTTTGCACCGGAGGTGAGGATAAGCAGGAGAGTTTATAAAAGGCAGCTAAGAGATCAGTAGCTGCTTTAGTGAATGGAAAGGGGAGTCACAGGCTGTGAATAAAGCCATAGGTTATAAGTGATGTCCTTGTGTTCTTTAACATAAGTAACCCAAATATAAGTGTGTTATTAATTGCAGACCAGTCCCTAAGATAGTAGAGAGAATAAGCTACTGTGATAAATTCATACAGAATACAGTGGCTCAAACAAAATAAAAGTTTCTTTCTCTGTCACCTCAAGTGCAGAGGTAAGTGGGCAGTCAGGGACAGGCTGGCTGCTCTGACAGAGTTTCTTCTCTCCGGTAATTCATTCCTGGGCTGTGTACCTGTCTGTGCTGTCAAAGCTGCTCACACCATTGCTTTCGGCTCATAGAAAAGACAAAAGGGAGAAGTGAAGACAAGCAACGTCCTTTGAAGAATGTGACCAGGAAGTCTTCTTCTGCTCACATCTCATTGGCCAGAACCCAGTCACATGACCACAACTTCACTGTGACGGAGGTTGGGCGTTCTCTTCACTACCTGGGTACCCATGTGTCCTTCCAAAACTGTGGTGGGGAGTGGGATTTTATTATTAAAAGAAAGAATGAGATAGAAAAGTAACTCCTGGGAATAATTAGAAAAAGCATGCTAAGACAGTTACAACGACTTTTGATTCCTAATCTCATGAAAGTTCATATGTTCTATATTAAAATAAAATGTATATTTTATTGTGTTCTGAAATTCTAGTCATTATACTTATCTTTAGGTTAGTTAACTATGATGTGCTGTAGATATTTTTAATTTTTAGACGACCTTGATTGTGAGTAATGGGTTTATTTTACTTCAGCCTAATGAAAACAGGCTTTCCTACCTATATATGCTACAAATTTTACTGTTAATTCTTACATTTATGATGAGGCTTTCCTCATTTTAGCTTTACTTACATGTGTTCTAAAGCTTTCATTTTTTTCTAATAGTTCTAATTTTTGTCATCTAATAGTGATTTGTAACATGGCAAAGCATAAGTAACAATTTTGATGTCTTCCAAAACACAACTTAAATAATGGTCTGAACTCAGGTCAATGAAAGTATCTTCAGATCATCCCTAAACTGGAGGCCCCCAGAAACCTGTGTTGATTCTTGGACTACTCTTGGTCTTCTTCATTGTGTAACTGGAGAGCTGGTTTAATTTTATAGGTTAGCATGCAACATGGAGTCCTGTACAGTTACTTTCACAGGGGGGCCAATGCTCAATAAATGATGGTTGAATAATTGAATTGAGTGACTGAGAGGTCATCAGAAATTGCAAGTCCTTTGGAACCAGGGTTAGGCCATCTTTTCCAGACAAAAATATTTGGTATTTTTTGTTTGTTTGTTTAATAATGTTAACAATAGCCTATGTAACATAAGTAAATAATGTATCAATAAATATAGAAAAGAACTATAGAAATCTCATACATTATACTAAAAGATTTATCTTTCCTTTAAATAGCATAAAAGATGAGAAGCAACTAACACAGTGCCTGGCATAATAGATTCTCAACAAATAGTAGTCACAGTTAATGACCTTTTGTGTTGTTCCTTAGGTGATAGGACAAAGAAGTAATAATTTCTACCAATATATAGCAAAAAAAACCATAGCTTTCTGGCAGTAAATCTTTATTTGAGGAGGGATCAAATTCATGGTCACAATGTAAAGAAGAGAGTCCAATTTGGAAATGCAAGAAAAACCAGTATGAGAGGTGTTCTTTTTACACAAGCTTAGCATGTAAAAAGTTTCAATAATTACAGAACATCTCCCCAGATTTTACTCTACTTGTGAAATACCTCAGGGAACTCAACAAGCTTTTATAGAACCTTAGAGCTATGTGAATTCAGAAGAACTTGATGGGAGAATATTTTTGATTCAACTGTTTCTCTGGCATCTGTCCATATTGGGATATTCTGGAACCCACGACAGGACACCAGAATGTTATAGAAGCAGCATACGGTATTCGTCCCTGATGATTAATATAAAAAATGCTTTCCTAATTATTTGGCAATGCTATCCCTTTTTTCCTCTTCCAGAAAGGAATTCTGTTCATTTTTTTTCAGACTGCATCTCCTAAGTCATTTGGCATTAATTTTATAGACTCTTAGTATTCCCTCTTTCTTTACTTCCCAAACTTTATTTATACTGCCATTAATCTTGGTAATTTCCTTGAGCTTTATGACATGACTTTTTGGCACATTGAGGGCATCACTATTTAACTTTCCAGTTTCTTAACTTTAATAGAATTTATTTGTTTTAGATTCTTTTCCTATCTTACCTGAAATTGACTAATGTTTCCCAAAAGGGTTCTGGATATTGGACGCAAATTTTGACATCTCATCTCAGATATTAGAAAACTCTAGCAGTGGGAAAGTTACTATAGTTTTTATTTTTTGCTAACTGCTAGTCAAGGGGTTAATTTTTTTAAAGTCAATTTCTTTACTCAATCCTCAACAACAAATCAACAGCTCTTTGTTTTTAAAATAGTTTGATATGGGCGCCTGGGTGGCTCAGTCGTTAAGCATCTGCCTTCGGGCTCAGGTCATGGTCCCAGGGTCCTGGGATCGAGCCCGCATCGGGCTCCCTGCTCAGTGGGAAGCCTGCTTCTCCCTCTCCCGCTCCCCCTGCTTGTGTTCCCTCTCTAGCTGTGTCTCTCTCTGGCAAATAAATAAATAAAATTTGAAAAAAAAATAGTTTGATATCCCATGCAGTAGAGGCATTTTGAGATTTTAAGTTTTTGGAATTAAAATGGAGCTTCTAAAAACATATTTTTATTTTAAAAAATATTTAATTACTTTATTTATTTGAGAGAGAGAAGGAGCAGGGGGAGAGGGAGAGGCAGACTCCTCACTGAGTACAGAGCCTGATGTGGGGCTCAATCCCAGGACCCTTGGATCATGACCTGAGCCGGAGGCAGCTGCTTAACTGGCTGAGCCACCCAGGCATCCCCTAAAAACATATTTTTAAATTAGTTAAAAATTTTATGTCAGTTTTCCATAAAATGGAAATAAATTGGCATAACTTTAATTCATTCACTTAACAAGAGTGAGAGAGGTCAATTTTACTTTTCTGAAATGCTCAGGTCACAAATATGTTGAAATGCTAATATTCATTAATTTGAGTCATGAGTATTCTGGAGTTCGTGATATTATTCTGTGTACTAGTTTGTATATTTTATACATTGTATTTTTTCCCCACATAAGACAAAATCTTTAGTCCTGCCTTAAATCTTTTGATTTTCTGAAGAAGTAGGAAGCTGGGCTATATCCTGGTGAAACAGAAAATTTGTCCGTTTTGTTAGGTTAGGTAGTGGTGGCAGGTGACACGGTTTTATGTTAGTGTAGATGAGGAGGCAACAAAGGGGAATTTAATGTTAGTTCAATTAATGGTTGAGGAAACAAGCAATGAATAAGGTGTAATCTAAACAGAAAGCTTTCTGTTAAAAAAATTATTTTGGAAGATAATGGATTGTCTGTCTAGAAAAGGCGTTAACTTTTCTCATATGACCCTCTCAACCAAAATATAGTTTGCCACCTAGATGTTAGTGGTTGTCTTTTTAACAGGCTGTTTCTTAAGTACATATTTGCCATATGCCTAGTCTATATTTTTCAAACAGCACTTTAAGTAGAATTCAAATAATAAGAACCAAAGGGACTTGAGTTTTCCTTAATGTTTTAGAGGCTTTCTATGCTGTTTTTGCAAATGTAAGTAAGGTGGAGCTCATTTTGGCTGTGAGGGGTGGTCATAAAGTACTGTTTCTCTTCAAACCCCTTCCCTCTCACCTATTTTCTAAGATTTACTCATTATAATTGTTAATTTTCCTTTTCAAAATTCACTTTTAACAGAAGGCTCTGTTAGATGGCTCCAGGAGCAAGCAGCCCGCCGGCTCATTCTGGGCAGAGCGGGGAGAGGGTCCGGGGCTGGGGCTAGGGCTGGGGTGCCGGCGATGGGGGACTTCCAGGGAGAAAGTAGAGGAAAGACTGCAGTGACACTGCCCTCCCCGGGCGGGTTGAAGCATCTCACTGGTGACGGGTCTGAAAGCACGTGGCTACGTCATGGAAAGCCAGTCTTTTCAATGCAAACTTCAACTCCTCCTCCTCCTCCCTCTAATGCCTGTAACTCACATCCGAGGCTGGGCGAGGAATCCGGAGGGGAGATTTTCCTCATGCTCACCGTTGTTGGAAACTGGGAGAGTGACGGGAAGGAGGAAGGGGATCTGTGGCGCTCTCTACCTACTACCAGCCTGACCAGGGGAGGGGGCACCTGGATTTGCATCTTTTCTTCGTGGTGATTGAGAACTGCAGGTTCAATCCGATCCCACTGAGCACTGGCGATTGATTATTAAAAAAAAAAAAAAAACAAAAAAACCCGACACTGGGAGAAGGGAGGCTCTGTCTTCGGCTGTCAGACTCGATCTCGGAGGTGGTATTGGTGTGTGTGTGTGTGCTGGTGTTTTTTTTTTTCTTTTCTTTTCTTTTTTTTCTTCTTTCTTTCTTTCTTTCCCTTTTCTTTTTCTTTTTTTTTCCTTCTCTCCTAGGGGCTACACAATGGCAGTCTTCTCTCAGTGAGATGAATCCTGCTTTGCCTTCTGCAGACCCACCCATCCTCATAGCGATCAAGTAAAAGGCTATGGTTTTCTCTTTGGGGATCTTTTGTGCATTACTGTTCTCTCTGATTAGTTCTGGTCTCTGTTGGGATTTCTTTGCTTTTTTGTTTGGCTTCATGCTGAAAAAGGATTTTTTTTCCAACCCTTTGATAATAATCCAGTGGTGATCGAGGGGGATAAATCATTCACCCTGGCCGAAAAAAAACAATCACTGAGAAGTCTCAAAGAAATATACCACGTGAGGGGAAAAAACTGGGAGAAGATCCGGAATATTATCGTTTTTCCTATGGTAAAACCGGTGCCCCTCTTCAGGAGAACTGATTTCAAATTATTATTATGCAACCACAAGGATCTCTTCTTTCTCAGGGTGTCTAAGCTGCTGGATTGCTTTTCGCCCAAATCAATGTGGTTTCTTTGGAACATTTTCAGCAAAGGAACGCATATGCTGCAGTGTCTTTGTGGCAAGAGTCTTAAGAAAAACAAGAACCCAACTGGTAAGCAAAACATGCATCGTGTTATGTTTTTCCTCATGATAACCTGTCTGTTGCTCATTGAGCTAGATCTGCAGTTCTGCTATGCAGGAAGGCAGGGGAAACAGAAAAGGAACCAGGACAGTGTTGCATATAGAGGTGTTGATGGATAAACAAGTAACAGCTGGATCGGCGTCTCTGAGCCCGAAAACCATTATCAGCATCTCTTGGCTGTGACACAATCCATCACTAGGAGGGAGGAGGAAACTTTTTTTTTTTTTTTAAATGTATTTGGTTGCCTATGTTCGGTGGAATACTGAAGGACTGTGGCTTAAGGTTTTGCCCGAGGCAGCTGAAGGTTCCGTAGTTGCCAAGAGAAAGAACCGCGAGCTCTCTCTACTTCTGCAGCAGGTTCAGGGACGTAGCTAGGTGCCGAGGACCTGCTCTAGACTTTCTGATTAGCTTGCACAATATTCGCCACCCCATCACCTTTACCAAAGTAAAAGAGGCCCTCTCCCTCGCGGCCCCGCTCCTCCGTCAGCCCCCGCCTCCCTCCCCCGTCGAGCTCTCCGTGCACGAGTGTTAACTCATTCCCCCGTCTGCCTCCGACACCTCCTGCCACTGGGAATACTTGAGCTGGGCTTATGCCTGGGGGAACCCCAGACGGAGAAGACAAGCCCAGCCCCCTCCAATATATGCAATTTAACCCCCCCCCCCCCTTGGAAAAAGCAGTGTCAAAACCCTGCGCCCGAGTCCCGCGGGTGGGATGAGCCGGGCAGTGGGTTCCAGCTTCAGGCTTCGGTAATCATGCGCCCCTATTTCAAAGGCTCCAACCGGGAAACTTGCAGTGCATTATATAAGAAATGCAAATGCAGGTGATTCGGGGAGTCGAGTCCCGGAGGTTCACTTCCCGGTATCCCAATCTGAGGTGTTTGGGGGACGGCCGCGAAGCTGTGGGCGAGCAACTGGGGGAGGCCAGGCCGGAGGGCTGCGTGGCGGCGGCGGCGCGCCGACGAGGAGGCTCGGCGCAGCCAGTCGGGGAGCCGTGCGCGCCGGCAGCGAGGGTGTGTGGCGTCCCCGGGTTCAGTTCAGGCTGGGGAGGGCCCGGGGGCCGGGTGTTTGTGTCTGGGGCTGCGTTGGGGGGCGGGGGCGGGGCCGCGGGCGTCCCGCAGTGGCCGACCGGCGCTGGAGGCTCCTGACGCTGGCACTGCGGTGTAGTAGATCATGGCTCCCCGAGGCCGCCCTGACACCCGGAGCTCCGCCGGGGGCTGCGCTGGCATCCCCAGCCCCAGCGGCCGGGCAGCAAGTGGCTGCTGCCTCCCTGCCTCCGAATCCTGCAAATGCAGCGTAGCTGGGGCGGCTCGCTCCGAGGCGGCTGCCGTCTGCGGGTGCCCGGAGCGAGAGCGGGAGGAGGAGGAGGAGGAGGAGGAGGAGGGGGAGCAGGGGCGGAGGGGGAGGAGGAGGAGGGGGGGGGGGAGGAGGAAGAGGAAGAGGAGGAGGAAGAGGAGGAGGAGGAGGAGGAGGAGTGGTGGTGGGTGGGCGGGGATGGAGGTGGTGGGTATGGAGACTGAGCACCCTGTGAGGCCCCCACTGCTGCAGGAGTAGGGAAACTGCGAGTTGTTAGACCGTCCGAAAGGGCAGATGCTCGCGTGCGGGCGGAAGACGCCTGGGCAGTTGCCCCAGCTGGGCCTTTTAGGGAGCTGGGGAGGCTCTGGGAGAAAGAAGTCTCTGGCTGCCCGCGGGCGCCGCGCTGCAGTGGGCTCCGTGCCTCTGCCCTGGAATTCTCATCCCTGTGCTGTAGCTCTACCCCTTTCTCACCGTCGCCCTCAGTTCCCTCTTCTCCCTCTCCCTCCCTTCTCACCGTCCTCCTCCATTCCCTGTCTTTTTACCCTTCTCTCTCTCAACTCCTCAGCGTTTAGCAACTCTGAACTGATAACCACCATCCTGAGCATTGCCCAAGGAGAAAGCGGTATTGTCACCTTACCACCCCATTTCCAATTCAACTGTGAGGTGTACCCCAGCCCCGCATGGAGCCCAACACTTGCTGACGTTTTGGTGATACCTAGAGCTGCAACACTACTGTCTCTCAAGTTAATGTGAAGAGCCTTTTTGCAAGAGTTACCCAAGTGGGACAAGCCAAGGGCTGCTCTTGGGAGGGAGGGCTTGCTCCTTCAGGCAGTAAAAATAGTGGGTTTTGAAGCCTTCTCGTGTCCTGTGGATTTAGCTCCCTTCTGAGAAAGGAATACTGTAAAAGCTTTTTTTTTTTTTTTTTTTTTTTAAGACTCGGCCAGGCCATTTGTTTAGGGACCTTAAAGTCAGTCCCTCTATAGTACTGGAGAATGGGGAAAAAATTCTTTTATAATTTTTTTTGTAAGCAGTTTTACTGGAAACACTAATTACCCCCCTACACACACGGTGCAAGATATTTTTATTACACCTCCCCCACCCCACCCACTTGCATCTCTCTAGAATAAAGTAGATTTTTTTCCCTTTCAAGGCATTTTGGAAGGTGTCAAATGCCAAATTATTTTTAGAGTAATTTATTTTGCAGCTTATGAATGTTAAAGTACTTGGGTGTGGATTGATGGTTTAATTCAAAGCGTGTCTGACAACATCACCAACTATTCTAACAGGATAGTGTGGTCTTAGATTGCCAGAAGTTAGAGTTCCAACCTGGAAATGGGAGTATTTGTAAATTATTTTAAAAATGTGACATTAATGGGTCACACTATCTCATCTTCTAAAAGTTTTGCTTTTTGAACTCAAATCCAATCCATGCTTAGCCATTCCTTTTCTGCATTGTACTTGGTAGGTTCCATTCTCCTTCTGCTATTAGCATGAAGCCTAAAATCATTTGCAGGTTTTTGATCCCAAGATAGCAGTATAACCAAGAAGTTAATTGGGTAATTAAAATAAAACAAAGACTAAAATCTTCTTAACTGTTAAAACCAGAAAGAACAGATTGACTACTACCTATTATGCTATCTTAAATCTAAAATGAGGACAATTAACTGGTTTCAAACTAAGAAGCTTGGCAGAATACCTCCAAGTACCAGTAGTAGGATCATGAATTTGGTGTGAAGCCTTCTTAGATTAATAATTCTTCTCAATCTTTGCAAGTTATAGAATAAATTACTGATTATTCTTAATTTTTAAATTGTCAACATGTATGGGTAGTTTGGTCAAGGCTCCTGGGAGGACTTTTAGGGCACTGCTATATTGTTATGTTGGTGTGAAAATAAGTAGGTAATAGAGTCATGAACTTAAGGACAAAGTTATTTATCTACCCAAAAGTTAATAGCATTTAAATAAGAGGTATTAATTTAACCTTTTTTTGTAGTTGTTTTTATGTAAAATTTAATTGGAAAAGAACATGAAGAACATACTTACACAATATATGCTTTTTAAAATTGCAATAGCTTGGAAATCCTACATATAAAGTAAATCTACCATCTTCATAGAAACTGTCCAGTATCTCACAATACAACTATTAGCAGAGAACACATGCATGCTTAAATGTCCTACTTTCCCCTATTTTCCTACTAGAGCAGTAGCTGTATGTTTAGAATAAATGTTACCTGCTTCAGCTTTCATTTATGAGTCATGCAAGGTGATTGTATTTTGGCAAATCATTAGATAGGGAATACTAAGTCCAAGGCACTTATTTAGCCTGGAGGAGGGCTTGATATGTTTCTTTAAACCAGCAATGATAGTTTGGACTGACCAATGTGTATCACAGGCCAGTTTGGTACTAATCTAGGTCACTAGACTTTGAGTGACAGTTGCTAAGAAATGTGGTTGGAAAAAAAAAAATTCCACGATAAAGGGAAACACTAAGGTCATGTCATGGATATCTCTTTAGACACATCATCTACAGCAAGCAAAGGAAGCCACAGAGCCTCGAATATATACACCCATTGAACCACACTCACGAGACCCCCAAACTTTCTTGGCTCGATAGGGTTTTGGAAAGCACAGAATTTAAGATAAGTTGTAATCAAAGATAATTTTATTGAGCAGTGAGAGTGGAAGGGAGGGTACGAAGCAGAAGTCCTAGACCGAGTTCAACAGAGCACATTTAGAAAATCCCAAAACTCATCTAGACCGAGTTCAACAGAGCACATTTAGAAAATCCCAAAACTCGTGGCCCAGAGGGTCTCCTTTTCTGAACTCAGTCTTTCTCTCCGCCATATAACTTGGAGATGAAACAAGCAGGGCTTGGTAGAACTCATCGTCACTTTCTATTTCCTACTTGTTTTGGTGTCTTTCAGCTTTGCTTTTGCCTTTCACTGAAGCTGTTTTAGGTGCCCAAAACATCTGGTACGCCTCTGTTACTCATTTAAATATATGTTATCCTTTTAAAACTACTTGCTTTACATGTAGGGCTGTCATGGCATTTTAGAAGTGGGAAAATAGGGAGAGACAGAAGAAAAAAGGAAGTAAGCATTTTTTACTCCTTCCCCTTCTCAGTCTGCCAACTCATCCTGGGTTCCTGTAGAGCTGGGTGAGCCACATATGGGCCACAACCTCTGCATTTCTAAACACTGAGCATGTATCCAGTGGAGACAGCAAGTTCAGACTACATGGCTAGAACACCTAACAGGTGTGAGGTTCTTCTCCTACTGACATGCTTGCCTTTAGAGTGGGATTCCATGTAATCAGGGCTGGCCTTGGACTCCATCCAACAGGCTTTAGTTACTGAAGTAGCAAAATGGGTTTGCAGAATAGTGGCACTTCATGAACCAAAGGACAGCATTTTAGATAGGTTTCCAAGTATTGACTTGTTGGGAGAGTGGATTTTTCTTTTTTGAAATGATATCCAAGTTAACAAGTGTGAAATCCAATGCATGATAATCTCAACTTGGTTTTAACAATGAGGATGACTTTGGCTGTACCCATATCCAGCCTATTCTCATCTTAGACAGCATCTAAAACTGAGATATTTGTTCAAATTTTCAAAAATTGCTTTCAGAAGGCACTAAAGGTAATTTTGTACTATATTTAACATTTCCCACATGAAACCATTTCTTCAAAAATGTTCAAACCCAGTCTTCCATGTTTTAGCAACACAAACATTGGAGACTTTTGTGGTGTTTTTATACATATGGCAACAAGGACAACAATCAAAGTTTTCACTCCTTTGTACATTTTGGCATCGTAACTCACTCAATTGACTCATAATCCTCCTATAAATACCATGTAGATGTCTCAAAATGGAAGCATTTATTCAAAATAGTTTCTTATGCCTTAAGGCGAGACAGTTGGAATTTAACAGTACATTTAAAGCTTCTCTATTAAGATTTTTTTCCCGGGGCACCTGGGTGGCTCAGTTGGTTAAGCGACTGCCTTCGGCTCAGGTCATGATCCTGGAGTCCCGGGATCGAGTCCCGGGATCGAGTCCCGCATCGGGCTCCCTGCTCGGCGGGGGGTCTGCTTCTCCCTCTGACCCTCCCCCTCTCATGCTCTCTGTCTCCCATTCTCTCTCTCAGATAAATAAATAAAACCTTTAAAAAAAAAAAAGATTTTTTTCCCTCCTCTATTAAGTTTTAAACCAGACATTGCAGAGATGCACTAATGTTTTTGCTACTCTACTTTTTAAGGGCCAAGTAGTGTCCTGGTGTTTTTCCTGTGTATTTCTCTAGTTGCTTCAAACTAACTTTCTGCTTTGGTCAGATGTCAGGTAGGATGACAAAAGGGAAGTTGAAAGAAGGCATTCTTAGGGTCTTGCGAAGGCAAAAGGGAGGCATAATGTTGACATGTTTCACAGGGAAACTGAAGCTTTTGTTTATCTAATCTACTAAACTATCTAAGAAAGTCACCCAACAATTGTTGGGCACTATTGCCTTTATCATTGTTCCCTGACAAAAACTTTAGTTATGATACGTAGCAGGTTTTCAGTACATTTTTATTAAGTGAATTAATAGTGAAAATAGGATTCTTTGTGAAAGTTAACTGTGGGTATGTAACTGCAGGTATCATAAATTATAGTAGCTTAAGTTCACTTAATGCTTACTCCTTTCCAACAGTGCCAACCAAGAATTTGGTTTCTTAACGATAAAACAGAGAGAAGGAAAAAGTTGTTAGTGGACTCCTAGCTCTTCATCCTGCCATGATAATGCATCCTGAAACTTGGTCAGCTGACATTCCCTAGGTCCACATTTTATAATACCCTCTTTCTAAAAATCTCAAAACTTGAGGCCTCACTCAAAAATATAAGCTCAAGAGCCAATCACAGTCTCCCCTTCTGGTCCTCTCAGCCTTTGAAGAGTGAATGTGAGGGCACCATTAGGTTCCCCCTGCAAGAGTCCCCTTCCTTTTCTTTGCTCATCTTAAATTCGCTTCTCCTTAAAAAGGAAGACGTTTCACAAAAACAGTCGAGTAAATTGTTCCTCTTTACTGAACTCCTCTATCTGAAGATGGTCACTGGGAATTTCCTTTGTGGCATAGTTTTGCTCTTGAGGGGACAGCACCTAACCAGCCTCTAGTTCAGTTGCTTTGAAAGGAGGTGCCCCCCTCCCTTAATATTTTATTCTTTTCAGTTTCAAAGCAGCCATCTTCAAACTTGGTAGCTCCTTGCACATCCCACCACCACACTGATCTATTTGGCTTCTCCTTTCTGGAGCCGCCGTCAAAGGAGGAGGGCGCTGGGGCGCCGTGGCCTCGGGCTGGGAGGCGCGGAGTGTGTCAGGGACAAGGTCTGGCAGAATGCACGGCAGAGTCAGTGTCCCTGCTTTCCAGAGCCGCGTGCCGCCGTTTTCTGCAAACCGCGAGCCGGCCACTCCGCGACTCGGATCTGCTTCCAGGAACCGGGCCCCTCGGGGCGTCCTGGCCGAAGTCGGCTTCGGAGTCTGCCTAATTGAGTCCGAAGACAGGGGTCACGCAGACCAAGCACCGTGTTCCTCCTGGTGTGACGCGCGGCCCGAGCCTCCGGTACCCGCCACCACGCGCTCCTCGCTTAGGAGCGCGGGGCGGGGGGGGGCTCCGCATCGCAATGCGGCGGAAACGGCCCGTCCGAGCCGCCGTAGCGCGGGAAGCTTCCGTTGTCACAGAGATGACCTCTGACCCCGGGGCGTCTCTGGGGACCGGCGGCTTGTGCATCCGTTGCTATGGAAACCAGGGCGACCCGAAGCCCGTGCTGGGGCGACCTGGAGCACGGGCAGGGCCCGGGTCCTGAGGTGGCGCGTTTGCGGGCCACTCGGCCGGCGTCCACGCAGGGGCGCTCTGAGCACCGGCCGGAGGGCTGCGGAAAGAGTCTGGTCCTGGCCCACAGGTGGCCGCCTCCCCCCGCTGCCCCTCTACGCGCCGCTGGGGCCCGGAGGCACAGGGCCTTGGCCGGAGGAGAGAGCTGACTTGCGGGCATCGCACCCCAGCACAGCACTGGCAGAAGATGAGCCGAGCGGGGCTCTCGGCTTCCCCACTGGCTCCCGGAAGAGCCGGGGCGGGCTCCTGCGTTCTCTCGGCCTCGGTTTCCTCAGCCGCCATGTTAGGATAACCTCAGGTCAGCCTCAGCTCCCGTGTTCCAGGCTTCTGTAAGCCTCCACCCAGTCCGGGCTCTACGTGAGCTCTTCCCGTTTTCCTGTACCCGTCCTGGACTAGGCTGAGTGTATTTAAATTGTATTCTAAAATCAGAGACTGTGAGAGATGGAGGGCCACTGTAGGGATCATGACTGACCTGCCTGTCTTGGAAGTGTGGCCACTCCTTCACGGTGGAGGAAGAGACTGGTCCAGGAGCTGGTTTTGAATTGCAGACACAGCAGCTTTGAGCCTGGGAAGAAGAAACTTTGTAATTTACTGGTGACACTACCAAGAACTCTTCGAGCGTTTTATAGAGTTGTGTGGTCGGTGCTGAAACAGACTGCATTCTGTCCTAACCATTATGTTCTCCAGATGCCTTTTCCTACAGCCTCTAAACATGTTGGGGGGAGGAACCTCTCTAAACGGGCTTCTGTCCTCTTTGGGCTACTGGGCAGAATCACAGGCATTTTGAATCTTAGAGAAAACTTCACTGTAAATTTAGAAATTGAAAAAGGCTATTTTGAGGTTACAATAATGCAAAACGCACTAGCTCATAAAAGAACAGCTGGATCCAAATTGATGGAATAAGTTAAGGTGACCTGTTCAGATGGCTTTACACTTTTTAAAGATTTTTCATTGGCCTAGGTTCCAAATAGCTTCCCCCACTTTTCTTTATTTTCTTCCTTCTGATGAGAATTACCTCCTGAAGTTTGCTTTTCAAACAGATTTCCTTCAGTTCCTAGAGAAGACTGGGCAGAACATTTACACCTCAAAGGCACGAGGAAAGAATGCAAGCTCCTCCAATGAGGATTTGTTTCCTAAATCCAAAATTTTACAATAGCTACAAGTTTTTATAGATCAGCAGGGGAGGTTTGGGGATTGATAAAAATGATAGATGGGTTTTGAATTGCTTTTAGAGCTGCATTTCTGTTCTTGTAAAGACTGAATTTATAAGACAAGGACAGTTCTTTTTAATTCCTCAAAGAATTGGGTTGCAACTGTATGACTTCAAAGGGTTGACCATCCAACTACATTATCTTCTATTTGCTTCTTTAGGTCAGGGAGAAGATCTTCAATTAAGATGGAAATCAAAAGATTCCTGTCTTCTAGATATAGAGCTATTTGTCTTTGGAATATTTTTCTTTCCATTTGGGTACATAGTTTCATTTAGCTTAGCAGATAGGCCTAAAAAAAAAGTTTTCATGAGGTTCTGAATATCAGCCTCCAATATCAGCAAACTTCTAACCATAAAAAAGTCCTTTTGAATATCTTGTCAGGTTTTAGCTGGAACAAACAGTAAATATTCCTGGCAGTTATTGAACAATCTTTTGGATGGGAGAGGCATTCCCAAAGAAGTTGCAAAAGATACTGCTCTCCCAAGATCTAGAGCCACTCCCAAAGATAACCAAAATCAAGACTTACAATTCCCTTGAGAGCTTACAACAGTCTGTAGGACACTGGCCACAAATGGAGTGCAACCTCCACTTCTGTCTGGCTATATTTTGAGGGCCCCCAACCTGATGGTTGCCAAGCCAAGTTCTCAGGACACAAAAGGAGATAAGTAAGAATGCAATAGTTGTCCTTGGGAGATAAAGGATCAATATCCAATGCATCTTGAAAAGGAAGGGATAACATGAAATTTTACCTTCCTCTCTTGACCAGGCACTACAGACAGAGATCCAGGAGAGCTGATTCTGGTAAGAATCTTCCCCCTTCCCTGGCTTCTGTCAGTTTTCCCCTGATCCCTTCTCCAAGGCTCCAGAGTGAGTGGGGTTTGAAGTAGAGAGTGAAGCTGAGGTATCTACCAGAATTTGGCAAAGTTTTTTTTTTATTAATTTTATTTTAATTTCCCTTTGGCTGTTTAAGGGAATACTGGTAGCAGTTTACTGGAGAATCCCTTGGAGTCCCATCAACCCTGAAAGGGGCCCAAGTGGTGGTAGATACAGCGGCCTCTGGTTATAGGCCATTATAATCTGGATATAGGCAGACTTTTGTTTATGGTCATGTAGTCTATTTAGAGTGGAAAGGCAGTACAGATAGAGGATTAGTGAGTACTGAGGTCAAAGAGGGTAGAAGGGAGTAGTAGAAGTCATTTAATTCTTACAGTCTTTTGTTTTAGGTACCTCTTGTGTCCTTGATTTTTTTTAGTCTTTTGCAATAAATCTTTCCATGAGGCTATTTTTGAAGCCTTTCAAAGGCTTCTGCATGCCAGTTAAAATAGGCATACTCTTCTGTTTGTTTGATCTGGGAACACTTACTTTCAAGTTCACTTTTTAAATGAATGATCTTGTCTAATTAGAATATGCCCCATAGGGGCGCCTGGGTGGCTCAGTCGTTAAGCGTCTGCCTTCGGCTCAGGTCATGATCCCACAGTCCTGGGATCGAGCCCCGCATCGGGCTCCCTGCTCGGCGGGAAGCCTGCTTCTCCCTCACCCACTCCCCCTCCTTGTGTTCCCTCTCTCGCTATGTATCTATCTGTCAAATAAATAAATGAAATCTTAAAAAAAAAAAAAAAAAAAAAAGAATATTCCCCATAAAGGCCATTTTAAATCTAGGTTGTCTTAGTCAGATTTGGCCATTTTTGTAGATACCTACAACTTCAGGGACCACAGTCCTTAGTCATAAACATTTGTGCTGGAAGGTGGCACACTTAATTCTTTGGAACTTGAGGATCCCATTTCTTTAGTGAAGCTTTGGGTCTCTGAGAGCCGAATTAATACCTAAGAGGGATGTACCATTGGGTTGGGGATTTTGTGGTGTTTTACAGTGTGCCTTGTTACACAGAAATTTTCTTGAGGTTGGCACGTGGCTTAGTGTCGATCTAACCCATTCTGTGATCAACTCACCCTAGCACGGGAGTCTTCCAGTTAGGTGTCAAACACTCCAAGAGCTTTTAGGTGCCCATGCCCACCAATTCTGTGGTTTTGGCTTCTGAGATCCCCATTAGGAATAGATCTGTTATTCCTTTCACAAGAAAATGTGTTTATAGTGGTGGATACCCTAATGGCTTTTAATAGTCCAACTTGCACCTACTTAGATTTTGATGTGTTATTGGTCAGAAAAGTCTGAATTTCTTGTCTTAATTCCCTTCCCCAAGTTTCCTAGCAGTTTGTGCTGTGGACTTACCTTGAAGCTTTATGAATCCTGTCCCCCCAGTGGCTGCCATCTTGCTTTCTTTAGATTGAGGGGTAACCATTATTTTCTCTTGAAATAACCCATCATAATTCAACCAGACTTACTGTTGCTGGCTGCCTGCACAGTTCCTGAGACTTGTAAGGACTCCCCACAAAGGTGCTTACCTTGTACATGAGTTTGGCCACAAACCTAAATGTTGTGGTTCACTAAGTCTCACTGTGAAAACCTGAAGGCTCTCACACCCCAGCTTTTCACCTGGAAGGAATAAGGTGAACAAACTTGAGGAGCTCAGAATGCAAAACAAGCAGAACTTGATCAGAGAGAAGCTTACCAGAGCAGTCAGAGAGGCAACAAATAAAATAGCTTTCTGGGTACCTTCACCTGCTTCTAGAAGCCGTCCCCAGAATCTTTAGCAGCTGTCTTCAGGTCCCATCTCATTGCAATACTGGCAATTTGCAAAATCTAAGATGATTTAGTAATCAGTTTGATGTCCTTTCTTCAAGGGAAAACAATCCTTGATTGGGGGAGTACAGTGCTCACAAGTAGTTGGAGCATCCTTCCCAAGGAATTTTGGGCAAGTGTGAGTTTTAAAAAACATTAGAAGAGGCAACAGGGAAACAAGCATAATTGGCTAGGAGTTAGGGATTCCTTTATAAGGATAGCAGGTCCTATTTTCTAATATAAGGTAAACCAGCTAAAACAGAGTTGGAGGATTGTGATTTGTATATGTTAAATTTCCTTGACAGGTGTTTCCCATTAAGTGCAGGCTGACTGAAGTTTGGATTTGTGATGTGGGCCAGGTCGCTGGGCCTGCCTCCATTCTGTGGGTCCTGATACACAAATTAACTTTATCAGTAGTCAAGAACAGATCATGTGTTCTGTGGCAAGGTCAGATTTACTCTTGAGACAATTGCTATGGTGGACAGTATGGGTTAAAATAGCTTTGAGTGGGGCAAGACTGAAGGTAGAAAGTCCACAAAGGCAGCAGCTGAAGTAGAAGTGGTATGGTCCAGAATAAGGCCTGGTCCTTATTCTGTAGGGGAAGTACAGGGGCTGGAGGGGAAGTACAGTCCTATCTCAGTGGCCAATTCGAATTTGGGAAGGAAGGAGAGGGGGGAGTCTAGAATATTTTGACCCCAGGTTTTTAATTTGGACAACTCCTGTGGATCCTGATCCACTGGCCAATGGCCAATAACATGCCTCCGTCTCCTTGACACATGGGGTTAAAAACTTGGCTCTCTTCAGACTGTTCATATCAAAGGGTTGTGGTAGAGATGAGTAGCAAGTAGAAAACGGACGAGTTTCTCTTTTTAGATCAAAACTTAAATAGGCAGTTCTAGGAGAGTTGCTCTAGGATAAAGAGTTCATTTTCTTCACTTCACACCTGGAAGTCCTCAGGGATGGAAAAAACTGCTTTACAAGGAAGAAAAGTCAAGAAGTTTTTTTAATGATTATATATATTTCTTTGTCAGTAGTAAATGTTTTTGTACACAATACTTTGTTCAGTTTGAGGAGTCCACAAGTGCAAGTAAAAGCCAAGTTTTCGAATTAACTATTCAAGTCTGGCAAGAAAAGGAAGTGTGAACTTTATTGAATTTACGTATGTAAGTGTGCGCACCTGCTTTTTAGATAGAACTGAATGTAGTTGTCATTAAAATGCTTTTTTCCCCCTATAACATTTTGTTGTCTGCACAATCACAGTGGATCGCTGAAGTGCGTGGTAACCTCTTCTGTAATGCTGCCTCTTAGATAAAGTATAGTTTGGGAGGGATTGCAATCTCTTTTCTTTCTACTTCCTGTGTGGAGCACAGGGTACGCTACTGTTGTACTTTAAAAAAGAAGAAATGTGAGAAAAAGGCTTAAAGATTAAAACAGTTGTAGGTGGTTGTTGTTGTTGTTGTTTTTAATAGCCAGCTCTTTCAAAGTCTGAAACTCATCTTTGGTTGGGTGACTGTTGTACCCCAGGTATTGTAATTCTTAAGCAAAGAAAAGATGTTTGCCAGGAGGCCTGAGTCAGTTCTCTAACTATATACTCAGTAATACCACTCTGCTTCAACATTTTCCTGGTGGGGAGATTGAAAACAGTAACCCAATAGGCTCGTTCCTCCTGTGTTATCCAATGACTTGACTTGTTTCCTAGGAATTTGCGTTTTTCATTGACTTAATTACATTCTCTTTTACATTGAAAGTTTCCACTCATATGCCAATTCAGTGACATAAGATTCCTTATATGTCATACATACAATAATGGATATGAAATCCTGGAAGTACTTTTAATGGAGTGCATAGTAAATGTTAGAACTATTTTAATGATGCAGTAACAAAAATTGAAAAAAAAATGAATTTTAAAAGGATAGAGATTTTGTGTCATTATTGCTTATTATTTCCTCTTTCCTAATTATATTTCCTTTTGAAATCTCGGGAATAATCTTAAAGAGCACAGTTCTCAGGTGATTCTGTGGCACACACACCCTTTTATGGGGACATTAACCAGTGGCATATATGCTAAAGATAGAGTGTGGCCTGATCAGCAGAGCCATGAAGTTTGATCCCTGTTCTTTGCATTGTCCTTTACCAAAGTGCTTTTCCATCACTGAGAGTTCACCACTTTGTCCCACTCTCCCTGTATTTGTGCTATCCTACTCCAGATATTGTCCTTTCACATATTTCCTTGAGGCTTGTCTTTCAAAAGTTTTGTCCTCAATTTACTCTTTGGGCAAGGTCGGGATTAGTATTCAATTGGACCTTCAACTTTCTCATGTATTACATTAGGGAAAAAAGGACAAAAAAGTCTAACAATATAGTTGTCAGAAAGTAAATGAGACATGTTTATCTGGACTTGAGACATTCACCAAAAGTGGCATTTATTTGACTTAATTTTTTCTTTCTGTGCTTTCAATAGCATGTAAAAAATTGTGCTATAGATCTGTTGCTTTATTAGATTATATAATAGAATGACTTTGGAGTGGTATTATTATAATAAATATTCTACCTCAGATTCCCACTAATGAATGTACATTAAAGTTACTAGATTTTTAAAAGCATATTGCTCAGGGCACCTGGGTGGCTCAGTCGGTTAACCGACTGCCTTCGGCTCAGGTCATGATCCCGGGGTCCTGGGATCGAGCCCCGCATCGGGCTCCCTGCTTGGCAGGAAGCCTGCTTCTCCCTTTCCCACTCCCCCTGCTTGTGTTCCCTCTCTCGCTTTCTCTCTCTCTGTCAAATAAATAAGTAAAATCTTTAAAAAAAAAAAGCATATTGCTCTTTGACTTTAACAGAGATATCCTGAATTACTTTGAATCTTATGTTATCACTATCTCTAAATAAATAATAATTACAATTATCTTTAAAGAACGCTTTCTGTGTACAAGGCAATTTACCTATAATACCTCATTAGTTCTCATAACCACAGGTAGGAACTTTTTTTATACAGTTGACCCTTGAACAACATGGGTTTGAACTGTGTGGGTCCACCTATATGTGGACTTTTTTTAATAAATCTATTGGAAAATATTTTTGAGATTTCTGACAATTGGAAAAAAACTTGCAGACAAACTGTGTAGCCTGGAAAGACAAAAAATTAAGAAAAAGATATTATTATAAGAATATAATATATAATACATATAACATACAAAATATGTGTTAGTCGACTGTTTCCATTATTGGTAAGGCTTCCAATCAACAGTTGGCTATTAATTAAGTTTTTGGGGAGTCAAAAGTTATATGTGGATTTTTGACTGTGCAGGGGGTCAGTGCCCCTAAGCCGAGTGTTGTTCAATGGTCAACTGTACTTATCTTTAAAAGGATAAAATCCAGGCATGAAGAGGTTAAGGAAGTTGCCTGATGGTATCTAGCTAACAATTAAAGATCCAGGCACAAACCTGAGCAGTATTACTCCAGAGTGCTTACTCTTAAATCCCTGTGTTGCAGCTGCCTTGCTAAAGACGATGTTCAAAGAATGTGTGTGAACCTGTGAATCATTATATCCTGAAACTAAAAGAAACTGCAATATATTCAGTATTTAGATATTTAGAACTTGTAATGCTTTTTTTATCGAGCATAATTTATATACATTAAAACATACAGTTCTTAACTGTAGTATGTGATGTCTTTTGACTATTGTATCCTTGTAACCAGCACCCCAGTCAAAACATAGAACATTCCATCACCCCAGAAACTCCTTCTCTGTTATATTCCATTTCCATCCGGGACTCTCCTAAGAAGCAGCCACCATTCTGATGTCTCTCACTTAACCTTAGCATGTGGTAGAACCTCATATCATTAAATCATGGTGTCCTCACACTTTTGAGTTTGCTGCTTTCACTCAGCATGTTGTTTTTGAGATTCATCCATGTCATTGAATGTTAGATATGTAGAATGTGATGTGGTAGCTTCTGTTTACTTTTTTTTTTTTTTTGTAAACTAGAAACTCCTAATTGAACAGACTTACTTTTGGTTAACAGGCAGAAGTTGTCCAAAACTACAAAGGGTTTGTGAGTTGACCCAGTTTTCAGGCTACCAAGTTAGCCTGCCCCAGTTACATAGATGCTGGCTGAAGACAGGAGACTCCTGGGTCAGAGATAAAGGATTTTATTACTCAGGGCACAGCAGGCAGCATGAGCTTCATGTTCTCATCGGTTCCCCTTGTCCCCAAATCCCCCAGGGATAATGCTGAGTGACCCAGGTAGATGCTTGCACTTGGGGTTTGTGTCACGGCTGAGGAACTCCAAGGTTAGGCAATCCCTGTCTTTTAAGGAGTATCTAGCAAAGCTGCCCAACCTTTGCTCTGCAGGGAGGCATTATCTTTATTTTCCTGGTCAGGAAACAAATCTGTCTTCTAACCTGGAAGGAGGCATTATCCCTGGATTCCAAGGTTGCAATATCCTTGCAAAGAGTCTGAGATAGAAGCAGTTACAAGACATGCAGAAATCCCATGGATAAGTTGTCATTTTAATCTGTTTCTGAAAAGCAACACTTTCTTCCCTTTCTAATTTTCTTAGGACTGCTGTTCTTGTTGTTCCAAAGATGCAGTTAGTCTATAGAAAAATATCTGTTATTTGTAAATTCAAAAGTGATCCTGAGGTTTTGAGAAGATAGATGATATATAATCTGATACAATAATCTTATTGGTATTTATTAAATAGTATGTGGTACATTCTATGTTAGTTACTAGGAGAGATTTAAAATATCCTATAAGCATTAGGTCTTTGGCCCAGAAGTACTTAAGCTAAATGTACGGAGAATACTAGAAGTGAGAGAATCCTGTTCAACTGAAGGCTAACTGGAGTGTGTAGGACACCCATGTGGGATGTCGGGAAGGAAAGGGAAATCTTTTAGAGAAATGTGACCTGAGCTGACTACTGAGTGCATGTTTCAGTTGGCAGGAAAGAGAAGTATATTCTTGGCAGGGGGAGAAATATGAGTGAAAGTCAAAGGTTAAGGGAAAGGTACATGTCTGGGGGTTTGTGGGAATGTTAATGAAGTCATATTTTCAAGGATTAGAGAAATCATAATTTGGAGTCCAAAAGCCTGGCAGAAGAGTTAGACTGGATGTGGTAAAAATTAGTGAACTAGAGAACGTTTCCACAGTGGGGAGTGACATGCTTGAGAATTGCTGTGGTACAGTTGGAAAGTGTAACTTGTAGAGCTGGTTGTGGGAGGGTAGCGCAAGGAGGAGGCTTTCATAATAAGAAGCAGTCAAGTGAAATATCCTTTCTTAGTTGGAGATGGGAAACAGGAGCTCCGATCATGGGATGGTTCTGAGTATGGCTGAATATGGGTTGGCGAAATATCTCTCAGTGCTTGGGAAGAGATAAACCGAAAGCACACCAAGACACTCTGCAACAGGAAGGCCACTGTTTCCTCTGAACTTTGAGAGATGGCTGAAAAGGTGTAAATGGGGGAAAGCGATGTCATCGGGGAGGCTCAAGGTGGCTTCAGTCTACTCCTTGAAATCAGTGATGATTTGTTGAGAATGTGAGACAGGAAGTGTAGCGAATATGCTGTTGAAAGTTACATGTCACTGATACATCGATGAACATATATCATACGTTGTCTTACCTAATTTGAGACCAGATCTCAGTTTAAATTCTCTAAGTCTGGTAGCTTTACTGGCTTTCTAAATAAGGTGGGAATGATGTTCAGTACTTTCAAGGTGTAGTTCAACTTTGTAGTACTTATGTACTCATCACTGCAATTTATTTCTCTGCAAGATGATATTTTCCAGTGAAACGCTACACTGGGAAGGACTAAAATGTCATGGGCTATTTGGATACAAGGCTATTTGGATATTTCAACAACTTGGACCACATTTTTTTTTTCTACAAGAGTTCTGGTACCCTTAATGACCATTAGTGAATCAAGGGTTAGTGGGGAGATACATTAAGGAACAATTTGTTAGAAGCACAACTTTTGGAAATAAATTTTGTTTTTCTACTCTCTGTTATAAAATTTGAATTGTGTTTTAGGGGTCAGTATCTGTTTCTTGCATGTCTTTACAAACTGATATTTTAGGGAAGATAACTTTTATTAAAATAAGTGTATTAATTAAATTACTAATGGCTATTCAACCTTTATAAAAATGTACCTAGTAATGTCTTAAAAGCGGCAGACTCAATTTCTTTGATTTAGAGCTAGGATCCTTATTAAAGGTCACAGTTTATAAGAGTGATATTTAGAGGGTCACAAGCATAACTCATACAAGAGGGGGAATGGATTCACTTTAGGTGGTGACCGCAGTGGTAGATGCACTGTGGTAGGAGCAAACTGGCAGTGCAAACTTGAACTCGGTCATTTCTGTGGGTTAGTGCATGGTTGAATTAATCAAACCCTTTGCAAATCAGGATAAAGGTAATAGTTGTACAATGCGAAAGGTCAGAATAGTGCAGAGTTACGTAAAGGGTCTAAGTGTTGTTGTATCAGCATAGCTTTGAATAAAAATTAAAATGTACCCCTTTTACATATAAAGATGCTACTTCAGAATTCACCTTGTGTTACATGGATCGGCATAGATACATGCACACTTTCTTATCTAGTCTTTCTGGTGCCCACTAACATGGGTTTGTGAGAGCCTTGAGAAAGGACATTAGAGTCATTGAACTCGTACTGAATCATAACCTTCCTCTCTTCTTTGTGTGATCCAAAGCAGAAGGAGGCATCATCTCTGTGAATCTTGGTAACAGTTTTTGCCTAACTATGCCTTTCCTTTCACTGTAACAGTTTAAATGTAAGGCAGATCCTCAACCCTTTCTTTCTTGTATTCTTTTAAATTTATAATTGGTATAAATGCTTTTTAATATGATTGTAGATTTCATTAGGAGTTCTTCTTATCTCCTCTTCAGAATTATAAGAAAATTAGGGAAAATGGTAGAAGTTTGTATTGCTAATAAAAACCAAACAATTGCCATACAGGTACAGGGAACTTCAAAAAATTGTGTAAAAGTAACTTTCAGGTAATACACATTATATTTATTTCTTAATTGCTATATTCCATTATGGCAAAATGTCCATATTTTGAGATGCTGAATAGTGATATACTGTCTTAACTAAATTGTGGTTTGAATTTTTTTAATTTGCAGGGCAAATGCTAAGTGTGTTGAATGTATTTATGGAATGTATGCTGGGCATTTTAGCTTATTGCTAAATCCTGTTTGTGTACTTTCTCAGTCTGCAGGCCAGTACAATCTTTCATCCAAGAGAGCCATTGGAGAAGGGTTCACATTAACAGTAATCTGAAGGCAGAAAAAAATAGCTAAGAAGTAGGATCAATTCAAAAATAATAGATTATGTATTTTGTGTTTTTAAACTTATGATTTTGAAATTAAAAAACAGAATATTTCGTATCTTCACCAGTTCATTTCATGGCTTTCAAGTAACCTTTGTTGAGATAATTTTTACTTTTATTTTTATTTTTATTATTTTTTTAAATTAAATTTTATTATGTTATGTTAGTCACCATACAGTACATCATTAGTTTCTGATGTATTGTCCCATGATTCATTGTTTTTGTATAACACCAAGTGCTCCATGCAGTATGTGCCCTCTTTAATAGCCATCACTGGGCTAACCCATCCCCCCACCCCCCTCCCCTCTAAAACTTACCTCAGTTTGTTTCTCAGAGTCCATAGTCTCTCATGGTTCATCTCCCGCTCCGATTTCAACCCCTTCATTTTCCCTTCTTTCTCTTAATGTCCTCCATGCTATTCCTTATGTTCCACAAATAAGTGAAACCATATGATAATTGACTTTCTCTGCTTGTCTTCTTTCACTTAGCATAATCTCCTCCAGTCCCATCCATTGATGTAAAAGTTGGGTATTACATCCCATTGATGTAAAAGTTGGGTATTCATCCTTTCTGTTGGCTGAGTAATATTCCATTGTATATATGGACCACATCCTCTTTATCCATTCACCTGTTGAAGGGCATCTCGGCTCTTTCCACAGTTTAGCAATTGCGGACATTGATGTTATGAACATTGGGGTGCATATGGCCCTTCTTTTCACTACATCTGTGTCTTTGGGGTAAATACCCAATAGTGCAATTGTTGGGTCATAGGGTAGCTCTATTTTTAGTTTTTTTGAGGAACCTCCACACTGTTTTCCAAAGTGGCTATACCAACTTGCATTCCCACCAACAGTGTAAGAGGGTACCCCTTTCTCCATAACCTCTCCAACATTTGTTGTTTCTTGCCTTGTCAATTTTTGCCATTCTAATTGATGTAAGGTGGTATCTCAATGTGGTTTTGATTTGAATTTCCCTGATGGCTAATGATGAACATTTTTTCATGTGTCTGTTAGCCATTTGTACTTCTTTTGAGAATTGTCTGTTCATGTCTTCTGCCCAATTTTTGACTTGATTATTTGTTTTTTGGGTGTTGAGTTTGAGAAGTTCTTTACAGATCTTGGATATCAGTCCTTTGTCTGTAGTGTCATTTACAAATACCTTCTCCCATTCTGTGGGTTGCCTCTTTGTTTTGTTGACTGTTTCCTTTGCTGTGGAGAAGTTTTTCATCTTGATGACGTCCCCAAATCTCCTAAGGACTGCTCTGACTCTTCCATATCACCTTATTAACCTTCCATCTAAAGTAATAAAATGGGAAAACCTCAGTTATTTTAGATGCTCTCATGCACTCTTTTTTATTTTGTTTGTTTTGTTTTTGTTTTTCCTTTGGCTACTTCATTTGATATAGAAGGAGGAGATAATAGCCTTGATTCTAAGACTTCCTTTAAATTAATTCCCTGTGGTCACTTTGGGACTGACCCTTAATTAGATTAGAAATTATGGTTTAATAAAAAAATAAAATACGTAGACTTATGGTATATATCTGTCGAGCATAACATCTAACTAATTTCTTTTGATTAATATTGTAGGGCATAGTCATATCAGAGTGATCTTTCATTTCTGTGGCTCTGATGCTGTGGGGCTAACAAGAGGGTATGGAGGGCTTTCTGGAAAGAATCAAACTCTGACTGAGTCATGATGGATAATATCCTCATGTTTAATGCACTTCTATGAATAATTGTCTCTGCTCATTTGTTGTCATTTACTCCTTTCTCTACTTAAGAAATAATATTAGAATTAATATAATAAGAACATTATTAGAACAATAGCCTTGAATATATTCTAATTATATAAAAAAGTCAATCACTGACAAACATTAGTACTTTATTGTTAGTATCAAATTACTTGAGCATACATCATGGTAATGAGTGATTCGGGCACCATGATTAAGAGCTGGTAATTTAGATTTTAATGTTTGAGGATTGGTTTCCTTTTTTAAAAAAAGCTATTATAATTTTTGTAACATTTTTAAAGCATGAAGTCCCATTTCAGGTAGTATGTTCAATACCCAACACTTACTGAATTCCTTCTACATGAAGAATGATATGCTTGGCCCAGTGGATGATTCATGAAGACAGGATCTTAGTCTTTCTAGGGGGAGTAAGGGGATAGGAAGGTTGGATAAAGATAGAAGGCTGCTGGGTGTGGTCAGTCCTGGAGCTAAAGAAGCAATGTTGCTAGAGGTGGAGGAATGACCTGATCCATCCTCCTTTCTCTTTTCTCTCCTATTTCCTTTTTCCCTTTGCCATGTCAATTATGTCATGAGATTCTGCATGTTGGAACAAATGAGGGATAGGTTTGGGCTAGAGTATTCCAGACAGAATGCAGAGTCCGTGGCCATCCTTAGATAGCATTTCATGATAGGTTGGGTGCATTTTTAAGTCAAAAAATGCAATGACAGTAGTAATAGTTGTAAAATAGGTTATGACTAGAAATTGGTTTTTGCCCCACAAGGCCCACTGGAAATACCCTTGGGGGTGTTTGTGCATTTTTTGTTCTTTTAAATATGTTTATGTGGCTGTCAGTAGGCATATTTGTCAAATGAGTTATAAGAAAACTAAAGAACATTTTCTGTAATATGAGAAATCTAAAATAATTGGTGGTACAACTATAATATCATTGTAAATGCATTTCTTAGATCCAGATTATGAGTTATAAGTCTCATTTTTATGAGAACTTTATTGAGATACAATTCATATACTTTAAAATTTACCCTTTTAAAATGTACATTTTAGTAATTTTTAGGTATATTCAGAACTTGTGCAACTGCAACTATTGCCACTATCTAATTTTAGAACATTTTCATTAACTTAAAAAGAAATTCCATACCTATAACGTCACTCCCTATCTCTCTCTCCTCTCATGCCCTGGCAAGGATTAATATACTTTTTGTTTCTGTGGGTTTGCTTATTCTGGATATTTCATATAAATGGAATCATGCAATATGTGAGTGTGTTCAATTAGCATAATGTTTTCTAGGTTCATCCATGTTGTAGAACATATCAGTACTTCATTCTGTTTTGTTTTCCAGTAGTATTCCCATCGTATAGAGATACCACATTTTGTTTATTCATTCTTCAGATGAGGCATATTTGTGTTATTTCCACTTTTTATTACTAAATATAATGCTGCTATGAACATTTGTGTATAAATTTTTACCCTAAAAATTTCAATTTTCTTGGGTATATATCAACCAGTAGAATTGCTGGTCAGATGGTAATTCTGTGTTAATACTTTGAGAGACCACCATATTGCTTTTAAAAGGAGCTGCACAATTTTATATTTCTTCCCACAACATGTGAGGGTTTCCATTTCTCTACATTCTTGCCAATACTTGTTATTGTCTGCTGTTTTTTTTTTTTTTTTAAAGATTTTATTTATTTATTTGACAGAGTGAGATAGCGAGAGCAGGAACACAAGCAGGGGGAGTGGGAGAGGGAGAAGCAGGCTTCCCGCCGAGCAGGGAGCCCGATGCGGGACTCGATCCCAGGACCCTGGGATCATGACCTGAGCCGAAGGCAGACGCTTAACGACTGAGCCACCCCGGCGCCCTTGTCTGCTGTTTTGATTATAGTCATCCTAGTGAGTGTGAAGTAGTATATCATTATGGTTTTGATTTGCATTTCTCTAATGACTAATGACATTGAGCTTCTTTTCATGTGCTTGTTGGCTCTTTGTATATCTTCTTTGGAGAAATGTTTATTCAAATTCTTTGCTCATTTTTAACTGGATTATTTGTCTTTTTATTTTTGATTTGTAAGAGTTCTTTATTCTGGATACAAGTTTCTTATCAAGTATATGATTTACAAATATTTTCTTCTATTCTGTGAATTGTTTTTTCACTTTCTTGATGGTGCCCTTTGATGCACAAAATTTTAAATTTTGATGAAGTCCTATTTATTTTTTTTGTCATTTGTGTATTTGCTGTCATATCTAAGAAACTATTTCCTGACTGAAGATTTAGTCCTAACCTTTCTTCTGAGACTTTTAGCCCTTACATTTGGGTCTTTGGTCCTTTTTGAGTTAATTTTTATATATGGTGTAAGGTAAGTGTCCAGCTTCATTTTTTTTGCCTGTGGATATTCAACTGTCCAAGGAATATTTGTTGAAAATCTCTTGAGAGTTATAAATTTCATTTTAAGTTAATATATAACCAAACCATTTTATTATTCTTAATTTACTTTACCAAAGAACAATCTAAAAATGTCTTGGTATTTCAAAGAAACAAATTTTGTTGTATATTATATGAAACTATAATAAGGATACTATGAAAATTTTTAGTAGCAATATAGATGCCTACTTTTACTGTAGTTTAGCTTATAAACACTTAAAAATTAATACTCTGTGAAACTTATAAACACTTTTAAGAAGTTAATAGCCCTGTAAAAATAGAACATAGACTATAGATATGTAGAATGAAAAATTTTTATATATTCATCTTTGATTGAAATATTGCTCTGACTCTTCTTATCTGTTTATTTTCAAAACATGGGCATTTCCTTAATATACTGACAATATGATGCTATAATTATATTTAATTTGTCTAGTTAGCTTTAATGTTAATGCAATGGAGGTGAGAATTCATTGTGGTATAAATTATACTTCTTTTATTTAAATTTGTTCTGGTTCACAACCTAACTACCTCATGCAAAACCTAAACATTCCTTGCTTTGAATGTCATCTAAAGTTGTAACAGAACAACCCCTGCTGCTACAGTTTACTGTGCTTTGTTTTAAAAAAAAATCACGCTATTTTCTAGTAGAGTCAAGCCCTGTCATATAAAGGTGGAGCCTCTCCCATAGCAGGTGGACATTCTCAGGTCCAATCATCTGAGGAAAGGCTCAGACATGAACTTGAACCCTGAAAGTGAGAGTAAACTACATAGGGAAAGAAACTTCACGCTCTCCCTAGTGCTTCACTTGGGTTTGGTTATTAGGTTATTAGATGTAATTAGGCATTGGGGGCAGGTTGGAAGCTTAGCAGGGAGGCATTCATGTATTGAAGTCTAAACTGAAAACAGGTAAACTGTATGCTAGATTATCCGGTTCCATGGCATTCTATGTTGATCTTCTTTGTGTTATATTCAAATATTTAATTATCTTATATTTAAGTATTACAGCCTTGCCTTGGCTCTGCGCTAGGGAATTAGGAGAAGGGCCGTTTACGTTTGCTTGAACCAAAGTATTAAATTCAGAGCAGTGCCAGTATTCTCTCTCTTGAAGCCATCATTAGTGAGATACCCAAAGGGGAGGTGAATCTCAGGAGGCACGACAGAGGCTATAAAAGCCCTGGCTGGCTTTCTAGTGAAAGCTTTGGAAGATCTTGGTGTTATTTTCTAAGGAATATAATAGTTTTCCCCTCCAAAGGTAATTTTTTTGTTTGATGATACAAAAATGTGTTTTATTTTCAAGTGCATTGCCAGAGAAGGGTGCAGTTATGTGAGATGACTTTTGTTCCATCTTTCTTACTAATGTACTTTGGTCCCCAAACTTTAGAACAAGATAGGATTGTTAACATCAGCATATTAGCATGCTGATGTTCTTTGGCCTAATCTATACGCACATTTAACATCCGGAAACATATGTATAATAAATGCTTTGTGTGTGTGTATGTGCGTGTGTGTGCGTGTGTGTATGTATTTGTTTTTGTATGTGTGTATATATCCACATTACCTAGATGTATGGGTGATATACAAATGAATACAACAGAGAGATCTCTTTGCTATTTCTGCATCTCTAGCATCGGACATACTGCTTGACACCTAGCAGGTTCACCGAATGAATGCAGGTTAGAGTAAGTTTGGTTTCCTCGAAAGTAATGGTCATATTTTTCTTAATGCCCTTAATTTAGATATCTCTAACCTAAACTTGGGAGTAGAACTCTAAGTACAAATAACCACTTTAGTAGTGGGTTTTGATGGTGTTATTATAACATTAAAAAAAGGAACTATTTTAAAATCTGGATTTTTATTTCCCGGGGCATTTTCCTTTGGTAGGAAGCCTAGAAAAATTTCAGTCTTTTATGTCTTCCTCCATATAATAGAAGGATCTTCTGATACAAGTCCAAGCCAGATGATTCAATTTTCTTTGGGCTTGTGGAGCCAAGATGTTCCCAGTCCTATTGGTGTGGAGGGCTACTTTTGAGTGACTCTGTCTAAAGACCACTCAGTTCCTCTGTGTTGTTATTGTCTTCCTTTGACATTACTGTTCAATAGTTGTATATTTAAAAAAATTTTTTTTGTTGCCTTTTTTTTCATGATAAAGAAAGTATAAGTGTGTGAACTTTGGAGTTAGATAAAGATTGGGATCCGAGCTGTGATTTCTCTGGAGCTCAGAGTTGTTTTTATTTGTTAGGCTTGTTTTGTTCTTGGTAGTAGAGGGAGAATACCTCCTTTATATACTGGTATTGACTAAAAGAGAATAAATAAGTAACGTACCTGACACAATAGCTATTTCCTTGTTAGTTCCTTGCTCCTCACTTCCTTGTCGGAACAGTGTTAGTTTCTTTTCTACATTTTCCCGTGGGTGACCCTGCTAAAATAATGATTATTTTTAAATTAATGTAATATTATCAAACTTTTCCCTGTAGCTAAAGCTATAGGGTTCTTAAATAAATTTTTGATAGGCAGTAAAGGTTGAAGGAAGACAGAGTGCTCTCACTGAGCCTTCTTTGTACTGCAGGGGCCTAACCAGGTCTTTGCTCCCAAGCCTTCAGGGCTGCAAGGAGCCTAGAACATTTTGTCTTTTGCCTAGAGTGGGACTGACTGCAAACAGTTTTGAAGTCCTTATATTGTTCTTGAGCTAAAGAATGTTGTCAAATATCTGTGCTAGAATTTTATAGTATCTCCTTTTCCCTGTATATATTATAGAGTCGAGTCTTAATCATCTATGCCAAAATAAATATTTTAAAGTGTTTTAGAAACTTTTCTAATCTGTATATTTTACTTCATTTTTATTATTATCTTCCTTAATTCCCCAAAATTTGAGGTTAATTTTGTGGGTTGTTCTCATTCTCTGATGCTCTTTACCCTAGTTGTAAATGAATGAAGCACATTTTAAAGCAAACTTTTTGTCTCATTGTTTTGCTCTCTCAGAGATTTGCTGCCTGATTATTCTTTCCTTTTTTGGTTATAAAAGTCTCGTTTGTAGCTTTGAACTTTTCGTTTTGCTACTGAGCTTTTATTTTTTTCCCTAACATTTCCCTTTCTATTGTGAATTTAATTCCTTTTTTTGTTGTTGGTGATGCTGCTCACACCTGAACACTATAAATAGCTCATCTTGTCCATTTTGTATTATTCATGAAAATTGTAGCTCTTTCCTTTGTTCCTACCTAACCACTTTGGGCTCTGTTTATTTTCTTTAGAAAAAAATTTATTTGTTTTAGAAAATAATATAACCTAGAGCTCTAAAGTCTAGCTTGAATTTGCCTCTTTCAAGGACTTTTAGGAAACGCCCTGCCTTGTCAATGAGGATCCTGTCTTGGGTGGGAGAGAGTTTGGATCCAGTGAGCACATACTTTCCACTCCAGGAGTCAGGTGACTGGGGCTATTTCTAACTCCTGGCACTACTGGATGATGACTATTTACCACTCGGGAGCCACAATGAATACCAGACTCTTCTTTTTCTTGTGTTTCATTGGAGAGCTAACAAGTGAAGATAAATGGCCTGATTCAAAATGTCAATCAACTAATTTCAATAATTGATTTTCTGTTGAATATTTAATATAATACCAAGAACAGTGAAATTTCTTTTAAAGTTATTTTGTACTTCCTTTGATATTTAATTATTTATTTAGAATTTTATAGTAGTGGGCGTTCTTTCCAGAAGAAGCTGTGGGTGAGGAAAATATATGTTTAAGAGCATTATAGACTAAGCAATTGTATCTACAACTCAGAAGAGAGGCCTGGGCTACATAAAGACATGCGGGCATCTTCGGTGTGTGGCCAATAACTGAAAGCTTAGGAATGAAGAGGGCATGGAGGAGAGAGAGTGAGGGGAAGACATCTTAGAACAGGGTTCTTACAGACTCCAATGTTTAAGACATAGAAGCCAGTCAGGCATTTGTTATTGATAGGAGAACCCCACTGACTCATTCCTTAAAATCTGAATATCAGTGTGAGAAGTGGACTCTAGATACCACAGCTTCAGAATGAATAGATTTTCTTTTTTCATTTCAGTTGGGTTTGAATTCAATAAAGAGAGGAGATATATTTAAAAAAAGAAGGTACATTAGGTTACCCTGGTCTTTTGGTTATGATTTTTGCCTTTATGTTGTAGTTTTTAATCTGTTGTTAATCTTTTTAAGGAGCAGTTTTGAAAAATAAAGAAGGCAGAGGATTTTTACTGACATTTTATTTGCTGAGTTGAGGTTGGATTTTCTTAAGACTAAGAATTGTTTATCTTGTGTGGAAAGAAACTCACCTAAATGTTTTTCATTACTAGAATTTGGAGGACACGGCTCTAAATTACAAACTCAATTTTATACTTCAGAATGTAGCTTCCCAATATACAGTCTTACTTTCTGAACATCAGGTCTTTAATTTACTTCACTTAGAAGGTAGGTTTAATGATAGATTTAATTTTATTTTTTAAGTGATAAAACCTTTCTTAGTCTTCTACATCATTATCAGAATTATAATTTGTGTCAAGGATTTGATTTACCAATCATTAGTACACTCCAATGTCTTATACTTTCAGCTAAAACATTTTATTATTTGAATCACACTCTCCCACTTCGCTGGCTCTGGTTTGATCACAGCTGTGATTTGTATACCATGCTGGAATTAGAGGACGAGGAGCACAGCCTCCTTCTGGCTCCTGCTAAGCACCTGCCCCTCGATCGATTCTGCATCTAGTAGTGAGGATTAACTAAGATCACGTATGGATGTGGATTTCGTGTGGGGTTGTAATTATGGCAGCAGAAGTATTACTTTTTATCGGAGTGGATGACTTTTCTTTTCACTCTCCGAATTTCCAGTTCCACTGGGGTAGAGTCGGCTGAAATGACTGGGCAGATGTTATAGCTTATTTCATCCAAGTCTTCTTGAATTCTAGATCTGATGCTTTGGTATGCCTTTCTAAACTCTGGCTCATGTAAGGTTACTTGTCTGAAATAGAGTTTAGCAAATGTCTGTTTATTAACTGATACTCTTTCATATCTGAAGTGTTTGTTCCACTGTGGAATGAGCATAATTCACTAGCAAGCTTGTATTTTTATGAAATTGTTTCAAGGTATTGGGAATTTGGTTAGATTGCACAGACTGCCAATATATCTTGAGTCACTTTAGAGAAGTTCACTTTAGCCTTTGATTGAAAGAATCTCTAGAAGGGATTGGTTTGATTTTGCATGACATAATTCCTGTCAGTAAATGTTTAGTGAGGTGAAAGAGTCTGACTTATCTGCTTATTGATATACATAAAATCTGATCCTCAACTTTAAAATGTTACTTTGTTATTTATTTTCCTTCAATCAAATGTATCAGGTATGGATTTTTATACTGTTAAAAACATAATCCTGCCTGCATTCCCTTTTCTTCACAACCGGATGTAATCTCTTAAATGAATCATCATGTGCTTAGACATCAAACATACTTACCTTACTTTTGTATTACAACCATCTGTGCTTATTAAATTGTAAGTTCCAATAAGATCTCAGACTCTGGCTAACTCATTATTGAATGTTTGGTACCTAGACGAGTGTCTTGCAGATAGTAGATGCTCAGTAGATATTTAATAATTTAATTCATTGAATTACTCAGTTTTTATATTTCTTCAATGTATAAGTCTCCAAAACCTGGAGATGATAGGATATCTGTGAAAAGGAGATGTAAATAACAGTGGCATCCTCTTTGTACTTTGAAACTACCCCTAGCAAAAAAAAATATCACAGCGACAGTTTATTCCTACTTTGCACGTACAAATAAGCTTCAGGTCTAGTCTAGTACAATATTATAGCATAGGTCCCATCAACAATCAAACTTACTTCAGGGTTAGAAGGGTCCTGAAATGTCATCCACCCCAACTTTCCATCCAGTTTTTGAGTTCCTGCTGTAGCATTGGCTGTCAGCCTTGGCCATCTATTAGAATGACCTGAGGAGCTTTAAAAATCCCAGTGCTTGGGCCTCACCTCAGTCCAGTTGTTTAAGAATCTCCAGGGGTGGGACCAAGGCATCGGTATTTTTTAAATCTCCTTTGGTGACTCCAATGTGCAGTCAAGGTTAAAAGCCATTGTTTTATAAAATCCCTACCAAATATTTTTCCAGCCTAATTGAACTCCTTTGAAGATGGAGTTTTGTGTTTATTCCATTTATTCAAATGTTGGCTTAATTATAAGAATGTTTGAATTATATACTGGTTGAATTACATAACATAAATCAAGCTCACCAATTTAATACTCAACTGTTGATAAACAACTTTGAAGAGAGAGTGACATTTAAATTTGAATTATCTTCTTTGAAGTAGTACTGCAACACTATTGAATGACTTCCAAAAGGCTGATCATAAAAATCACTTCAATCATTTTCAAATTTTACTTTAGCAGTAATCAGGTTACTTGGTGTGACTCAGATGAACATTCTGCTCTGTCTTAGAGTATTATGATCCTTTATTTTCTGTACCTAGGGAGACAGAAAAGTGATGGGCAGATTGTTTTTGTATTTATCTGCCTGTACCTTACTGATTTAATATACAATATTTATAGCTAAAAATTAGGTAGGCCCATTTGGAAATGTGCTAGCTTCTTAGGACAGTAATCTACAATCTAGGAAACTTCAAATATACCGAAAGAACTCAGGGGAGTGGTGATAGTTGGCTTTGCATAAATGCTTTTAGAGAAGACTTTTTAGAGAAAGCTGTATGTGATCACACACAGATGCACACACATGTGTATTCTTACATAGGAACTTACCTATCCGGAGGCCATTTACCTCTATGTCAATTTACTTGAACACTTTTGCATTTTCTTTAGTTTTTAGTAGAATGTGGGCACTTAAAGTCAGTATATAACATCATTATTAAATATTCAAATGGTTGGAGAGCCAGACAAACCTGGATTTTGGTCTCATTTCCATCCCTCCTCACTGTCCTACCGCAGATTATTACTTTACCTCAGCCTCTGACTCTTTATTTGTAAAGTAGAGATAATGGCACATATTTTATAGGGATGTTGTGAGGATTAATAGTAATAAGGCATATAAAGTCTCACAGTGGTGAGATTCCCCTTGGTTATAGGAAGTGCTTGTTAACTCAAATTTTTTTGTACACTTTATTGTACCAATATTTTGTTCCACTTTTATGTAAAAGGCTGTGCATATTTAATGTACACAACTGGATGAGTTTGGGGATGAATACACACTTGTTATGACCATCACTGAGGCCATAGACATATCTGTCACCTCCCAAAATTTCCTCTTGCCCCATTATTATCATTAGTAGTAGCAGTAAGAATACTTCATGTAAAATCTGCCCTCTTGGAAAACTTAAAGTATACAATCGAGTATTGTTAGCTGTAGGCAGTATGCTATATAGTAGATCTCCAGAAATTATTTATTTTGCATAACTGAAACTTTGTACCCTTTAACAATCGCCTCCCGATTTTCTCCTCTCCCCAGCCCCTGAAAATCACCATTCTATTTTGTTTCTATTATTTGACTTTTTAGGATTCCATATGTAAATGAGATCATAGAGTATTTGCCTTTCTGTATTTGGTTTACTTTATTTAGCTAATGTCCTCCAGGTCCATCTATGTTGTCACAAATGGCAGGATTTCCTTCTTTTCTAAGGCTTAATGATACTCCATTGTGTATGTATATACCACATTTTCTTTATCCATTCCTCTCCTGATGGGTATTTAGGTTGTTTTCATATCTTGGCTATTGTGAATAATGCTGTAATAAACATGGGAGCTCAGGTCTCTCTTTGAAATCTTGATTTCAATTCCTTTAGACAAATACCCAGAAATGAGATTGCTGGATCATCTGGTAGTTCTATTTTTAATTTTTTGAGGAATCTCCATACTGTTTTCCATAATGTTCGTATTAATTTACATTCCTACCAACAATGTTTCTAGGGTTCCCTTTTTCCATATCTTCACTGACACTTGTTACCTCTTTTTTCTTCATAGCCATCCTAACAGGTGTGAGGTGATATTTCATTGTGATTTTCATTTGCATTTTCTTGATTAGTGATGTTGAGTACCTTTCCATATACCTCTTGCCTTTTTGTATGTAATCAGTATTATTGCGCAGATCACAATTGTTGTAAAATACGATCTTTTAAGACAATCATAGACAAAATCCTGAGACTAGTTCTGTTGAGAACATCACCTTTGCACTCCTTTATAAAAAACTACCCTCAGACATGATCTTGGATTGTGCCTTCACCAAACTGAATTTCTATTGAGAGTCCTAATGCCACAGCTCATGGGTAAGGATGGTCTCTTTAAGGTCACAGACCAAGTGGGGGGATGGTTGAGGTCCTTAGGTTTTCCCTGGGGTGTCAGGAAAGCTAGCCTTTATAGGTAGCACTCTTTGGTCAACTAAGACCCTTCTTGCATCTACTTATTGCTAGTCTTCTTGTGTGTTACATGTAGAGTTGTCAGATAAAGACAACTATTTAAATTTTAATTTCAGATAAATTACTAATTGTAAGTATAAGTATGCCCCAGATATTGCATGGGACATATTTGTACTAAAAAAAGTATTCATTGTTTATCTGAAATTCAAATTTAACTGGGCATTCTGTAGTTTTCTTATCTTTGTTTTCCTTCTTTCATCTAAATCTGGCAATGCTACCTAAATGCTATAAGAATATTTTGGGTTAGATGTTTGGTAGGTTTTTAAAATAAAATGGTAGTATTTCTGAATAAAGTAGAGAGAAATACTGCTTAAATAAGTGAAGAGGCTAAATTATAGCATTAAAGTGGCTTAATTTGTTGAAATACTATAAATACAAGTGTTACTGTTAAATAATAATAAATAAAATTAGACAATGATGGTACAGGTAGAAGAATGTCTTCTTACTTCTCTAATCCCAAGAATTTAAGTGAATCCTACACCTAACCCTCTTCCGACTACATGCTTCCAGTATATTAAAGAACATGTATCATAGCATCAGTGTATCCTGTTTTGAGAAAGTCTGAAGTTAAAAGGGGTTAAAGTATGATTATGCATGCTTTGAATAATTTCTTACTTTATTAGTGCATTTAAAACATGTTATGCACAAACTTTTTATTTGTATATATTTTAATGTAGCAATTCCTGATCACCGCAGAACATACTGAATTCTCCCTTCTGTAAGCTTTAATTAATTAATTAATTAATTAATTATTTTTATTTTTTATTTTTTTCCCTTCTGTAAGATTTTAAAGTGTTTACTTTGGTATTCATTTATTTATTCATTCATTTAACATGACTAAGCATCTTCTATGTGCCAAGAATTGTGTTTAGTGCTGGAGATATAAAAATAAATAAGACAGACCCATTATCCACATGGTCCTCACAGTATAGCTCTAGAAAGAGAGAGGTGAAATTGCCACGATGACATGTGGCAAATGTTGTAACAAATGAAATGAATTGCTTTTAGAGCCATAAAAAGTAGCTTGATGGAGGCTTCCCTAAATATGTGACATTTAAGATGGGTTTTCAAGGATGAATAAAAGGTTGTTGGACAAGAAGAAAGTTAAAGCCATTGAGGTGGGGCAGGGACTGGGGCGGGGAGAAAGAGAGAGAGAGAGAGAGAGAATATTAAAAAAACCTCCAACAACCCAGCCTATGAAGGAGTCTGGCATAACTGGTTAATAGTAAGAAGAGGGTGGTGGGGGTGGGCACTCTGGAAACAGCATAGGATGTGGAGTGGGCAATAGGTTTAAAGACAGGTCAGATGAGCCCATGAAGACATTTTATATCAGGTTGTAGGTTTTGATTTTATTGTCTAGTCAACAGGGAATTACCCAAAGTTTTAAGGCAGTGAGATATAACTATTTATGTTTCAGGAATATATCTGGAATATAGAAAGATGGGTGGCCAGTTGTTGCAACAGTTTATAGGCGATGACATGAAGACATAGGAATAGAGTAGGTGTAGTAGGAGTTGAGGGACTTTGGGTGGGAAACGTTTCTAAGAATTATTAGGATTTGAACAATTTTCTGGCTTTTTTGGGAGGGGGGAGCATAGGGACAGAAGGTTTGAAGATAAAAGATAGGGCTAAGTCTTGAGTATGTGCATGTGTATGTGTGTATGTATGTATTATTTCCCCAAGACCTTAATGTCATTAGAGATAGGAACCTTTTCCTAACACTTTCGTTTGGTTCCCCACAGCACATTAAACAATGCTCGGTAAATGCTCAGTTAGGTTTAAACAAGAAATGCAAAATGCTTAAGATGGGGCATATTTATATATCAGTACTTTATTATTATTTTGATAAATCTATTGAGTATTACAGGAATAACCCAGGATAGATGGTGGAAAATTCATTCTTCACCCCATTTGATATTAAATAAAATAATCCAGGTGTCTGGTGACATAATGATCTCATTAAAATTAATCTTTGTATTGAAAAATGTTTTCTGCTTTGTAATTATTACCATTTACCTTAAAATGCAATTGTCTATAGTCCTTTTAGTTTTTTGATGTGTCAATACAGTTGTTCTTCTCATTGTGCAATTAAAGAATTCAGTGCTAGGGAAGTCTGAGACAGACCAAACTGTGGATTTTGAATTCATGGTTGTAGTTTTGTAGCTCAATACTTAAATCATAAAACTTGAGACGAAGAAGCAACAAGCAGTGATGCTAATAGAAGGGCTTTCATGTTCCAAGAAGTGTATTGTTTTATACACAAAACAGCACACTAATTAAATATTATTACACATATATTCTTATACTTTATTTTTCTGTATAATTTTTTTTAACTGAGAGGACATCTAATGCTTTCTAACTGTAAGTTTCATTTTACATTGGTGCATGAAGGTAAGCACAGCAGTGGAGAAGGTGATGTGTAGGTCCTGAAACACCCAGACTCTAGGCAGTGACGCTTAACCTTGAACAGGTAAAGAGCCACATGGCCACAGAGTAGGGAGAGAGAGCGACCTCATAACATCCCATTTGATAATGTCTGCAGTAAGATACTGTGTCACCATGACTCAGCACCACTCATACATTGAATTCGCAGCACAGGGAACACACAGAAGAGCAAAGCTGGTCTGTCAGATCAGTGATAGTTTGAGACACTGCACCTGCATTCTCAATAGTCATCTCTCATTTCCTTTATCTTTGGCTACAATGGGAGAAAGCAGAATGGACCTGAGCAATTTATTTTTTCACTTGTGCTGAGGAGAGGGAGAGCAGCAGAATGCATTCTGTTCTACTTTTTCTGTGCTGCAGTGGGCATGTTGGCCATGGCCTGGAGCTCTCAGTGAAGGACAGTGACAGAAGAACACCAAAGTATCCTGAGTCTCCATGTGGCTGAAAAACCACATTTCACTGACACTAGCACTCCGTGATCTGGGCACCTAACAGATGGACCGACAATCCCATGGCTTATATCGCAAAAGATACATGTGACTAGTTTTTCAGTGAGGAAACAGATGAGTTGGACTAGTCTGTTGATTGAGAGCTCACAGTATATTCTTGATGAAATCTCTTTGGAACAAACCCTGTGAAATGGTGTAATGACTGTTGGCACACAAATGGCTGGCTTCTCTTAAAGAGAACAATTCTCATTATTGTCTTGTACTCATATTCACTTAGGTCCAGAGGATCCAATTATACTTCAGCTTTTTACGTTATTGAGTTTAGAAATGGCATAGGTCAAATCACTTTCTATATAGTTCTCTTGGTGGGACAAAAGCCCAGAAAGGTGGTATTATGGGCCTTTAATATCAACATTAAAAAGAAAGTGAATTACATTTTTTTATATGTAAGGAAATAATGAGTAATTTAGAGCAATTCTGAAATGAAGTGATTGCATTATTGTCAACATTAGTAAATCTTTAAAACTATGATCATTTCTGCCATGCATTTTGTGTCCTAAGTAGAAAATATGATTTTTGCTGAAACTATCAAATAAGTGCAGTATATTAGCTTTCCAGGAACTCTGAAGTTTTGAACGTAGAGGAAGAGAAGTTCTGATAGGAGAAAAAAGACCTTGTGAATCACCTCTGATCACAATTCAGAAGAAAGAAAGGAAAAAACTCCCTGAAGTTTATTACCTCATTTGTATGTGGTAAAAATTTTCAGGTATTTTATTCCTTTTGATTTTGTGAGGTAAATATTACTCCTTCTTTTTTGAATTGACGTGTTAAAACACCTATCATGTGTTAGCTACTGTGTTAGGAGCTTAACATGTATTTTCTCACTTAGTTCTCAAAATTAATTTCATTATTTTAGGTATGTGAATTAGAATAGGCTAGATTATACTGTGTTATCAAACAGATCAAAAATCTCAGTGGCCAAGTAATATAAAGATTTGTTTTTTACTCACACCAAATTCACTATGGTGCCAGGTGACTTTCCAAGGCAGTTTCTCCTTGTGGTTACTTGGCACTCAAGGTCGAGGGAAACACTACCACACTGCAGTTACACTTTCTGGAGTTAGCAGTTGTTGAGGCAGGGCAAAGTCACAGGAGACTCAGCCTTGGGTTGTTAAGGCCTCAGCCTGGAAATTACTACACACATTGCTTTCCTTCAAAGCCCATTGGCGGGAGCTAGTCACATGGCCCATCTCACAGTCAGGAGGATGGGAAATATAAAGAAGCAAATGGGTAATGGTGAACATGACTGGGTCTGCTACAATATTATAACCCCATTTTTTTTTTTAAAGATCTTTTTTTTTTTTTTTATTTGAGACAGAGAGAACGAGAGAGAGGAGAGAGAGAGAGCACATGAGAGGGGGGAGGGTCAGAGGGAGAAGCAGGCTCCGTGCTGAGCAGGGAGCCGGATGCGGGACTCGATCCCGGGACTCCGGGATCGTGACCTGAGCCGAAGGCAGTCGCTTAACCGACTGAGCCACCCAGGCGCCCCTATAACCCCATTTTAAAGATGAGAAGACTTGACGTTCAAAGAAGTTAGATCACGTTCCCCAATCACACACTTAGTAATTGGTATACTTAGTTCTTGAAACTAGGTCTCTTCCAGTCTAAGGAACATTTTTATGCCCTCTATCTCCACCCTCCCCCATACACTGGTTATTTTAGTGACTTAGAGTTATGTGTGGATCTGTGGTAGCCAACCTCCAGGTTGAGGTGAGCCTTGTCTGCTGGTATTCATACCCTCGCACAATTTCCCCTCTCAGTGAATAGGGTTGATCTGTGTAACAAATACAGTCTTGTGGAAATGACAAAGTATGACTTTTGAGACTAGGTTGTAAAAGACAGTGGTTTCCTTCTTGTTCTCTCGGATCACTCACTCTGGGGAAAGCCAGCTGCCATAATGTAAGGACATTAAAGCAGCTCTGCAGAGTTTCCATATAGGCAGGAACTGAAGCCTCCTGCCAACACCTTGAACCAACTTGTCATCCATGAGAGTAAGCTGTCTTGAAAGTAGAAGTTTCAGCCCATCATCCTTGGGATGACTGAGCCCAGACCAACAGCTTGACAGCAACTCCATGAGAGACCCTGATCTAGAACCACTCGGCTAAAGATACTCCCAGATAATTCTTGACCTACAGAAACTGTGTGAGATGATAAATGTTTACTGCTAGTGGAAATTGCTAAGTTTTGGGGTGGTTTGTTATGCAGCAATAGAAAACAATACAGACCTTTTTGGATTACTTCCTTTCCTCAACGTTTTCTTTCAACTCTGGGATTCTTCCTATTTATGACAGGGAGTTTTAAAATCAGCTGAATTATAAAGTAGTACCTTTCACAGTGAGTGTCACATAATATCTTAAGAAATTTTAGTTGAATAAGTCTTGTTCAAATCTAGTAGTTCTAAAGAACTTCAGTGTAAAGATCTGTACTGAAAAATGATAACACTGTGCTGGTTCAGAGGAGAGAATTTTTGCAATTTATTTTCCAAACAATGTGTATTTATTTTGCTTTAAGATATTAGCTGCTTGAGATTATTTTTTGTTTTAAATCACATTTTGAAGTTTTGAGAAAGAGCAAGCTAGGATGTTTTTATTAACAGTTTATTGTAGGGGGGAAGACAGAATACAGAAGTAACTGCTGGTTTCTTGGCAAGGAGAAGTTTCCAGTATTTTCAGTGTTTCAGTCAGTACTGCATTGCCTGGGCAGAAGGAGGACAGGATTTATAAGAAGGATAATCTTGCAGTGGAGGGCAGGCAGCCACGTGTGAGCCTTATTATTCCCGGCACCACTGATGAGTCAGAATATTCACCAAATCGAAACATGGGTCACAGATTAAATCATGTCTTGGATGCCATGCCTTGACATTTTTATGTGATTGTATGTTGTTTGTTGATACCTAGATTATTAATCAATGAACATGGTATATTTATAAGTATAATTTTCAGAAATGTTATAATTGAGGATTCTGAACACTGGTACAGCATGTATAATATTATGCTTTTAAGTTTTTTAATTGCTCATATTTTACTCTTGAATGTTGCACAATCTTTTAGAAATGGGCTGTAAGCTGGGCATTCCAGTGTTTCTTAAGATACTGGGAGGAGGAAGGTTGGGCATGACTCAGCTCTTGCCAGAGTTAGTAGTCTATGAACCCCTGGGAAAGGCAACAAGATCCTATTCTATTTAACATTTTCTTAATATCATTGTTTCAAAATCTCAGTTCTATTGGATGAGGTGAAATTTTCCTAACAATAGCCTCTTCATTGTTTATTCATGCCTATTTCCTGCCTCCCCCATTAGCAAATGCTCTCTCTATATACATGCTCTAAATTTTCTCTCTCAGCTTACTCTGTGCCAGTTGGGCAAATGATAGGAGAGAGAACATCATTTAGATCAAACAATGTGTTATTGTTGGAAACACGGTTATCTACCAGAAACATAGCCAAGTCAGGGGGCTAAGTGAATATATATTCACATATACAGATTTTGTATGTTTACATACAGAGACATAGAGAGACTTTATATGTATGTATTTATGTTTATTTTTTCATATATAACAATGCATAGCTGGGAAGCAGAGATTAAGTTTCAGACATAAGGACCAGAACAAAATGGTTAAGTCAAAGAGAGATGCACTGAAGGAGCATAAACAGATTTTAGCACATAAATGAAAACAACTCAAAGACAACTCCAAGGTTTCTAATTAAAAGATATACTTTACCCTACCTAGGGATATATAATTATAATATTTGATATATGCAATAATTTTTGTTGATAGAACCCAGAAAGGTGATGACAGCAGGAATTTTGTAATTGGTTTGCAAGGAATTTTAGTTGATTTGCTTAAAGTCTTACAGTTAGTAAAGGACAAAACTAAAATTTTAGTCTGGGGGTTCTGTCTCCAGGTAAACTTAAGGATCTTTCCATTTCTAAGGACCTCAACTTGGGGTTCTTGAATGGCCTTATGAGTATCCATGAAGTGCCAAGATGGCACGTGTGTGAATTTTCTGAGTTAGAGGACCAAGATTCGAGATTCTCGAAGGAGTCATGACTCCACAGAGCTACAGAAATTGGTTTCTTTGGGGTGTCTGCCTGGCCGATGTGAGTAGAGGATGATGTGGTACGAGGGCCAGTCTTGCTTAATAATGGGATCATGGAAAAGTGCATTCCCAGAGTGCGGGCTCCAGTGGCACGAAGACTCCCGAGTATGGGAGGAAGAGAACAGAGCAAGAGTGTTGGAATTGACTGAACTTTTTTTTTTTTTTTAAAGATTTTATTTATTTATTTGAGAGAGAGAGACAGCGAGAGAGGGAATACAAGCAGGGGGTATGGGAGAGGGAGAAGCAGGCTCCCCGCTGAACAGGGAGCCCGATGCGGGGCTTGATCCCAGGACCCCGGGATCATGACCTGAGCTGAAGGCAGACGCTTAACGACTGAGCCACCCAGGTGCCCCTTGACTGAACTTTTAAAGGGAAACTTTTCCTTGGGGCTGGACTAGCTCACACCCCAGTTAGGAAAAAAGGTCAGACTTAAAAACTTAGGCCACATAGATTTTGTGACCAAACAAAGGACTTGCAACTTGCCCGTAGGCATGGGGTTTCTCGTGCCTCTGGCAGTTCTCCCATATGCACTGGGTTTTGCATCTGCTGTGTGCTGATGACCAACCGTGGAGGAACTGAGCAGGGAAGTCTGGGAGACCGGTTTCCAAGCACTGTGGGGCTGTGGCTGGTTCCAGTGAGGGCTGGGTGCCTTTTGGCGAAAGCAAGCTTAGAGCTTGTTATCAAGGGCCAGTTTGTGCCATTTTATAATCTAAAATCCAACAGATCCATTTTCACACAAGTGAAATATTGTTAGGTTTAATTGGCAATATATAGAAATGAGTATTAGTCCTTCTGTTGCCACAATACCTTTTTTTTCTCAGCAGTAGGAAGTAGGAAACCTACTTCAGTGTGAAACAGTGAAGAACTCAAGAGGGTTCTGCAATCTGAAACTGCTGAACACATTGAGCTTACGGAAGAATCCTTGGTTGTAGTTACTGTGAATACGCTAGCAACTTTCTAAGGGCAAATCGAGTCCACCGTGAGGTTTTGGCCTGTTATAAAATTTTTGAAGCCATACAAACAAATCACTGGGAAAGTAGTATCAGGGCAAAGCATCCCTGATTGTTCTTGACCTCAAGCATGGGCCCCTGAAACGTATTTTACAGCACAATTGTTTTGGACCATTTGAGTGTTTATTAAGGAAATCAGTGCGATCACATCAATATGGATGTGCACATATATGCTGTTGGCAACAAGTTCGAAAAGCTTAGAGCACAATACAGTGGCACTTAAGCAACTTCCCTGTAATAAAAAAGTAACAATGGCATTCTTTCCTTCAGATTCACTACCATGAACCAGGGTATCCAAAAGATCTAAAATCACTTGGTTGGCTCTGCCTCCATCTCTGGTGGAGACAAGGAAGTTGAGAGTGTGTTTTGGGGCTAAGACGTTCAAATGCAGTTAAATCACAGTCAAGACCTTCCTTCAAAAAAAGATCCACTGAGACGCTCTTGTCAGAATGCTGCAGGGCATCAAGTTCCAGTCTCCTGAAAAATTGAAATATCTCCCTGTTTAATGTTAAATATGAGGGTAAAGAATCTTGGCTATAAATTTGTGGGGGTGGATGGAAAGGAAATCAATCAAACCATTCAAAATGATAACAGGACAAATAAAGAGCTCCCGACAACTGTCACAAGCAGATGATAGAAACATCACATTAAAAAAAATTATATATTTTCTTCAGTTCAAGGGAATGCCTGTTGTTTTTCCTTTTGGAATAACAATATACATTCATCTTAATGGCAGTATCATGCTATGGGATTTAGCTGAAGTCTATCTGAACACAAGGTATTCTAATCAAGCTTGTACAGAACCTACATTTTTATAGCTCTTTATAGTTTACAAAGCTCTTGGAACATTTATTATCTCATGGAATAAGCTGGAGTCCTATTTCTGATTTCCCAGTTGACCTACCATGTGAAATGCAGAAAATTGCTAAACCTCTCCCAGAGTCACTTTCTTTTTCTTGCAAAATGAGGAAATTAGTACCGACCTAAATGAGTGATTTTTTTTTCAAAAATAAATGAATAAGAGTATGTTTTCTCTACAAATAAATTAGCAACAAGAATAAAAGAAGGTTGCAATCTACTGATCTAAATGCTAAGTCAGTTAACTATTTAATTTGAGTTTTGGAGTATATTAATTTTGCATGTGATTAGAAGAGCTTGGTGCGGAACTACATCTCAATATCTCTGATATTTAAATGTCTTTCACATGCATATATTTCTTAAACTAAACCATTTGTATTGTATTTCATGTTATAGTAAAGTCAAATCAATCTGTAGTAGATTGAGAAGCACTGCATGTAAAGGTTCAGTTTTCTTAACATGCTTATTATTTTTAATATTTTTTTCCTACGGAAGGTAAATTTTTTTTTCTTTTTCCAACCTTAAAAAAGTAATCTTTTCCACTTGGATTTAATTAACATGTAAGTTTTTTTTTCTTCTTCATGATGTGACTAAAGATAACTTAGTATTATTTTAATCTGGTTTTAAAATTTTTACATTGCAATATAGTTATTTAAAGTTTGAACTTTTTCCCTATAATTGTACAGACTTTGTAAGTGAGTGTCAAAATGAAATCCATTTTATTTGTTTTGGCAATGAATAAAATAGTGGGGTGGGTAGCATGCTCTCTGTTCTCAACAAACTCATAATTTGGCAGGGAAGAGAGATCCATTTATTGAACACACAAGTACTAAGTTAACGAAGTGCTGTTGTACATAGAAGTGGGACAGTTGATTTTGCCTGTGGGCAAGATTAAGTGCCCCCATATCATTCCATTCATATTGCAGCTATCCTGTAGATAATGTTTTATTATAATGAGTAAAGTTTCCATCTCATCTGCTAAATATTTAACCTCTTAGGGCAGAAGCACTGTTATTTATCTCTAGGCCTTACCTTCTTTATGCTCATTAAATATTTATTGAATTCAATTTGGTGGACAGAAGTCAGAAGAGCTCATAGAAGAGATAACATTTAGCAAATGAGATAGCATTCAGCATGGGCCTGGAAGAATGATGGGGCAGAAGAGGGACAGAATAGAAGTGAGGAGGGAAGTTCCAATTTACCGACATCAGGAAGGAGCCAAAGTGTAGGTGTTTGGGAAATAGTGATACAATGAGAGGGAGTGGCTGGAAATGGGGATGAAGTGCTGAACCCATGCCGTAATTTTGAAGGGCTTTGGCTCTCATGGTAATGAATTTAGATTCTTCTGGAAATAATCAGATTAGGTCAGTTTCTGGAAGTAGTGAGGAAGCTGCCAGAAGGAATGACCCCAGAAAGAAGGCCATGACAGTAGTCCAAATAAGAGAAGATGAAGTCCTGAACTAAAGACAGTGGCCATGGGAATAGAGAAGAGGGCATGAATTCAAGAGACAAGCCTGAGGGGCCTGGGTTCCTGACACTGAAACAGCCATGTCAGCTTGGCTGGCTTACGCTTGGACTGTTAGTTGAGAGAAAAAAAATCCCATCATGTTTAAACTTATGCTCTTCCTGGGCCACAGATAAGTGGATGACAGGCATGCTGAGTATTTGCCATGCTGTTGACAATGAAATTTATTTTTCTTTGGGATTACTCTAACGTGACTGTCGTGAAATGGGATGTCCTGAAAACAGCCATCAACTGGTACTGCAGTATTTTATAAGTTAGCCCTTAATTTATTATTAAGACACTGAGATATGATTTGTTCTGCAATTTTGACATGGAGGTCTTAACCTACTCTCTTTTTTATTTCCACTATAAATTCTATAAGCCAGACTAATGATATAATCTGACTAGGAGATATTTTATTTATTTATTTGTTTGTTTGTTTGTTTGTTTGTTTATTTATTTTTAAGATTTTATTTATTTGACAGAGAGAGATACAGCAAGAGAGGGAACACAAGCAGGGGGGAGTGGGAGAGGGAGAAGCAGGCTTCCCGCGGAGCAGGGAGCCCGATGTGGGGCTCGATCCCAGGACTCTGGGATCATGAACTGAGCCGAAGGCAGATGCTTAACGACTGAGCCACCCAGGCGCCCCTGACTAGGAGATATTTTAGAATTACCTTCAAATACAGCAGCAATGTAATATCTGCTTTGCTTTACAGTTTATGACCCAGGTGCAGAGACCATAGGTTACAACATCCTGGTGTTCATGGCCCATTTCTGCATCACTTATTCAACAGACAGGCTCTGCGCACAATCAGAAGGAGCGTGTCTGCTGCTGATTCAGTTGTGCAACATTTAGAGTGGAGTACACAGTGGGAACTGGCTTGGCTCAGACATGAGAACATAATCATATTTCAAGGGAGAACACAGTCCATCTAAGGAGGTCTTCTGAGACAGACATGGATGGTTAGCCAGGGCGAGTGGGCATTTTCCTCTTCGACATGGACTTCCAAAAATGTCTGCACTTTATCATCTCCGGTTTTTCTCAACTATATACGATGTATATAAACTCTAATTGAGTATTTCTGTTTTCTGTTTTCATCTTGTACTGCCTCTTGGGGTAATAAGTTCACTAAGTAACTAGCCCTGCATGGAATACTGTTTTGTCTTAAAATTATCTGCCTAAATTTTAAAGATTGTGGACAAGCTCTACTGGTGAAAATGCTTGGGTTTATTTGCCCCCCCCCCGCCTCAAGTAGTGCAAGCAATGCCCATTTTGGGGCAAATAGCTTAATTATTTTATAGGTTAGTTTTTAAATCTGTAGAATGTTCCTAAGAAAGTCTTCTTATAATTGTATCCATATGTTGTTTGTAATTGGATGTAAAGAGCACAGTATGTCATGGTTTTAAAATCTCCACCAGGTGACAAAAGGCATGATCTCAATGCCCCTTCACACCAGATTTTTACACACAGCACTTCCCTTTCTCCCGTGTGCTAAGACACTGCTTTACATAGTATTAATGACTGCTGCATAAAAGTGGAGTTAGGATGGCTAAAGTTGCAAATGGATTATCAATCCATTCTTTTATGTGTTATAGCTGTTTCTAGTATTCATAGCTCTGCAGCTTTGTTTTAAAAGACATCATTGTGGGGCGCCTGGGTGGCTCAGTCGTTAAGCGTCTGCCTTCGGCTCAGGTCATGATCCCGGGGTCCTGGGATCGAGCCCCGCATCAGGCTCCCTGCTCGGCAGGAAGCCTGCTTCTCCCTCTCCTCCAGCTTGTGTTCCCTCTCTTGCTGTGTCTCTCTCTGTCAAATAAATAAATAAAATTTAAAAAATAAAAAAATAAAAAAAGTAAAAGACATCATTGTATTTTGGGTTGAAATGACATTTTTATTCAAATCCAGCTTGCTCATTCGGTGTATTCTATATGTGTGTTCTGAAAACTAGCAAGTTGTATAGGAATGCAAGTTTCCATGGTATTTTGATTGAATCATCAAAATGTGGAAAGAACTTTATGTCTTAAAAATGGTAAGAATTTGGTGAGGAGTGTTAAGGTGTAACAATAGTTTATATGCTCTTCTGCAGTGTGTGAAAGCATATTTTCGCAGTATGCCTGGCACATATTAGGTGGTTATAAATCTTATCTGAACCTGATTAACAGATTTTTTTCTAGGGTTTAACTACTATTCATTGTTGTATCTCAGATCAGCATTTATAGCATTTGAATAGGGAAATTTTGTCATCTGAATTCTTTTCAGTGCCTTCATTATAGAGCTTAATTTATGTAAAGAAATCTATTTTTGTGGCCTATTCAGAGAGTGATTTTGTGTCATGGAAGTAGAAGCAAATGTGTACCAAAACATACCTATTGTGTTTTCAGGTGGACAGGAGAAAACACACACGTGTGCATGCAAACATGCACGTGCACACACACACAAGCACACACTGTATGTTACCATGAAGATGCTTGAATCATAAGCTGAGCTGAGCCCTGACAGCTTTGCACGATCTCCACTGTACCCCTCAAACCTTTGTTATCATTAGATTATTATGCTCAAGCCTCCTAGCAGGACAGTATATGGTTAAAAGCCTATAGGCAGAAATCCCAAAAGTTCACCAGCATATATTAGAAAATCCCTAGAATTTTGGTGGTGTCAATGTCTACTAAGTATCAAAAACTAATTTAAAATGATCTTTAGTGAAGTTCATAGACAGTCGTGGTGGAGGAATTCTTTGTTTCATATAACGTATTACCGAAAATATATTCATGGATCAGATTTTTGTTAATGTCATACTTAAACTGTTTTATGGGAAATCACTCTTTAGAAGAAACCAAAGGTATTTACGGTTAATTTAAATGATCATTTTCAAAGGCAAATAACCACTCTCTAATTTTCTTTGTACAAAGTTCAGGCTTTGCCCATAGAAATGAGATCTTCCTGGGGGTGCCTGGGTGGCTCAGACGGTTAAGCATCTGCCTTCAGCTCAGGTCGTGATCCCAGGGTCCTGGGATTGAGCCCTACATCGGGCTCCCTGCTCAGCAGGAGGCCTGCTTCTCCCTCTCCTACTCCCCCTGCTTGTGTTCCCTCTCTCTCTGTCAAATAAAATAAATAAATAAATAAATAAATAAATAAATAAATAAATAAAACTTATTAAAAAAAAAAGAAATGAGATCTTCCTGATGTGAGATAATCTCATCAAAATAGAAATGATCAGGTTGCTGTTGGTGAAAACCTTTCCATTCTGATATCTCTGATCATATAATTCTTCGGCATGTCATTGCTGATATATTTAATATATGCCTACAGATATGCATATCTAGCTCTAGAGAATGGTAAGCCAGACCTTGAGGGCTCATGTGGGTGTTTCTGAAGTTGGCTAGTCTGAAACATTTATAAAGTGGCTGCAATCAGTGAGCCGCATTTTAACCCCCACCCCCGCCTACTGGTATAGAGACAAGAAAACTATCAAAAAGCGATGTTTATTGAACACTTATTATGTCCCAGGAACTGTTCTAAGCACTATTTTCTGCACTCACTCACACCTCACAATGTCCCTGTTAATGTCCTCAGCTTACAGGCTGTGAAATGAGGCACAGAGAAGCCGTTTGCTCAGTCCTCTGGCTAATAACGGTTGGGCTCAGGATTCAAACAGGCTGTTTAACTGCTACATTGACTTGCCTTCTTTGCAGCAAGAATATGAATTCCAGAATTAAACAGTGTATTCTTTTATTTCTGGGCCTTGGCTATGCTATTGGTGGGCCTTTTCTGTGTCATGTTATCAGCAACCTCATACAGCAGAGTGGCCCTCTCAGTAAACCTCTGTGCCCCCACCTCAGCAAGCTCTGGAGGGTGTGTGCGGGTGTGTCCCCTCCCTTCCTGGAGGAGATCTTACAGGGTGCACTGTGAATGACATGTACATAGATACGATGCACTTGCCGTGCTGTGCTCTGGAAGAGTGCGACCTGGTGGCATTGATGGTAGTTAAGGGATTGACCTTGGTTAAGAGTTAGGATACTTTCATTTTTTAAAAAAAAATCATAATGAAAGTAGTCCAAGTTTTTAACAATGGAACAGTTGAGATTTATAATGTAGAATGTACAGTGGTCCCTGTTCCTCTGCAACTTGTAGAGATAGTCACTTTTAGCAGTTTGAGATGCAACTTTCCAGATATTTAACAAGTATCTACACAAATGAATCTCCCTCTCTTCTCTATATAGTTTATAATGAGTATATAAACATATATATTGGCATTTTATAGAATAAAATCATACTTTATATGTTGTTATGAAGTTTTCTTTTTTCACTTAATAAATTATAATTATATTTCAATTTCAGAAATCCTTGTTAGTATTTTGAGAATTGGCTCATTCTTTAAAACATTTGCCAAATTTCCATTATAGGTATCTATTTAATAGAAATGCAATAAATATAAAAATAAATAGCATTTAAAGTAATAAAATAATTTAACCAGTCCCCTACCAATGGAAATTGAATTGTGTTTCAATTGTGTGATTCAGTGAGACAGGGGACAGTGGGATATGGGACATTCAGCATAAAGAGGCATAATCTTACCTTCCAGTGTTGAAGCTGGTATATTTCATGCCTCTTGGACTGCCAGATCTTTATCCATGTGGCAAATTTTCAAAGTTTGTCATTAATAGCGACAGATATTATGTAACACACAACTTTGTGGTGGGGAAACTTAAGGACGTCTCCATGTTTGACTGACTCATTAATTTTCACTATTCTTTTGTCAGGTGAGAGGTAGATATTAGCTTTCTGAATACTGTGTTTTTTAAAGATCAGGCAAATAAAAGGGTTTCAAACCTGAAGTTCCAGGTTTATGTCTAATTGCTTCAGTTATTCTTGTCTTGGAAAGAACTTGTCAGTCTTGCTGAAAGTTGCAGCACTGTGGAGTCTAAAAGGTTTCACCTGTTGCAGGTAGCAAAGAGTTGTATTAAGAAGAGGTGATGTTTTCTGGGTCTGGCTTTACCTTCAGCTGAGATGGCTGAGACATTTCGATTGCTTCTCAGCAAGGCTCATTAAAGTCTCCTTCCTTTGTTGAAATATTCATCACTTTTTTTCTCCAATTATCTACTTAAAAGTCTGCTCTGACCTCACTTCAGGTGGTAACACTATTTTGTGAAAAGTTCTAAAAATTATATCCTGAGCAAGTGACTTCTAAGTGGCAATAAAATTGATGTCCAGGAGGGATGGAGTCATTGTGCTATTATGAGCTCTCTCTGCAAAGTGGCATAAGATGGAATAAAAATCTTAGGACTGAATTAGTCTTAAGGTAATATATTATTGCATTTTGTCAAATTGGCACGAGCTTCTCCTGTGATTTATTAAAAATTAATTTTAAAGAATTATCATAAATATATTCACATACATTGTATTCAAAGTGTACTGCACAAGGCTTTTGGATCCTGAAGATAAGCTACAATGGAGCTTATACTATAAATAAATAATTTTGTAACATTAGAGAGTAGAACTGCTTAAAATTCTATTCCTTCAATAGAATACTCATGTTTGTCTAAATTTGGGAGGATATGCAGATTGTGTTAATTCACATGGCAGTTTCACACATCCTGTCCCATACAAGAGGGGGCTTTTAAATTGGCCTTCAGCAAACATTCCCACTGTATCAGCACTCTCAGCTTCCAGCCAATGGTGTCTACTTAACTTTGCAGGAATCAGCATCTGGAGGAGGCAACAGCAGCACAGCTACGCCCTGTTAAGTTTGCACTCACCCCACTGACTTACTCTTGGGAGTATGTCACCGGAACCCAAGCAGCCTTGGACAGAAGACCTCAGTGTTCTAATACCTGTGAAATATAACTGTCATGCAGGTTGCATTGAAAATTATGCTACTGGGACTTAAAAAGCCAAATACAGTTGTTCCTTTCCCACAATCTATGTAAGTCCATGCTTGGTTAGAATCTGTGTTAGGGGGCACCTGAGTGGCTCAGTTGGTTAAGCGACTGCCTTCAGCTCAGGTCATGATCCTGGAGTCCCAGCATTGAGTCCCGCATCGGGCTCCCTGCTCGGCAGGGAGTCTGCTTCTCCCTCTGACCCTCCCCCCTCTCATGCTCTCTCTCTCATTCTCTCTCTCAAATAAATAAATAAAATCTTTAAAAAAAAAAAAGAATCTGTGTTAGAAAACATGCCACTTCCTTCATTTATCACTCATTCAACCCAACATTTACTGGGTATCTTGTAAGTAGTAGGTTTTAGATACTGGGAATATAAAGGTGAAAAAGACATACTTCTTTTCCTCAAGGCTAGAAAAATGGCAAAGAGTAACATTCCAGTGAGAAAAAGGTGAAAATATGTTTAAGAGTATGGGTCAGTGATGACCTGTAGAAGGGCATGATCAGCTGTGGCTAGGTTGTAAGGAGAGGTTAAGGGAGTTTTTACAAAAGAGGTAATTCTTAAGTTTCAAAGGGTGAGCAGATTATACCAAATGAATGAGAGGAAAGAGGGTTCATCTCCAAGGGAAGAATGCACACAGAGGTGGGTATTCAACATGTTACGTGAGGGAAACTGCAAATGATTCTTTCAACAATATTTTGTTGAACAACAAAATTTTGTTGTGCATTTGAGTGTATATACCAAATGTGACCGGAGTGTAGAGCTAAGGGCAGGAAACTGCTGGACGGGGACCTAGAGAAGAAATTAGAATGAGGCCAAAGTAGGCTTTGTACAACTGTGAAAATGAATTTGGACTTTCTCTGGTGGTTGCAGTGTGTCTTAGTCTGTTTGGCTTGCTATGACAAAATACCATAGACTGGGTGGCTTAGACAATGAACATTTATTTCTCACAATTCTGGAGGCTGGGATGTTCAAGATCAAGTTGCTGGCAGGTCTGATGTCTGGTGAGGGCCTGCTTCCAGACTTGTAGACAGCTGTTTTTTTGTTGTATCTTCACATGGCTGAATGAGAGAGGGAGAGGGAGAGAGAGAGAGAGAGAAAGGGAGGGAGATCTTTCTCTTTTGTCTCTTATAAGGGCACTAATACCATTCATGAGGGCTCTACCCTCATGACCTGATTACCTCCCAAAGTCTCACCTCCAAATACCATCACATTGGGGATTAGGACTTATACATATGAATTTTGGGGGGATGCAGACATTCAGTCTATAGCAATGTGGAAGCCACAGAGGACTTTAAGTGGATGACTAATAATATTAGGAAAAGCGCTCTAGCTGCAATGTGAAGAATGGATTTGAGGAGTCAGGAGTGTAAGAAGGGACTGTTTGTTAAAAGGCTGTTGTAATCCGTAGTCCAAGTGTGAGATGATGAGGGTCCTGGAGATGGAAGTAGGTTGAAGAGATCCATCTACTTGGCAAGAAAGTAGAGTGAGGAAATATTGGTGATGGATTGAATATGGGGAATATGGAGGTGTGAGAGGGAAGCTTGGATTCAGGGTAGTTGTACCAGGAGGTACCCAAGAGGTACCCAAAGAAGAGTTTTTGTGGAGAAGGTAACATTTAGGTTAGGATATTTTGAGTTTGAAGGACTTCTGGGACTTCTAAGTGAAGCTTTTCAATAGGCAGTTGGATATCTGTGTCAGAAGATGAGGAGGAGAAGCTAGGGTTCAGTTTTGGGAGTGGTCACATTTAGCTAGTGTTAAAGCCATGGGAGTTGACAAAACCACCAGTGGAAGCATTTTAAATAAGAAGAGAAGGGACCATATGCAGAACCCTAAATAACAATGGCGAAAGACCTGGATGGTGAAAAAGAGCCAGCAAGAGATCAGGAGACAATATATGGAAAGATAGAAAAAGAAGTTTGTTAGCAACCTGAATGTATTGTTGTTCTTGCTTTCATGGGCTGTGTCTCATATTTTTTCATAAGTAAAATATACCTTCTTACCAGGTATATTGCTTTTATTTATTTATTTATTTATTTATTTTTTTTTTTTAAAGATTTTATTTATTTATTTGAGAGAGAGAGTGAGAGAGAGAAAGAGCACAAGAGGGGGGAGCGGGAGGGGGAGAAGCAGACTCCCCGCCGAGCAGGGAGCCCGATGCGGGACTCGATCCCGGGACTCCAGGATCATGACCTGAGCCGAAGGCAGTCGCCTAACCAACTGAGCCACCCAGGCGCCCTGCTTTTATTTTTAGATATAATAGTTTCTGATTCCTTGTGAACAGGACACTGGACTCCAATTATTTTAGGCAAAACACTTTAGAATTTGGACCACACTTTCGTGTGGCATTTATAGAGGAGGAAAGTAAATCTAAGTTCTCTGGTTCAAGATACTTCCCTTTCCTCCAGGACAGGAAAGCTAGAAAAAGGGAATGGGAAGGAGGTGGGCATTAGAGCAATCTATAATAAAAGAGGATATTTTGAGAGGAAAACTTTAATCTCCTAAAGACACATTATTTACTCACTGTATCTTAAAAGAAGCCCTAGATTATGTGATCACTGATGACTAATGATGGATTTGTCCTAGTGTATGAGTAAATGTAGACAAGGCTTATGAACTACTAAAACAACTAGTCTCCTTGGTAGTTAACATTTCCTCCATTTTCATCTGTGAGTCATCTCATCCTGTTATTTTCTCTAGAACCCTATTGGTATTCTATAGTTACTTTAATTTTCAAATTAAATTGTTGGATTGAAGTGGGCATGCGTGTGTATGTATAGATACAGATATTGATTATTTTGTAATGGCGAAAACTATAAACTTGTAGTTTTCAAGTTTAGAAGTCTCAACACATTATAGTATTTGGCAACTACCTAGACGTAGTTACACAATATGAGGTGTATTTCCCTTACAAAAAAGCCATGTTTTAAACATATGCTTGCAAGTAGATTATAGCACTTTTTTTTCCCCTTGGGGAAATAATGTCAGAAGTGGGACTTGGATTCAAGCCTTGTCCACTGTGGTAGTTTGAAATATGTCCAGAGATTCTTTGACACTTCCTTTGAATGTTGGAGCCTAATTTCTTTCCCTTCAGTGTGGGCTGGATGTGGTGATTTATAAGGAATAGGACAAAAGCAGAAATGACTAAATGTGACTTCAGAGACTAGGTTATAAAAGGTAACCTGGCTCCCTTTTCTCCTTTTGTCCTGGATTACTCATACTGAGGGAGGCCAGATGCCTGTGGACACTTAGGTGGCCTGGGGTAAGGCCCACGTGATGGGGAATGGAGGCCTGTTGTCCATAGCCTGTGAGTGTACCATCTTGGAAATGGACCTTTCTGTTCCCATCAAGCCTTAAGAAGACCACAGTGCTGGTTGATAACCTGACTGTAACCTCGCAAGAGACTCTGGGCCAGAACCACCCAGCTAAGCTACTCCTGGACTCCTGACCCATAGAAACTGTCAGATAATAAATGTTTGTTGTTTTAAACTACTAAATTTTATAGTAATTTTATTAAGTTTTTCATTTTAATTCCAGTATAGTTAATATACAGTTTTATATGAGTTTCAGGTGTACAAATTGTGATTCAGCAATTCTGACAATAAGTTGTACTCTCTAATCCCCATCACCTATTTCTCCCATCCCCCCACCCACCTCCTCTCTGGTAACCATCAGTTTGTTCTCTATAGTTAAGAGTCTGTTTCTTGTGAAACCACCAAATTTTGTAGTAATTTGTTACCCTTAACTAATGCATCCCCCAAACCCTGTTTAATTGGCTGAAATATTCTCTGAAGATTTCCAGTGAAACACTATTTAAACATGATTTTAAGACATTGTAGAATTGTGTAAAGAATATGATTTGAATACAATTTTGAGAAGAAAAAAGCACATCTAACTAGAGAAAGACTAGGAAGAAGATACGACTTTTGTTTTGCTTTGTTTTGTTTTAAGATTCTAAAGGGAAATTTTGGGGATGTCCAGTGACTCAGATTTTTTAAATTGGGTATAATTTTATTATACTTATGACTGTATTTTTACAATGTTTTACAAAAATCATATCTTTCTTTTCTTTCTTTTTGATTCACATATTGAAGAATTATAATAAGATAGTGAGAAATGAGAGAGAAAAAATTTTTCCTGGGACAATAGTTGGAAGAGAGGTAGGAAGGAAGAAGGGGTTGAAGAGAAGTATGAGAAAGGAGTGGAAGCCATTTGGCTGTAGGAGGAGAAGCAGAAGAATGGAGAACAGCATGAAAGCAAGTCCATTTGAAAAAGGATAAAGGTGATGTTGACACTGATATTTCCCCCCTAATAAGGGGAGAATTCATTGGTCCCTGAGGCAAGTTAGGTTGAAATGACCTTGAGTTTAAGATGGTGAGAGATGCAGTGGCCATGACTATACATATGGAGAAAACTAGCTTATGAAATATGGCCAGATGTTATACTACTCTTTACTTCAGTGTAAACTTTGTTTCTATGGGACTGATGATTAATGGAAGTACTATTTTTAAGGTATTTTATAGGTTTGTTGCATTGAAAATTCCTGTAGAGTATTCAGAATTTAACCCAAACCTGTCGGTTCATAGTATGCTGTATTTAGGTAAAACCAAGGAATCAGACATATTCAGGGTTTTTAACCCCATTCCCAGAAAAATCCAACTCTCAGCTTCCTGGCATTGAAGTTTCTGTTGATAAAAAGTAAAAAAAAAAAAAAATCTGTTTCTATAGAGATATGCATTTTGTCAGATTTTTACGACTCCCTACGAAGTAGCATTATTATGGAAACTATCTTTCTATGTTTATACAACATGTTTAAGTCAGAAGAGATGAAATGCTAATAACATGACATCAATTCTCTTCTGGGATTTTTAAGTGATAGAATGAATGTTGACATGGAAGTTGCCCCTAAGAGGCTTCTATCATCTGAGAAAAGCTGTATATAATTAAGATGAGTAGATGGAGGGCAGGTATGGAGATGTTTGAATATAAAGGGGGATTGACTCTCACAGTGGGACAAGGATTTCACAAATTTTAGTGAAACCAATCTGGGTTGGAGGAAAGGAGGAGAAAATAGATGATGTTTGGTGTGAGTTTTGTTCTCAGGACAACTGATCTACCTCAGAGTTTCTCAACAGCAGACTGCTGACATTTTGGGCTGCATAACTCTTTATTGTGGGGGCACTGTCCTGTGTGTTGTATAATGTTAAGCAGCATCCATGGCCTTTACCCAGTAGATGCTTCCATTCCACCAGTTTTGACAACCAAAAATGTCTCTCATTTTGCTAAACATTCCCTGAGAGGCAAAATGGCCCAAGTTGAGAACCACTGGTCTAGACATAGCCTGTGGGAAGCATTGTATTAGGGATAGAAGCTGGTATTTAAGGTTGTAGGAAGAGGAGATTGCTGAGGAAGAAGTACTTTTTTGCTAAAGTAATGTCTAAGGCCCTTTGACTGATGAGGCAACCTACAAACCCAACTTCCCAGGTAACTACCCAGACCTGGGGGTTGGGGGTGCTCTTCTTGAGTTTCATGGTATTTTCATGGCTGTTGGTCTCTAGAGTAGGGGTTCCCAAATTTGAGTGTGCTTCAGAATCACCTGGAGGGCTTATTAAACACAGAGTTTGGGCCCCCAGAGTTTCTGATTCAATAGATCTCACTCAATAGATCTGAGGACTTGAGAGAGGTTTTGCATTTCTAAAAGTTCCCAGATGATGCTGTTGCCTCACGAAGAGACCATATTTTGAGAACCAATTATCTAGAATAAACTACCTTTGGCATTATCTCATGTTAGATCTTTCTTGATTACCTCTGTAATTTTTTTCATGCTCAGGCTTGCGACTTTGTTTGCATTTGCTCTTTCTATTTAATCTTTGGCATTTTTTTTTCTTTGCTTCAAACCACATGAGACTCAGCTTCCCTCATGCTGCATCCCATACCATCTCCCAAGGTTGCCCATCTTTCAAGACATCTGTGCCTTACGGATAGGTTACTTACATATGCCACAGTTGTCAAAAATCTGGGGTCACTTAGCATATGATATGCTCTTTTGATTGTAGTAACACATTTTTAGGGAATATCTGACTTTTAGATCCTTTTCTGAGCTATAACTGATTTCTTGGAACTCATCTTTCTATGAGGGACATTTGAATTATTTTGCATAAATGTATAATTTTATACTTGCCCACATCAAAGCTTATCTGTGAATTTCCTGCCCATTCATACATCCTCTTGAGATGTCCCTATCAGATTGCATTTTATTACCCAGTTAAGATTACTTAGGGTTATCTGCATTCTTAGAGATATTACTGTATCCTATCCTTTCTCAGTCATTAAAATGTTTTGTATTTTTAAATAATATAGATTGGCCCTCAGGAGATCCATAACTGTTCATATTTTTATGTATCCATTCCCTTTGCTGCATGTTGATAACGAACTCCCTATCCATGACAAATCAGAATCCCATGATCCTGTAGAAGAAAAATTATTTTCCCTCTACTCTTCAGAGTTCTTAGCTGAGACCCCTGTAATTACAGACAGATTAACAAGAGAAAAACAAACCAGTTTATCAACATGTATAATTCAAGTGTATGTGGAGACAGGGAGACGAGTAACTCTCAGAGGTAGACCAGAATTCAGATTTAAATACCATCTTAATAGGAAAAGGTGAGGGAGATGTAGGCATCTTAGGAGACACTAAATGATTTTTAGGAAAGATGAATGTGTCCTCAGAAGAAGAGATGGGAGGTATAATGGTTTGTGACAAAGTTTACCTGTGTGTAGTGTTGACTTCTAGTCTCCTCTTTCATGGCAAGAGTCAGTCCTCTCTGGTTGGTGAAACTGCAGGACAGAGGATTTATGACAATTAAGTTCCTTCTGGAAAATCAGTCTTTAAGGAGATAAGAGGAGTTTAGAGAAAACTTCTCCCGGCATTTGTTATTTTTTGGGTGTCTATTGCTCAAGATAATGGCATATTTTGGGGTGGCATATTTTGCTACCCTTCAGTCTCATTCCAATTTTGGGTCAAAAGTAGACTATTTCCTCTCTAGCTCCACCTGATTTTCTTAGACCAGATTCCATTTAAGTAGCTGACCCCAGTGAATCACCATAAGCTGACAGTTCGGTCACTTTGGATCTTGCAATACGTTCGTTCGGGTGTGTTTCATGGCCAGGGCAATTTGGATTGCCCCCTCCTTGCCAAGCCAACTCCTAGTCATCCTGCAGGTATCAGCGTGCACATGACCACCTCTGCACCTCAGAGAGATCTTCCATGACACCCAGGCCAAGCCACCCTGCCTTTTGCTCCTGGAGTACCTGTACTTCTCTCTCAGGACACTTTGCACAATGTTCTTATATAACTATTTGTAATAATATGATGAATAACTCACCTGTGAGTTCTCTGGGAGCAGTGTCTTTTTTTTTTTGGTTTCCTGTGTCTGGTGTCATAGGGCCTGGTGTCTAGAAGGACCTCCATATTTAATGACTGGTGAATCTATTCATTCTGTCTGCTCTCTGGAATAACACTTTTAAAAAATAGAATTTTGCTTCTAAACTTTCCCGTTTGACTGTCCATGATCACCTCTCCCCTGTGTTTTCTCCTTTGTTTTTATTCCCTAACTGTGCTCAGTTCCTTAGGTTTTCTTCATAGGATGTGGTTTTTCGACCTCCTACCGTCCTAGCTACCCACCTTGGATGTTCAGTTGCACAGTGTTCTGGGTATCAGCACAAAACACGTGGAAGTGCTCTCTTCCTCTATTTGAGCACGGCCCTTCTGTAATACACATCAGAACTGCTTTAATGATATTAGTACCTGAGTCACCCTGCTGACTAATGCTAAAATTCTGATCACTGCCATGCCTCAGTGATTCGCATGACGCATTTTAATAATACAAGCAATATACGATCATTATAAAAAACTAGGAAGTTCGGGGCACCTGGGTGGCTCAGTCGTTAAGCGTCTGCCTTCAGCTCAGGTCATGGTCCCAGGGTCCTGGGATCGAGCCCCGCATCAGGCTCCCTGCTCTGCGGGAAGCCTGCTTCTCCCTCTCTCGCTCCCCCTGCTTGTGTTCCCTCTCTTGCTGTGTCTCTGTCTCTCAAGTAAATAAAATCTTTAAAAAAAACAAAACAAAAAAAACTAGGAAGTTCAGATGAAAAAAACAATTTAAAATCACCAGATAATGCTGACACTCAGAAACATCAAGTGTTAAAATTTTATCACTACTTCCATAGCCTCTTCTCCCACAGTTCCACATACATCATCTCATGCTCCAGGAACACCAAGCTGCCGGTGCTTTTCTCCACACTGATGCTGCTCCATGCCTTTGTGTGATAGCTGTGCATGTCCATCTAAATAAAGAGCCCTTCACACCTTTCTCTACCTGGAAGATTCTCACACCTGTATCAAACTCTTCCAGGCAGCCTTCTTTGAGCCTCCAGATAGGGCTCATGCATGGCCGTCATAGCACTTCACATTGCAAGGCACTTGATGTCGCAATGATGTCTTTCTGTGCCATAACTTTTCTGTACATCCAGAACCTAACGTGGAGTGAGAGTGCTTAAATATTGTTAAAGTGGGCTAACCTGTACCAAAGAGGATGTGAGTGTAAATCTAAATCAATGAACAAATAAATACTTACAGATTATATTCTATTTAAAAAGAAATTCAGTTTGATTTTCTGAAAATATAATTTTCAAAAGACTATTCTAGCTATTGCCATCATTTGTGTTGTTACACATCTAATTTGTGCTTTGCCCAACTGGGCAAACATGAGTATTTTTTATCCAGAAGCAACATGTGTTGCAATTTCAGTGGCTAATGGGTTTGTCAGGTTCTTTAAGGAAGCAGTTCTATTTGAATTCAGAAGACTTAAGAGGTTGAAGGAATTTTTACCAGAAATCATAGCATTTTGACAATATCTATCTTTTAAAACATTCTGACATCCAAGTGATTTGATTAATTTAGATTTTAATAGGTATGAGGGAATTTAAAAATATTATACTCACAGGATAATTTATTCATGGAAGATCATTTTATAAGTGATGAATTTCATTCCTTCTTTCCTGGTAGAAATAGAAAAAATGTGGATTGCAGCTGCTAACTTAATAATTTTACTGATAACTAAGAATGGAACAGATCTTGCTGTGAATTATATAATCAGCTTAAAAAGCACTCCATATTCTTTCTGTGACAGAGTATGAAAGACACAAGGCAGAGAATATGGTTATTTGAATTTTTTCCTGGCAGAAGCTTAACTACATTGTATTCAATAGTATAGTCAGAGAAAAATTGGGTAGAGTGATCAAAACAGCCACTCAAGGAATGTATCTTCCTTGTGTCAGCCTTGAGTGGCTTTTGCTTTTCTAGCTAAGGAAATCTAACAGGATACTAAAAAACATTAACCTTCAAAATATGTTTAGATTTTGCAATGCTTCTAAGGAGGCAATATGAGAATATGAGAGCTATGTTTAGTAGGTTTGACCCATAAAATTTGTAGAAAGGGGTCACTTAAATTTAGTTTGAAAGCCACCACTTTTGCATGTGACTCTCTCTAATCACACCCCTCCAATCCATTCTCCATGCAGCTGGTACAGTTATCTTTCTGAAGGCAAATCTGATTATGTGATTCATCTGTTTAAAGCCCTTTAGTTGTGGAAACTAGACGTCTTAGCTTGGCAGAATAGGTCTTCCCTAAAAGGTCTTGCAATAACTGCCCTTAAAATCCATGCTTAAGCTCTAAGTAAGGAGCCACTCCCAGTACCCAAAATAACTCAGCCATTGGCTACTTCTTTTTTTTTTTTTTTTTAATTTATTTGAGAGAGAGAGAATGAGAGACAGAGAGCCTGAGAGGGAGGAGGGTCAGAGGGAGAAGCAGACTCCCTGCCGAGCAGGGAGCCCGATGCAGGACTCGATCCCAGGACTCCAGGACCATGACCTGAGCCGAAGGCAGTCGCTTAACCAACTGAGCCACCCAGGTGCCCCGGCTACTTCTTATTATTATGCAACCATCCCTGTCTGCCTGGGATGGTTGGTCTCTGTCCATCTCCCGGGAGAATTGACCACTCCCTCCTTTACAATCATAACTGCCTCCCTCTACACCACTGTTCTTCCAAGCCACTCCTATCCTTTTTGTGTGTGCAATTACCCTTCTTCCTTAGACTCTAAGCTCTTATTATCTCTGCATGATACTTGGTTGAATAGATTTATGAATGGATTTGCTGATACCTGCGGGACAAATTGAACATGCCTACTCTCAAAATCAGTATTCTTCGTGGAAGTTTTGCCAGCAATTGCAATGTAAATGATCTCCAGCTTGGGATGTTTTCCTGAACTTTTTATTTATTATACTTACTAATTTTGTTTTAATGTAGTTGAAAACATTGGAGAGCAGTAGTTTTGGTCTCTAATTTCAATTCTTACTCAAATACTTACATTCCTGCAGAAGAAAATACTTTAGGCTAAGAAATGCAGTATAGTCAGCAAAATTTTCAGTTTTGACCTTATTTTTCCCCTATGGAAATGTGTCTCCTGTTAACCTTAAAAATAAAAACTGCCAGTTATTTTACCAGCAAAAATGGGTTTATTCAGGAATAAAAGAGAACTGTAATTGGGACAACAAACTGTGGCAAAATGGAAGGTGGGTCTGGAGAACAAAGGAGAGATACACTTTTTTAGGGAGGAAAGCATAAGTTAAGAAGGCTGTTGTAAGCTAAAAGTCTACTGGAGTAAACTGGGGGTTTGAAATATAGTGGCTTCTCATTGGCTGAACTATTGGGGGGAGGGGTAGAGAGCATAAGGGAAGCATCTCTTCCTCCTACTGGGATAGTAAAGTAGTATCCGCGTGCAAGACCAAGTCTGTGTAAGGTCAAACCTATCAATTCCTGTTGGGCCTGCAGTTGACTACCAGTGGTGGGGTGTGAGGGCTCCCCGTACCCAAACCTTCTGACTCCATTTTAGTGAGGTTTCCCCTTATTAATTTTCATACTTCCAGAATGTGCCCATTGACCCATTTTGCCAACCACTGGTGTTTTTGGATGGGTTTAGGACTTGCAGAAGATGAAATATGGGAAAGGACTCACCATTTTTAGCTAGGTTCCTAACTATTTAGAGTGATTCTGTATTATTTTGTTCCTTGAGCTGTTACTAGTCTTGATTACTGGATTACTGTTCTGAGTTATCTCAATGATACAAAGTCATAGGTCAGCATGTTAGGTATTATGTATAGTTATAGAGCTGGTCATTGCCATTGTCTGCAGGCTTACAAGTTCTGAAGTAGATACTGTCACTGGGGCATAAGGTAGAATCAGAAAGTGTTGAGTTACTTGTGCCCACCTTCCTTTTATTTATTTATTTTTAAAGTTGAGAAAGCTGAAGTCCAGAATCTTAAGTGACTTATCTAAGAGTTCATGTCGAATTCAGAGAAACACTGAGCCCCATGCAAAGTATTTCCAAACGCCTCTCCTGCCTTTTGTATTTGAAAACCATTCCAGTGGCACCATAGTGCAGGACTATTTAGGAGGTACCAGGCTTGGAGCTGGGAGTTAAACTATAGCTTGCTTCCCATTATTTTTTATATCCCTTTGTAGAAGAGTGCCACATGAATAATGAGGCCTCAATTAACTAAGAGATTGAAGCACAAAACTGCCTTATAAGTTCTGGCTATACACTTTTAGGGGATGCCTTAAAAGTGTCCAAAGCACTGTTTTCCTACTTGAGTTACCAAAAAACTTTGACAAGTGAGTGAAGATTTGGAATCTGTTATTACTTCTGTTGGCAAGTGGGCCTGTTGCTTCTCCCTATGATTTATGGGACTCCATATTGAGCAGGGTCAGCATGGTGGCAACATGGAGCTACGAATAGGTTAATAACAGACAAGGGAGAAAAACAACCTCAGACACAGATGCAAATAGTCCTGGGAGTGTCCTTTCTAAATATACCCCCACACCGTCTCTGCCTGGTACCTAACTGGCATTCTTCCTCAATAGGTCAGCTATTGTTGCTAGGTGGCTTTAATCATTTTGCAATTTCAAGTAAAAAAAGAAAAGTAATACCATAGCTTTGTGTCAGCTTCCCGCCTTTTATTCATGGTTAGAAGGACATGAAACATTCTTGAAAAATGCCCTGCCTTGGTAACCTTGCAGGAAGGTAGTCCTTTCAATCATAAAAATATTTCAAATAGCAGCTTTGTCAGCCTTCTTGCTTTGGGTCTGGTTGGGGGAGGGGAAAAGAACAGCCTTTAATTATACATCAAGAGCACTTTAAGGGAAGAAACTCTACATGTTTGAGTCCTTTAAACTTATGATAGTGCTAAACACCCAGTCTGCACTATGAAATGTTTACGGAATGAGGAAGGGATGGATTGGAGAGATATGGATGGATATTTTGCATCTGTCTACTTTGTGTCATTTGGAATGGCGCAGGATGTCTAAAATAAATTTGTCTCCTCATAATGGAACACTTTTTTTTTATTTGTACAAATAAAAGAATTATCCTCTTACTCTTCTCTAATCTCTTATAAAAAAAATTCCCTTCTCTGTAAAGCTATCTACCTTTTCTTTGGATTACTTCCCATCCTACTTCTGTGGGACCCAGCCCCCTTACTATCCCTCTAGCTATCCTAACATTGGCCCCTTCAAAGAGACCCAGACTCTGCCATACCATTTCTCCTTGTTTGAAGCTCAGCTCCTTAAAAGTGTGGTACATACCTGCCAGTCTCCTTCCCAATGACTTGTTAATTCTGTGCAGCTTGGCTCAAACTCTTTGAGGGTGAATATCAACACACATTCAAAGGAAATAAGAATATTCCCCAGCAGGTGGTTTCCAATATTTACTTATTGTCTGGACATAACTGAGAAGTGGTATCTCTAATAATGATGATTTTGGTTGACAGTTTTTTTTTTACACTGTTTAAGGAATTTTTATTAAAGCAAGAATTTTATAATCCAAATTACATTTCCTTGCTCAGTTATCAATTCTGTTATTTAAAACAGAAGTGACATTCTGAGCTATTCCACAGTAAAGAATTACAAAATTAAAGAAAGGAATGCTTTAAATTTTTGTACTTTGCTGAAAATTCTTTTTCCCAGGGTCGATAAAACATTAATTTGTTTTTATATTTTACTATTTTTTTGTGTTTTGTTTTGTTTTGTTTTGTTTTTAAATCAATAAGTAATCTAGGACTAGCATTATGTTTGCTAGACCTGGCATTTGCTCGGAACATAAGGTTCAAAGTTTCCTTTCCTTTTTTTAAATTTATTTTATATTTTGCAATGTTTTTTTTTTTTCCATAATGTTGAAATTTTTCGATGTTTAGATATTTTTCTTCGGTGAAGCACGAGTTTCTTTTCATGGTCCCTGATCAATTTTAAACAGTCTTCTTTCTCTTCAGGCTCGAGGAACCCTTCTTTCTCCTTTGCTTTTCTTAATTTTGCCTTGTATATGCAGTTCCAGCCACACCTCTTCCATGAATGTTCTTCTAGTTTACTCCTGTGTCTACTTGATACTTATTTAATTTTCTTACTACTATTACAGGAGGCAAGGTGATAGCACATATTTTACCTTAAAAAAAATCTCAGCATTTAATTCAGGGCTGGGCACACAGTAGGTAATTAATACTCAATTGACTAAACTATTACAGAGGTACGGGGACTCTTACTCTTTTGAGTCAATCTGATTGTCATTTTATTAAGGACTCTGAATGCCCACAATAGTACATTCATTATGCTAATTTAATTGATTACCTTCTTGCAGGAGCTTTAGCTATTACAATAAGAGGCACTTTGCATCTTTATCACTGTCTTCTTGGTCCATATATTGATTTTAAGGTTGGTTTGTTGAGTGTGTTACTATATTCTTTTCCATATATAAAAGACCATCTTAACTGTGGGCTATTGTTTCAGAATCAGGAAACATGATGAATAGACAAAAGGACTCATTAGGTAATAGAGCATCGCTGAAAGATATTTTGGGAAGCATAACAAAAATTCAGGATAAAAGGCTTGCATATTTTGTGGGCCTTCTAGGACTGATTAACACTCATCTTTGGAGTGTGTGTGTGTGTGTGTGTGTGTGTTTGTGTTTGCACTGAGGCCAGGATGTAAGGGCAAAGGATTCCTAATAATCTTACATGTAACTAGAAGGAGATTCAAGGTTAAAACTATTTACTGTGATGCTTTTCTCCTTTGGTTTCTCTTGCTCTCTCTCAAAAAAAACCCCAAAAAACCCACAAACTTCTGATATGAAGTACAGTTGCTTCCAATTCCAAGTTACATGACTTCCTCTAAGGGATTTGTCAAAATGACAAAAAAAAAAAAAAGGTGGAAGTAGGGGCAATTTGAAAATAAAAACAATTAAAATGGGAAAGAAATTCAGAGCCATGCCACAGTGGACAGAATGGCAAATGACTGAATTTGGTTGAATTTTTGCATGTTTACCAGGATCTAAAGATACTATTGCTCTGTTTTTGGTTTTGTTTTGTTTTTTTACAATAAACTGATCAAAGTGCCTGTGAAATTTTATTAAACTTTTTTCCAAACCCAAGTAGACAGCTTTGTTGTTCAGTGTGTCATTTACCTCCACTTCTCCCTCCAGTTGTCTTCTACCAAACTAGTATAATGGAGCACGACTGTGCTAAATGCTCAACATCCTTCACATGGTGTATTCTTGTTTCATTCTTGTTTACTATGAGTAATGTATGTTACTGTGCTATCATGTTGGAAATTTCCTTAATCTTTTTTTAATGTTATGATAGGGACCCTCTATCTCTAGGATCTCATACCACCCCTTACTCTGGTGACTCCTTGAGAAATGAAAAATGTGACAGTGCATGTCCCAGAATGTTTTTATTCTGCCCTCATGCTAGACTGATAATTTTGCTATCATGAATTACCAGGTTCAGACTTTTAGGATGAAAATTATTTTTTCTTGAGAATTTTGAAGACATCACGCCATCGTCTTCTAGCCTCCAAAGTTAATGTTGAGAATCTAATGCTCATTTTTCTAGTTCTTTGTATGGAAACTTCTTTCTCGCTCTACCTCCTGGAATTTTTAAGTATATGATGTGGATCCTCATTGATTTTTCTACACATTTTCAAGGACTTTTCAATTTGGAGACTCATGTCATTCAATTCTGAGAACTGTTTTTTTAAAAATATTATTTCTTTGTTAATTTTCATATAGACTGGTGTTTGGTCTTTCTTGCTGAAACTCCTATTAGTTAGATTTTAACCACATGGATTTTCTAAATTATTCCTCTCTTTTTTTTGTTTGTTTATAAGTTCTTTCTTTGTCTTTTTGTTCCTTTTTGGGACCAATTTCCTTGTTTTTATCTTGTTATTCCCTTATTTGATTAAAAAAACCTTTACTTTCATATTTTTGATTTCAAAGAACTCTTTTTTGTTCTTTTATTGTCTTCTTTTATGACATTTTATTCTTAATTCATGGATCAATGTCTTATGTCTACAATGATATCAATTTTCAGTTATTTGAAATTTTCATTTTTGTTTCTTTTTTTAAACCCCCTTTTTTATTCTCTTTCAGTTGGAGACTTTTCTCAAATGTTTGGTAATTCTTGCTTGCTACTTTTCATGCTTAAACACTGGTGAGAAACTCTGAGAAAGGCAGGTTTGTTTATTGCTCAGCTTTTCTGTGACCAGCCACATTATTCTTGGCTGGGGACCAAGTCACTATGTGTACATCTTTCCCTATTATCTGTAGAGCTGGATACTCCAGTCTCCCTTTAAGGAAGCATACACCTGGCTTTTGACATCCTAGAGCTGGCAGGAGGAAGGCATGGATGTCTCAATGTTTTCTCACCCCCACCTTCTGCTGTCCCTGATGTCCCAGGAGTCCTGAGATTCTCAGACTAAATTTTTCCATAGAATATTTCTCAACACTCCTGTAGGAATGAGGGATGGGTCATCATTTAATAGGTTGGGTTAGAGGTGGGGACACAGGAAAATAAATATTCCTTATAGAGACTTTTAAAATATCCCCCTGTTTTCAACCTTCTTACTTCAATATACAATTTCCTTGCCTTCTACCTGGTGCTTCCAACTGCTGAGCTTTTTCTAGGTTCTGCAGGGGAAATCGGAGTGCCTCTCATTGGTGTCCTCCTTTGGTAGGTTTTTAGTGGGGTTTTAAAAAAAATTTTATTTTAATTCAATTAATTAACATATAGTATATTATTAATTTCAAAGGTAGAGTTCAGTGATTCATCAGTTGCATATAACACCCAGTGCTCATTACATCACGTGCCTCCTTAATGCCCATCACTCAGTTACCCCATCCCCCAACCCACCTCCCTTCCAACCACCCTCAGTTTGTTGCTTATAGTTAAGAGTCTCTTATGGTTTATCTCCCTCTCTGATTTCATCTTATTTTATTTTTTCCTCCCTTCCCCTATGATCCTCTGTCTTGTTTCTTAAATTCCACATATGAGTGAAGCCATATGATAATTGTCTTTTTCAGATTGACTTACTTCATTTAGCATAATACCCTTTAGTTCCATCCATGTTGTTGCAAATGGTAAGATTTCATTTTTTCATGGCTGAGTAATATTCCGTCACACACACACACACACACACACACACACACACACACACCCCACATCTTCTTTATCCATTCATCTGTTGATGGACATCTGGGCTCTTTCCATAGTTTGGCTATTGTGGACATTGCTGCTATAAAAATTGGGGTGCATGTGCCCCTTCAGATCACTATGTTTGTATCCTTTGGGTAAATGCCTAGTAGCGCAATTGCTGGGTTGTAGGGTAGCTCTGTTTTCAACTTTTGGAGGAACCTTCATACCATTTTCCAGAGTGGCTGCACCAGCTTGCGTTCCCACCAACAGTGTAAGAGGTTTCCCCTTTCTCCACATCCTTGGCAACATCTGTCCATTCCTGACTTGTTAATTTTAGCCATTCTGACTGGTGTGAGGTGGTATCTCATTGTGGTTTTGATTTGTATTTCCCTAATGCTGAGTGATGTGGAACATTTTCATGTGTCTGTTGGCCATTTGGATGTCTTCTTTGGAGAAATGTCTGTTCATGTCTTCTGCCCATTTCTTGATTGGATTATTTGTTTTTTCGGTGTTGAGTTTAATAAGGTACTTGGTTTTTACCTTCCTCTTTTCTATTAAGATTTTTGGCTGCATCTCATATCTTGGTGGGAATAAGTTTAGGGGCATGTCTACTAAAATTATTTGCCCTTAGCAAAATATTGGTCTTATTGAGAAGCCTTATGGTTATATATGGATATATTGATGTATAGATATATAGATACCTCGACTACAAGTAATTTAGAAAATCCATGAGGTTCAAAATCCAACCAATAGGAGTTTCAGTAGAGAAGATTAAACAAAATGGAAATTATCAAAGAATAATGAAAAGAAGGCTAACATTATGGTACTTTAGTGTATCTATGATGGTGTTGTTCTGTTTCTCTGCAGTATGTTCAGAGATTAGGCTATGCAAAACAGGGAGCCTAACTGGAAATGCAGATATATAAACTGAGAGATACAAAATGTTAACATGTCATCATGAATTACTTTTTCTGAAGTGAGATATAGGAAGGCCCCTGAAGGAATGGTATCTGGATGGGCAGAGATGGGAAAGTAGGTTTAGGTAGAAGGGGGTGTGGAAATAAAAATAAAAGCAGATGTGATGATGGATGATGCCTCTAACACGGTGGCTTCTAGTAAGACAGGGTGCTAGATGTCTTCATGTAGGTGGCTTTGGGTGTCAGTGTGGGTTAAAAATGGGTGCTCTCTTGGGGATGGAGGGGTGCCACCAACTCGATTGCCAAAATGGCTGTAGAGCCCAGAAATTTGCTTGTTATCATAATGAGTTATTTTGAAAAATCTAGGACATCCTTCACATGATCATCTCAAGGATAATTTAAAAAGCAAGACATATTTTAGGGCACAAAAAAGTGAAATTCAAAAGATTTTAGAAAGCTAAATTATTTCCAGTAGGGTTTATAAATACTGTATGTGAAACATGAGGTTAAGACTGATCACAAAAACCTTATACAAATGCATTCTTGTATCCCAACTTAATCTGTCATGATTGGCAGTTCTTTTTTTTTTTTTTAAAGATTTTATTTATTTATTTGACAGAGAGAGAGACACAGTGAGAGAGGGAACACAAGCAGGGGGAGTGGGAGAGGGAGAAGCAGGCTTCCCGCGGAGCAGGGAGCCCGATGTGGGGCTCGATGCCAGGACCCTGGGATCATGACCTGAGCCGAAGGCAGATGCTTAACGACTGAGCCACCCAGGCGCCCATGACTGGCAATTCTTTATAATAGATCATGAATCCTTGTGCAACAGGGTGATGTTAGAGGCAAGAGAGAACATCCTGTTTGGTTTTATTTCACTGAGTAGAGTTATGTGACACTGCTATTTCGGAAGAGTGGCCATCTTCTGCATGCTTTGTTGCAGACAGCCTTTCTGGCTGCAGTAATTTAGGGGCATATGAGAGCTGAGTTTGAAAGTACACTAATACACCATCAGGCAAGCGCTGAGCATGACGTCTTCTGAGGCTGGTCTCATTTTGTAGGTTGTGTGCAAGGTGCATTTCAATTGATTCACTGGATCTACCTGCCAACATGTCTGTGAGATAGGACTAAGCCAGAAATGTTTGAATCAACTTAACATTTGTTTAGGCAAATCAATTTAAAGATAATTGTGCCAGTTCAAATCTATGACTTGATTGGACTGGACTGCTAAGAGAGAAGCTGAAGGGGTCCACAGCTCAGGCTGGGTCTTCTGGTTTACCTCAGGTTGCTCATTAGCAGGGCTGGAGCACACCCCTTTCGACATCATCTTTCTGTGTGTGTTTGGAGAGGCTGGGACCTGAACAGATGGCCTCGATGTGGGCTCCCATGACTACCAGGCATGCCAAGCAGGCAGATGAGTGATCTGGCTTGTTCCTTCTCTTTTAAATTGCTGTCAGCCTGGGAAGAGTGGTGAAAATAAATCAATGGCTCCCTCCTCCAGACCCAGCATGTACCTTTCAGTCATCAAAATAAGAAACATCCTGTGGTGGCTGTTGGGTGATTTCTCTGATAGGAAGAGCCCTTCACACACTGGAGATTAACATAACAAATGGCCAAATTGTGTCTCAGAAAGGACATTTTTTTTGTCAGGAACCAAATGTTGGCACTGAATGGACAACAGCAGGCTTGGAGGGAGCATTGTTTATTCACTCCCAGACTCTTCGTGTCCTTTGTGACTAGGTTCAGTATTTTTGGTAACTGGTTGGTAACTGTTTACATCTCCTGTCATTAGAACACAGGAAATCATAAACAGGAATCATGCTGAATATCTCTGGCAGTGCCTTTGTGTTCCTACTGTACTCAGGCTGAAGGGCCTCTTCTTGTGTAACTTCCATCTTTTTGATTCTCATTGAGTCCAAAGGAAACTGTATAGCAAGGCACTCAATTTAAGACCAAACGACTCCTGCTTAATCTTCATATATTAACAGTTGACCCTGAGCTAGGAAACTTTTTGGAGTCACATATCAAAAAATTGGTCCTGAATCAGGAGAGTGTGGGATCTTTTATTTTTTAAGCTTTGGTACATCATTGCATGATTAAATGCTAATCATTAATATATTAACAAATCGACCCTGAACTAGAATATTCTATGGCTTTGTTTTCCTTTATTTGAAATAAAGGCCCACCTACCTTGCTTACAACTCTATGGGTTGTATTCTCACAGATGCAAATTGATTTTCTAGTTATAAATCATGGACCTTGATGTGTTTTCAAACAATAAACATTTCACATATGTGAGAGCCATGTTGGGTTAAGGTAGAAGGGAAGTTTTACTTTTTGGAATGAATCTGATATATATATGGCTTCTCAAATTTGAAAGCTTCATATGGCCCGTGGGTGGCATGTTGGATATCCCAAGACTTACTTAGTGCGGTATGATAATCTAGTTCCTAAATTTTACATAGCTTGACACATAGAACTGGTAATGTTTCTAGAAATACCATCAATAGAAATATCTTCATAAGACCTTTGTGTTGTAATCTGCTTTAAGTTGTCTCACTACTCAGTTAGAAGCATTATGGGACAGTCAGGTCAGAGATTTAAGTCAGGACTTCCGGTCCTGTTTCTCATTTGGTTATAACTGAGCTATTTCTTGAGAAATATCACTTATAATGTCTCTTCACTGATGCTTAAAATATATATGCAAAGTAAAGCTGTCTAACTTGCAAGGCTTTGGGGGGGTTTCTTTATAAATGTTAAGGAGCTTATATGTAAAAATTATTATTAATGACTGAACTACTTAGAACTGTCAAGAAGGATAGCAACATTTCTACCAGCCCTTGGGCAGAGACAGGTCTGCTGTGAGTTAGTCATCATCTGTGGATGATGTATTTGAGGACATGATGCACAGCAGTTGAATTTATAAAAAAAATGTTGGTAAAGCTCTTTTGGAGAAGTCATGGATTGCAGCATTACATTCTGGGAAAATGGAATTTTCCCTCAGCTTTACAAATGTGGCAGAAGGGATTCTCACTATTTTGCATTTCTGGATTCTCATTAATCACACACACACACACACACACAGAGACATGGACACACACAGACACACATGAGTCAATAAAATTGACTGTGATAATTAAAAATGCTATCTTAGGTTTAAGAGGTATTTAAAAAATATTAACATACAATGGCATCTCAGAATAATGGCTGGTTTACTTCTGCTGCTTCACTTACGCATTTTCTTTGGGGTAATGGGCAGTCAACTGTTCATTCTTATCCTTTCTTGCAAATGTTTCTTTTCTTTTTTTTATTTTAAAAAATATTTTATTTTTATTTTTAATATATTTTTTAAAAGATTTTATTTATTTATTTGACAGAGAGAGGGACAACGAGAGAGGGAATACAACCAGGGGGAGTGGGAGAGGGAGAAACAGGCTTCCTGTCGAACAGGGAGCCCAATGCGGGGCTCAATCCCAGCACCCTGGGATCATGACCTGAGTAGAAGGCAGACGCTTAACGAGTGAGCCACCCAGGCACCCCATATTTTTAATATTTTTAAATATTTAATTTATTTTTAATGTTTTATTTTATTTTATTTTTCTCTTATTTATTTATTTGAGAGAGAGAGAGAGTGAGAGAGAGAGCCCAAGAGGGGGTAGGGTCAGAGGGAGAAGCAGACTCCCTGACGAGCAGGGAGCCCGATGTGGGACTCTATACCAGGACTCCGGGATCATGACCTGAGCCGAAGGCAGTCGCTTAACCAACTGAGCCACCCAGGCACCCTTAATATTTTATTTTTAAGTAATCTCTAAACCCAACGTGGGACCCTGAGATCAAGAGTCCCATGCTCTACCGATTGAGCCAGCCAGGCACCCCTGTTTAATTTCTATTTATTGAAATAGAATGTGACCTTTAGGCCCTGATATCCCAGAAAACAGCCCTGTGAGTCTTCCCACAAGAAACTTAGAAAATTTCCTTTTCTTTTTTCCCTCCCCCTCCAAATTACAGTCAGCCACCTAACACGTCTGTAAGTTGGTGGAACTTACCAATTGTGATGAGACCAAAGAGGTGAAGGAGCTCATTCAAGGAGTGTTTGGGCAGAGACGTGACCAGAATTCAGGTCACTTGGTTCAGTTCTCACACAAATATTTATTACCCTGGGTGGCGTGCTGGTTGCTATTTCTGTGACCTTTCTATTCCGTTATGCCACCTGCCTGTCTACTCTGGGGGATTTGATCTACGGAAGTTACTTTTCTTTCCACGGGGAAGCATTTTCTTAGTGCCCGTTCTCCTCACATACACTCAGCGGACCTCCTCAGTCTCCTCCTTTATAAAACGAAGATGCTGTGCTACCTACTCCAAACTTTCTTGATGTTATCTTCCTTTAATCAATTATACATGAAAAACACATTTGAACCCTAAACATCCTTCATTGTGCATTTCATGTAGCTATGTTCATCATGCTGTGTTTTATTTATTTTTACTTCACCTTGTTCTTAAAGATGGCACGAGAAATAATGCTGTAATGTCCCTCTCTGGTGCAGTGATCAAAGCAAGGGTTCAGTTATTTTAAACAGTGGAGTGCATTTTGCTTTCGGTCCCATGTTGCAAACAAACCAGGCTTCATATCACTGTCCTGATTTTCTGTGCCATTTTGGGTATGTGTGCAGCACACATCAGCAGCATCATGAGCTATTGTCCTCAGGGCCTAGCAAAATGTGAATGTATAATAATGAGACAAAAGTTTAGCTAACAAATGCAAGCTGATGATGCACATATGTGATGGAGTAGAATGACATTTCTATTTAGGGGTCCAACGTATTGGGATTAGGCCAATATCTATGTTAAATTGCATAAATTGGAACTATGTCTTTTGGGGCCTTGAGATACTAAAATATTCGAAAATGGAGCAGTTCAGAATATAATCATTAGAACTGCTCTGTCTCTTCTGGTCTGGGAGAATGTAAAAGTGGCCATTCATTGGTTGATTGTTTGCTGTGTTCCGAGGATTTTGCCGACTGCTTTACATGGAACATTTTGTTTACTCATTTTAACAATCTGTGGAGTAGTTTATTATCCACATTTTACAGAAATGAAACTCAGTTGCAGAAAGGTGAAATGACATGCCCAAGCACTCAAAGTTGCTATTCAAATTGAGGACTGTCTGATTCCAAAGCCTTTCTTTTAATCACTTTGCTGTAATTCTCCCAAACCCACTTGTTCATTCACCATATTTTTATTAACACATTACTTTTTGGGATACAAGGAAAATGGAATAAAACAGACAACGCTGGTCTCATGGAGCTGTCGTTCTTATGGGTGAGAAGGTAAATGAAGGTGTAGAGGATGTCACATGGTAAGGCACGGTCCTGGGAGCTTGAAGAGCAGGGAAGCAGGGGAGGGAGTAGGGGGTGATGAGCATGGATGTGTGGCTGCCACATTTGGGTAAGGTGGTCAGGAAAGCCTTGCTGAGAAGGTCACGCTGGACAAAGGCATGAGCAAAGGCACAATTGAAGTGGGGGGTGCGGTAACATTGAAACCATTGGAAGGAGTGAGCTAAGGAGAAACTGGGGAGACTGGAACCAGAGAGAGCATGAGTAGAGACAACTATTTGGAGTCACTTGCCAAAAATTGGTCCTGGATCAGGAGAGTGTGGGATCTTTTATTTTTTAAGACTTTATTTTTTTTATTATTGTGGATTAATTGCTAAATGCAATGGTCTAGTAGGGAAGGAAAGTTGATTGATGATGCAGGAGAGATGTGAGAAGTGATACCTCAGTGTTCCAGAACAGGTGAAATGGGGTGGGGCCTAGTGCAGAAGGGGGCAGCTTGATCTTAGACAGGAGCATGGAAAATAGGAGGGAAGCACAGTGCTGGCAGCAGAGGGATGAACTTGTGGAGGTTGAGGGCACTGTCTTCTGATTGCTCCTGTGTTCTCATTGGAAAGGCAAAATCAGATCTTGAGCTGAGGGTGCAGGTTGGGGGAGGCCGTGTTGGAAGTCTGAGGAGGGAACAGCACAGAGCTGTCCTCCAGAAGAGTGGGATAGTGATCAGAGCACATCTCCACAGTTTCATTACCTGCCAGCTTTAAGGGTCCCTGTGGGGCTAGCGGCCGTGTGTTCAGAGTGTGATTTCTGGGGAGTGAACATGCTTCTCACACTGGATCAGGATGCACAGAGCAGGTGGAAAGTTGCACTTAAATGTGGTCAGGGTTTTGCCAGAAGAGTGTAATAAAGAAGTCTACGATATGGCCGAGGACTTTGATTGTACATTGTTCTTTAATCATCCCAAATAGCGGGAGATGCATTGTTACTGGAAGTCCCTTGCCTTCCCAAAAGCCACCCCATTTCTCCCTGAGGAGAAGGGCCTGTCCTCTCCCAAGTCCACACAGGGGACTGGCATTGCTTTTGTGTAAATTAAGTAGTCCAAATTTTTTTAAATATTTGCCTTAATACTTGTTCTTTTTGTTTTATTTTGAATGGCCTGTCATCATGGTCCCCTTTCTCATCCCCCAACTTGAGATGTATGAAGGCTTTTGGTCTCCCTGGGAGTGGGGATGAGGCATTGAGGCAGCCAGGGCTTAACTGTGCCCTGACTTGAGACCAGTTCAATAAAGTGCATGCCCTAAAGAAAAAAAAGATAATAATTATGAAATTTAAGCTGGAAAGATGGGAAGTGAGGTTGTGGAGGGTGGGTGGAGGGGGGACATGGACAGCGTGAGGACATCAATGGAGTGTGAGTCCTGGAAGGTCCAAGAGTGGGGGACACTGAGGTGGGAAACAGAAGACCACAGTGGGATGCTTGACAGTAAGGTTACTCAGGGGAGTAATTCTTCCTGGCTAGAATGATAGGTCTGAGCAGCTGAGGTAGGACTGAGGACAAAGTCATTGCAGGAAAGGTGCAAGGACCTGGAAGACCACAGTTACCTGGGAAGGGAAGTCACCAAGAAATATTTCTGGTTTTCTAGAGATTGACAATGAGTCCTCCCAACAAGGGAGGAATCATGGCCAAGGGTCAGTGACGATTGTAAGAAGGAGCAAGTTGTCGATGCATTTTAAAGGAGAACAGACAGTCCGCTCACAAGGAGTATTGCTCACAAGCCAAGCGATCCTGAGGAGCTGTGGGTCTTTCGGGAAGAGGAAGGGAAGGGAGACTTATCTGGCAAAGCGGAAAAGGAGGACACCAACCTCACCTTTGGCACCTTCCTTTGGGTGGTGCAGAAAAGAAAGCAGCCTTCACTCCCAGGGTGAAGAAGAAGCAGAACCGTTGGAGGAGAGCCAGCTCTCAGGCTGGAGCAAGACGCTAAAGGGGGGAGTCAGAGAAGGGTTTGAATGAGAGAAGGTTGTGCTGATGATACCGAACTAGGGTGGACACAGTAAAAGGATTTCCAGAGTTGGGTGTGGTGGGTGGGGCCAGAGAAGGAGATCTGGAGAGCAGGGTGCGATGGCAGTCTGAAAGAAGGAATGAACCAGAAGACCTGGGCTTCCTAAAAGTGGAAAATCAAGTTAGGCCCAGTGGGCTCCAGGAGGATAGTGGTGCTGAGGCTGAGTGTGGTGAGACTAGGGAGGGAGGTTTGTCAAGACTGGGGAAGGTTTGGGCTTCTCCTATTCCTGCAAGTGATGGTGTTGAGGTCTGGTGAGAATCAGTTTCACCTGGAGCGCCATATCTGGAATGCTCCTCTAACTCCTAGAATATGAGCAGCGTTAGGGGTCACTCTGAATTTATACTAGGTATTTATACTGAGGAACTCATTTCTTCATCTGTGAGGATGCCCAGCTGTGGAACTGCAGATTTCTCCTGTGTTGCAGTCTATGCTCACAAATGAAGAAAATGACAAAAAACAACAAATATACGACAAATAACTGCAAGGAGGACAGAAACCTATCATCTATACGGGCAGGAGGGACAGAGAAGGTAGGGACATGTTTAGATGTCCGTTTTCCCAGAAATAGGAAAATTTCACCCATTTTTGTTGGACCATTAACAGAATTTTATAGCCACCTGCAAAGAATTTGATTTTTGGGAAGTTATATAGTGCGAGCACAATGTTTATATATTTAGTACATGTTCAAAATACTTTCGATCAATAAATGAATAGATGGTTGCTGGAGTGGGGGGTGGGGTGGGAGGGATGGGGTGACTGGGTGATAGACACTGGGGAGGGTATGTGCTCTGGTAAGCACTGTGAATTGTGCAAGACTGTTGAATCTCAGATCTGTACCTCTGAAACAAATAATGCAATATATGTTAAGAAAAAAAAGAAGAAGAAGAAGAAGAAGGTAGCGGGAGGGGAAGAATGAAGCGGGGGAAATCGGAGGGGTAGACGAACCATGAGAGACAATGGACTCTGAAAAACAAACTGAGGGTTCTAGAGGGGAGGGGGGTGGGAGGATGGGTTAGCCTGGTGGTGGGTATTGAGGAGGGCACATTCTGCATGGAGCACTGGGTGTTATGCACAAACAATGAATCATGGAACACTTCATCTAAAACTAATGATGTAATGTATGGGGGTTAACATAAGAATAAAAAAAAAGAGTAACAATAACAACAACAAAAAATAAATGAATAGATGAATGGATTGATAAAGGCCTTGTGAAGGGCTTCAGCCTTTAAGATTATTAACTTGAATTAGTTGCAAACATTTCCTACTGATGTTAAAATTCGAGTACAGAATGAAACCATTGGACTTCATCGCCTTCAACTCCAGGAGGGGGAATGGAAGACAGGAGACCATGTGTGCTCTGATTGGAGGCTCATGAAATGTCATTCTCTGTCTTCATATTTCACCCGTGGCAGTGAAGGGGAGCTCTTCCGGGGTCGTAGATCCTAGGATCACATTCTAGTGACTCTTCTAGATCTTTTTGTTGATCCTTCCAATTGCCTTTATGCTGCCTTTTTGCTTTTAATTTATTTTATTTTATTTTTTTTGGAAATCAGCCCATTCTCTGTTCTCAGGTTAAGTGCAGTTGTACTATCAGATACAAGAGATTTATAGAAGTGATTTTGCTATCTGGACATATTTATTTAAATTAAGAAAATCATTTGAGTTGGAAGCATCTCGTAGTAATTTAACGGACACTTTGCCCTGCATCATAGATTGACAGAAGAGCTTCTATGAGAGAACCAAAAATACTGGTATTGATTTTTAAGTGCTTTTATGTTGTTTTCTGCCACTCCCCTCCCTACCCCTCTTCTCCCAAGTACTCTGAACCTTTGGATTCTAAAAATGTATCACAAGCCAGCCAAATTTGCGAGGCTGTGTGCATGATTTTGTATTAACACCAATGTTACTGAAAGCAAAGTAATAATTAATTAACTAATTAATTAAATCTCGTCCTTAATTTGGAGGACCAGAAAGCCACTCCCAGGCTGGCATGTGATTGCCTGGCATTCTTCAACTTTATTTTGATGAAGATTCCTTGAATTCCAGGTGCTGGAAGGCTAATTAACGATTTAACTTTCTTCATTTGGAGCTTTCAGATTTTGCTGTATTTATCCTATACTAGGTTGAAATATTATTATGGTTTAACAGAAACTTCTCTGGAGGTCCACCTTCTGTGGAGGAATAATTAGAATTATTATCCTGACTTTTTTGTTCCATTCATATTCTACTGATGTGTAGTTTATCTGTTTTAGTCTTTATGGACCTTCTTTTTCAGTCACAATTTCTAGGACCCAGGAATATTAATTTCCTTTGTCTTTTTTGTCCTTCCCCTTTTTATTTAAAATGTAGGATTTATGTAGCATATCAAATTTAAAATGCTTTATAATCACTTTGAGCTGTGTTCTTGTGTGTCTGCTCCTCCTATCATCCAACCCTGTTTCATAACCAATATCAAACAGATGAGTACTTTCTCCACGTGTCGGTGATGAGGTGGTGCTAGATATGCTAGTCACCATCTATCGACTAATCATTCACTTGTCTCCAGAAAATAACTTATAAGGCTGAAGAAATCATAAGAAGGGAGTCAATATTCTTCTTTAGGTTTTGACTTATTCGCAGTGAACTTAGACTACAGAGTAATTCCCTCCTAAGTTTGGCCTGATTATACTGATGAGGTTTGTTGTTGTTGTTGTTGTTGTTTTGCATCATGCAGTTTGTGGCTCTAGCATATTAAATGACATCAAAAAATATCTTGGTTGCCCTCTTTCCAGTGAAGCTTCTTTTCTGTAGTCATTTGCGTTTGATATGTTGGTTATTTTTTCTAAACTTCTGGGCTTATTCTTTACATTTTGCATTTGTTATTCAAGATTATGCTCTAAAACTTGAATTAAACAATGCTCTGAGTGATTATGTTCATTTCATATTTCAATCCCATCAATAATAGCGAGTATAGGTTTCCTTTTCTCTAGAATGCCCAACCAGAAGCACAAGGACTGTTTTTTTGTTTTGTTTTTGCTTTCAAGCATCACCTGTGGCTGTTGGAGCAAGTATAAAAAATAATTAGCATTTTATATTTATTGAATACTTTCTGTTTGTTTACACTAGGTGCTGCTTATATACCCTTAGGGTACATCAATGAATTGATGGACAAAACCAAAAAAAAATCTGTGCTTCTTTGAGCTTATATTCAATTTGGGGCAGGCATTTGGGGTGTGGGAATAGGCAACATGAAAGACAAACATGGTGGATAAATACAGGATCTAGAGTGATAGAGGATGGCAGTGTTATGAAAACATGTAAAGCAGGGTAGTAGGATTAGGAGTGCTGGAATGAGGGTGAGGTTGCAAATGTTAAATTTTACATAGTAAAGTAAGGGTAGTTCTCTCCAAGAAGGTAAGGGCATCAATCCGGACGGGATCTGGAAAATAGAGTTCCAGGCAGAAGGAGCAGCCTGAGAGTGTCTCACTGCACATTGAGATAATAAATACCAGGGCTGCCAGGATGACTGAGGGACTGAACAGAAGAGAGACTGATGGGGACAGGATCAGAAAGAAAGTGCTCATCAAAGCGAGGCATCTGTCTGTGAATGACCCAGAGCGATATTGTGTGGACTGTCAATACCGTGTCTTATCAACAAGAGAGAAAAATAATTTCATTGTAGTATTTTTCTAAAAAAGAAAAAAATATATATATATTGTGCCTCTGTTGGTAATCTTGATCTGATTGGATACTCTCTGCTCCTTTCCAAAATTCTTTGGAAAAAAATAATTCCAAGTATGATTAAAAACCAGTATAATCCTTTCATCTTCCCTTTGGTGTCCTTTATTCCTTGTTTCTGTAGGTGATATTTGAGAGCTGTTTGTGGAAATCTGGCCCCATTTTCTTTTTTCAGGTTCCCTCCATTTCCTTTGAGCGTTTTGTCTTTGATGTACTTTGATTTCAAAGATATTTTCCTATTTTTTTTTTAATTTATGACTCTGCTGGGTGTATGTGTGTTTATATCAGATTGAGAATGAGTAAAGTTTTCAAAAATTCACCTTTAACATTTCTAAAATTATCAACAGAAATAATGTATTAAAATAATAAATATCAAATTAGAAATTGATAAATACTGATTAATGGTTATTAGACAATGTGGTAGAGTGAAAAGATAGGGGGGTTTAATGAGCTGTTATTGAAATGTGTTAATATTTGTAATTTATGCTTAGAACACACAGTTTCTCATATAAAAGTGTAGTATCTGCCTATTATAGAGAAAAAAGAAAGAACTGGAATGGGCAAACACTCCACCTCATTTAGCCTGTTTTCTCACATGTAAAGCTGGGTTAATGACCATGACACCCAGTTGTTTTGCAGACTGGAGATCATGTGCACGAGTGTCTTGCATGGTGTCTGGTGCCAAGGAAAAGAATAACCCTATTAACTGACATTTATTGAGGGCCTGCTTTGTCCCAGCCACTGTGCTAAAGACTTTGCATCATGGTCATCCTCACAAGGACCATTGGCACAAAAGCTCCTCAAGAGAAGAAATAATATGGTTCACTGGTGTACACCCAGTATGGAGAATGGTGCTCGGCACAAATTAGTCATTGAATACATATTTGTCAAATGAGTGAAAAGAAATGCCCGTCTTACAGCTAAAAAAACTGAGGTTTGGTGAGATTATATAAATGATCTCTAAATGACCCAAGGGGACACATTGAGTAAATGATGGAGCCTGATTTTGAACTCAGATGGACTGCCCCAGAGCCCAAATTCCTAATCGTGACACAAGTAGACTCTTGTAAGTGTTGTGCATGGGGCCATAGAGACAGGGTCCTCGCTCTCCATGGTCTTAGGTGTATAGCTCCTCCTGTCCACCTTTATCGCAGAGTGAGATATAGCATTGGTCACAGTGGATTTAATAGCTATGATTATTGTCCTCAGGTGTAAAAATATTATCATGTCCCTCTTTGGCCCATAGCAACAACCGGGGATAAAGATGGTAATGCCTCTGACGATGTGCATGCACTCACGTACAATAGCACGCACGCACGCACGCACGCGGGCTGCGCACTGGGATCCTTTGAGAGATTCCTATGCTCTATGACTCTTCAAGGTCCTGTTGAGTGGTTGTTTGAAGGCTCAGTGAAATAATCACTGACCTGGACTAAATCTGTTTCCTTTATTTGTATGTAACAAGAGGGAGAACAGGAAATTAATGCCAGAACCCGAATTTAAATCCCCCATAGGTAAGACATTTTATTGCTCCTAGGAGGTTAATTTTATTCCAGTCTTTTTTTCCCTTAATGATTGATAGGATATCGGTTATTGTAGGCCACATATTTTTTTTCAATGCTCAAAGTTAAAAAAAACAGATGTCTGGTAAGGCCTTACTGCTTATACTCACAAAGGAGCTGATAAAATTTTTTAGAAGAAAGGACTCTTGGTAAATTTAATCTGGATTACTGTATAGATAATATGATATCAACTTGACTCTAAGATAAGGTTTTTGTCCTTATCAATGTCATATCAATACCTTATGAATGTTAAACCAGGCTTTTATGTATTTTTTGTTAGATAATTTATATGAAAATTATGAAACACTCTTTAATGGTACTCAATTAGCTTACTTCATCAATAATAAAGACAGGAAACAAAATAAAAAGGAACAGGTTAATGAAGGATAAAAAACATGATTTTATAACTCCTTTGTAACTACATGTGATCCTGCTTTCATTTGAAGGCTCAGAATTCCAGGTATTCTTAGAGAAATCTGTGACTAATGCAACTTGAAAGGTCTCAGGCTGACGTGTAACAATTTTTCTCAATAGTTCTCATATGCTGGAATATGTCAAATGCTGATGCAGTATTAACAATAATTCATAAACTGACATTGCAGCAACTTTTTTTAACCTTACACTTGGGCAAAATAAATGGAAAAAATCATTGCAGTCAATGCTAACCAAATTTATGTTATGGGAAGAAACCACAGGGGTCCTATTTCATATTTATGCTGTTTGCCAGTTTAAGAAATGCTGGCATAAGGATCAATTTGTGAGAAAAGCAAGGACCGAAGAGGTCAAAGTAGAACACTTCCCTAGCTTTTATTTTGTTTTGTTTTTAATATCACATATTGAGGTTTTTTTGTTTGCTTGGTTATTTGTTTGTTTGAAGATAAATTGGGAAGAGTTAGAGATTGGACAGAGAGAGGATGGATGTATATTTATTTCTTTATTGGATGTATGCAGGGTTAGAACACATGTTACAATGTCTGTTTTAGGAATGATTCATGTACACTTTGGTATGAAACAACAAATGCATTAATCTTTTGGAACTCTGAAAGTTCCATGTGGGTTTCTGTTTTACATTACTTTTGCAAAGTTAATCATGATAATTGCACCTAAGGGAACTCATGGAGGGGGCAGGGAAGGAGATATTAAATCAAACCTTTATTTATAAATATGAGTAGACTTAAAATTTTAGGCAAACTGTTGGGTAATTTTTTAGAGTATGTGCATCTCAAGGGTCCAATCATAGTCACTGAAGTATTCTATCTTCATAAATGCCCATGACTCACCACCATTAAAATCATGGCAGCTATGGGATCCCCAAAGCCGCAGGGATACATTATCTATTGGCATTGTGATGGAAAGGCCTAATAGGTCTTTCCCCTTTGTAATAAATGTGTTCCTGTACTCCATGCCTGAGTATATATTATTGATTTCCTCCATTACCACGGTGAGGCCTCCAATCTTGGTGGTAAAGCATGTTTTAAGCAATTACGGTTTAGAATTGCTAAATTGTGAGTATGAAGCCACTGAGTTAACTGCTCAAGGAGTTCATGGCATTATCTGTGCGTCTTGGCATGACATTCAGAAAGCAAGATGTAGGTGTGTTTAGAAAAGTAATGCTGAAGCACTTCCTGGAAGGCATGTCTTCAGCCCATTAGCTATTATCCCAGTGAATGCTGGAAGGGAAGTTTGCTTGGTGAGCCACCCGTGTTCCAGTGTTCAGGTGCTTCTCTCGGATCCTGGCGTTCCTGGGCTCAATCTAATCTTACCTGAGTCAGACCACTCTGGCCTGGATCTGCCTTAGGAAATTTGGTCTGTTCCTGGTATGGTTTGGGTTGAAAAAATTTTTAGAAATCTCAGGTCACTTTGAACCTCTGGGTTTGAAGACAATTAAAATGTGGAGGGGTATAAATTAATCAGAAGCAATTAATAAGGCTGAGCCATGATTTTTTACTAGTTACAGAATCACAAACTACTGGAATGTTCCTGGTTATGAATCAGATGTGAGTCTCATTTTGTATTTAGTATTCCCTGCCCATATTTAGAAAACACATACAGGCCTAATCAAAATTAGTGAAAGGTAAGCACATTTTGGCAGTAGTCCAAATGTTCAGTTACCTTTACCTGTAATAATCTCATATGCACATGCACGTGCTTTAAAAAATAAAGTATAGATGAATCTAATAACAAGAATTTATCAAAAATTTTCCATTACCTTCAAGCTTTACCAGTGAATGAAAATGTGTGCTTATAATGACCCTGGGAGGTATTACACTTCAAATGCATTAAAAACTATATGCTGATATAGTTGCATTGTTAAATACATTTTTTTTTTAGCATTAGGACTCCTTGAAAATTGATAATTGTTACATGGTAGCTCCAAGTTAACTAAAATACCTTACCATCTCATTTATCCATACTGTGGAAATTAAAACAGTCCACGTAATTCGACTTTCTAACAGTCAGTAAGAATCTGCTTTATCTGATTAATACTGAATCAAGGAATATGAGAGCTATAGATTTCAATTCAGTCATTTGATTGAAGAAAAATGCGATTCATAGCAATGGAGGGGTTTTCCCAAGGTCATCCAGCTGTTTGCAGTCAAGGAGAGATTGCACTCTGCTGTTTTGACTTGTAAATTGATGCCCTTTCTTCTAGGGCATGTCAAGCAGAAATAAAAAATTTTAACACTTTTGAGTGGCCTGAAGTTTCTATGTGTTTGAACTATATTAACCACCCAGGTTATGAATTGAGCCTATATTTGATAAAAGCTATTTAGAATACAACCCTACTGTTTCCGTAGGGAGTCTCTTTTATGTAGGGTTGGCCAAGAATTTGGTAGAAGGAGCAAAGGGAATAGAAAATGAGATCTCACTATCTAAGGGGTTGATAATAAACATACACTGTGGCTTCATCAAATCTCACATTGCTGTTTTCCAGAGTTTAGCACCATTCAAGGAGGTGTGGTTACATGGGGATGGGCCATAGAGGTGAGTAGCTAAATGCTGGTCAGCGTTTCTCCTTGTGCCCCTGGCTTGTCCTCACAGACGCTCTTTCAAAGAGCACATGCTCAGAGTAGGGGCACTGCCTTGGCTCCAGCCTCTTACAGTAGCCCCCACCCCCATCCATAGTTTCACTAATGTGAGGTCAACTGCTAGCAGGAAGCAGATGATCCTCCTGTGGCCTAATGCTCCGTCACAATGCCTACGTCATTCCCCTCACTTCATCTCATGACGTAGTCACTTTATCATCTCACATCATCACAAGAAGAATGGGTACAGTACAATGAGATTCTTTGAGAGAGACCACATTCACATAACTTTTATTACAGTGTATTGTTATAGTTATATAACAGTGTTATTGTATATAACAATTATTGTTATATTGTGTATTACAGTATATTGTTGTATTTTACTATTAATCATTGTTAATCTCTTAGTGTGCCTACTCTATACATTTATCATAGGTATGTATGTATAGGGAAACCAGTATATATAGGGTTCAGTGCTATCTGCAGTTTCAGGAGTCCACCAGGGACCTGGGGGTCTTGGAATGTATCCCCTGCAGGCAAGGGGAGGGCCTACTGTTTCTCAAAGAGCAAACCTGATCCCTCTCCCCTCTGGTTGCTTGAGAGAATGAGTCTCCAAAAAAGGAGGGAAGGGGCATGAAAAGTATAAAACACCGAAGAGAAACTTGACCTATTCACCATTTTCTCTAGGATAACTCCAGTCCCACAGCAAAGGTTCAGGATACAACTAGATGCCTCCTCCAGCACAGCACCCATTGGATGCATGCTGGGCTTGCAGGGTCAGGAAGGGTCAATCCTGTCTCCACCTGGAGGAACACAAAGTCTCCTGAGATTTTACCACACGATTCTTCTCTTTGCTGACCTGTGAGACTCATGAGTGTCATTTTATTTTTTGTAGTTTATAACATGCTTTCACACAATCTCTCTCATTTCATGTTCACCGTTCAGGTAGTGGAAATCATTCTTCCCATTTTTCATTAGTGGCAGGACTGGGACTCAAACTTAGGACTCCTGATTATCTTACAAACTGTTATTCTTTGCAGTACCCTGCAGTTGCTTTGGGCGGACACACACACACACACACACACACACGCAGAGGCACATGCATACATTTGGAATATGGAAACCATACAGGTGTGCATCTGTTCACAGATACACTTTGGTAGGTCCTCTCAGAAAAATCGCCAACAATAAGATTTGTAAACTTGGAAACTATAACATAAAGACAATTTGGGGATTTCAGCAAAGTGGCTTTCATCAGTATCTCTCTCTCTCTCTCTCTGTGCATGTGCATACATACACACAGCCTTTAGCACATAGATAATTACATCTACAGATCAATCACTATTTTTAGCTGGTGTCCTCCAAAAAATGTGCAGTGGCCATCAGCATAATCCTACAGAGCTAATTGTTTCAGAGTTGATGGAAGGACACGGGGCAACCTGTCATTTGACTTGAGTACATGGAAAGCTCTGGGATCCAGAAGGACTTTCCTGATGTTGCTTGCACTTAGGTAGCATTTGCACACAATCGCAGCTGTTTGGCTGGTAGCAGTGATAGTGCAGTTGTCATCTCCTCTCGCTTGCTGATAGCCGCGGTCGTGGGTCAGTCCTCACTGCAGAACTGCCACGCTGTGTCATGTTCGCATGTGTGCGGGGGCCAGTGAGTCCCAGACAGGCTGAGTGACATCACCAGGGCGGGAGGACCACATTCTCAGGTTTGCTCCTGAGCATCCAGAGCCAGAGTGGTCTTGAGTGAGGTGAGCACCTGAGCAGAGCGGAAGCACGCTCCTCAGTCCAAGCATGTGATTTCCAACCTTTGCCAGCTATGATTAGACATGTAATTGTGCATCTAAATTTAGTCCATCATTTGCATATGTAATTCATTATAATATAGTTAGTTCTCTCTGGTCTTCTTTTCCTATAAATCGAATTACTCAGAGACTCTTATATGACACTAAAATCTTCTTTATAAGTACATATGACATTTTGAGGGATAAGATTAACTGCTATTTATAGCACTGGAGCTTCAAATTCAGAGCCTTCTGCTGTGATCAGACAGCTAGGAGTGCCTCCAGTTTTCAGAAAACTGTCTTAGAAACTTTCTCACAGTAGTAGCTTCTCTCTCTAGTAGGCTTCAGCATTCAGTAGTGATCATGAAAACCACATCGCCCCAAACCAGATGAATAACCTTGCTCAGCAAGGGTTGCGCATTCCTGTCCAAATTTATTTAGCATGTATTGGATACCGACCCGCTCTGTGCCAGGCCCTGTTTCAGATAATCCACAGGTAGTGGTAAATATCATCCCAGTGTTAGGAGTTGAATTGTATCCCCCTCAAATTCATATGTTGATGTCCAAACCCCCAGTACCTCAGAATATGACCGTATATGGAAATAGGGTCATTGCGGATGTAATTAGTTAAGATGAGGTCATATTGGAGTAGGGTGGGTCCTCAATCCAAAATGACTGGTGTCCTTATACAAAGGGGACATTTGGGTACAGAGATACACACACAGGGAGGATGCCATGTGAAGAGGGAGGCAGAGATTGGGGTGATGCTTCTATAAACCAAGGAACACCAAAGATCGCGAACAAACCACCAGGATCTGGGTGTGTGTGTGGCGGGGAGGCATGAAACAGAGTCTCCCTTATAACCCACAGAAGGAACCAACCCTGCTGACACCTTGACCTTGGCCTTCTGGCCTCCAGAACTGTGAGACCATACATTTCTGGTTGTTAAATTCTCCATGTTACATTACAGTCCTTTGTTATGACAGCCTTAGTAGACTAATACAGCTAGATGCCTCATTTGGGTTGAGAAGGACATGTGAAGGTTCAGGATTTATACTCAAAACCCTCTGGCGTTGGCAGCTCATACAGTGTCCAGGGAGCTCCCTCTGTGGTTAGAGTCCAAACTGAATTCTGGCTTCTCCTAGCAGTTTAGATCTTCCCCACCTCTGTGCTTTGAATGTCCAATAGGAATGTGGAGGTATTTATCCTTTCAGGCCTCACGGTGACTGGGAGGGACACAGAGTTGCTGGAGCCTCCTGCCTCTTCTATCTACTGAGAGTGTTAAATATTATAATCAATTTTTATGTGATGCATGATGGTAAGAGAACGGAGAAACACCAGTCTAAGAAACCAAAAATTGAAAAAAATATATCAAGTACGATTGGGGTCAGTTTTGATTTTAGAGGATCCAGAGTGAAAGGCAGGGCCTAGTTACAGCATTAGACTTTCTCGTTGCAGGGGTTTGCAATCTTGCAAATAATTGTAGGAGGCTAGATTGGGCAGGGGAGGGTTTATCTGAGTTGAAGGAAGACCCTTGTAAATAGAGGAATTTCCGGGAAGCCTCTGGCAGGAACTAAGCAAGGGTTTCTCCTTGGTCAAACTGGAATTCAGAGCCTGGCTGCCCCCCAGGCAGAGTGTGGGAATGGGACTAGAAATCTGGGCCTGGGTGGAGGCTGTTCAGGCAAGTTGAGGCATGCAATAGAAGTCAGTTGTGGAATGTTCCTTCCTCAGTAGACAATGAGGGGCAGGTCCCGCCCAGGAGGGAAGTTGTCTATGACTCTCCCACTTCCTGTGCTTGTCCAAGTCACCCAAGCATGTTGAGAATTTGCTCCTCCATTTTGGGGAGTTTGTAGAAGAAATAAAGGAGGTTTAGAAATCATATCTCAAAGTTGTAGAGAAAGTAAGAATTCATTCATATTGAGGAAAAATGAATTGTCTATGACTAGAGGCAGGTACACTGACAATCAGTAAGCTGCTCTCTCTATATCACATGTCTGAAAAAGTAAATGATTGCATGAATTGTATTAGTGAATGTGGAATGACTCACAAAAACAATGAAAAGCAGCTATAAAACCTAAAGAAGTATGATGCTATAGACTTTTACGTAGGTGAGCTGCCTTCCACATCTCTGCCATCCTGGAAGGAGTCAGTGTATAAAACTGATGATCATAATGATTACTTTGACAGAGGGCTACATTATTTTTATTATTTTTAATTTTTCAGTGTCTCAGAGGTTTTATGATCAGCCTTAGAAAAATTAGTGAAAATTATAAAAAATTCTGATTCTTTAAGAGGTCTGCTTGAGATATCTAAAGAAAAAGTATCTATAAAATATCAGAAATGTTGACACCCTGGGGCGCCTGGGTGGCTCAGTTGGTTAAGCGTCTGCCTTCGGCTCAGGTCATGATCCCAGAGTCCTGGGATCGAGTTCCGCATCGGGCTCCCTGCTCAGCGGAGAGCCTGCTTCTCCCTCTCCCTCTGCCTGCCTCTCTGCCTACTTGTGCTCTCTCTATCTATCTCTGTCAAGTAAATAAATAAAATCTTTAAAAAAAATTTCACAGTGAACTTGCATGATGCCTGGCACTCATATGTGCAAGAATTCTCTTTTGAATGTACGGTCCTTGATGTGCTTATAGTGTCCTCTCCTCTCTACACTCAGGAAGCCTACTGGGATGCAAGTGGCAGTAATGATGTTGGAGAGCTAATTCTGAATCTGCAATAATTTATCAGAAATACATTTTTTGCAAACTTTAACCTTTAAGTATTATCAGTGGCATTGTTGTTGACCCTCCTCCTCCCACTCATAGTAGCATGCTGTGAAGACTGGGTTGAGTACTCTGGCTGAAGCATCAGGAATTTAGGATTTAAGAAAGTTAATTTTTTTTCTCAGGTACAAGGCTAAACTTTCTGCTAATTTCTGGAATGTTGTAATCCCCTAGGTTTAATATGGAACTCCAAGGGGTCCTCTGGTTTAGAACCCTGTGTCTGGCATGGCATATTTCCCCTTAATTAGATTGCACTGGTCAAACGCTTTCTTCTTCCCCGAACAATGTAGCCGTGGGATTGCATAGTACTTACTATGCATCAAACTAGTTATGTCCTAGTTTCTGCTCTTTCACAGTGCTGGTATATTCATGAAAGAGTGTAATGTAATGTACAATAGGGTTTTTCTTTTTTTTTGAACATCCTGGGATATTGTATAGGGGAGTAATTTGCTAGAAAGTTAAGAAGAGGGAATTAAGGCTTTAATAAATCTGTGTTAGGCTCACTGCCTTTCTGTATTTGAGGTCTTACTAGTTTATTTCAGGCCTGGGATCCTCCCTAAGGTACATAGAAACGAGCTAATATATTTTAGAGGCATGATATTTGGGACAGAAATTTCCAACTCTCGTTCTGTGATATACTAGGGGATCCTCAGCTATTTCAAGGGGGATTACAAAATATCTCAAAAGAAAATGCCTTTTAAATTTAATTTAATAAACTAATACCCACCACTGAGTCTCCTTTCCTGCACTGGTGGAGTCTGACCTGAACTGTGCTGGGTAGCAGGCATTTAAAAATAAGTGGTTCACAGTCCTAGCCCTCAGGAAGCTTAGTCAAGTTCAACAGACCTGCAAAGAATTCAGGGAAATATTACAAATTCCACTCAGAGGAGAGGGTTCTTGGAAGTGACAATTCTTGAATTTGAAGTAGGACTTCAGAGGATCACTCTAGTCTTCTCTAGGATCCAGTCTGGGAGGCACCTTGGAAGTGGTCTCTTATGTCCATTTCAGTGTGACTGACTTTTTTTTTTTTATTATGTTAGGTTAATCACCATACATTACATCATTAGTTTTAGATGTAGTGTTCCATGATTCATTGTTTGCGTATAACACCCAGAGCTCCATTCAAAACGTGCCCTCCTTAATACCCATCACCGGGCTAACCTGTCCCCCCACCCCCCTCCCCTCTAGAACCCTCAGTTTGTTTTTCAGAGTCCATAGTCTCTCATGGTTCGTCTCCCCCTCCGATTTCCCCCCCTTCATTTTTCCCTTCCTACTATCTTCTTCTTCTTCTTTTTTTTAAACATATAATGTATTATTTGTTTCAGAGGTACGGGTCTGATTCATCAGTCTTACACAATTCACAGTGCTCACCATAGCACACACACTCCCTAATGTCTATCACCCAGCCACCCCATCCCCCCCACCCCCCCCACCACTCCAGCAACCCTGTTTGTTTCCTGAGATTAAGAACGCGGAATGAAATCTTGCCATTTGCAACGACGTGGATGGAACTGGAGGGTATTATGCTGAGCAAAACAAGTCAATCAGAGAAAGACATGTATCATATGATCTCACTGATATGAGCGTGACTGACTTTTAGAGCACGTGTGTTTCTTTTTGAAAAAAGCCTGAAAGTTTGTTACAAGGGGGAATAGCAGACCTTACAATATTTTCTCTTAGTACTGATTTCTTTGACCTATTTATTAGAAAAGGCATCTGTGCGTATGTGTGTGTGTGTATATATATATATATAGTATGCATATGCATATATGTACATAGTTTGGATACAATATATATTATATAATATATGTTAATATGTACTTTATATATATGAATAATTTTGTAGCTAAAGCTCATAGAAATGAGATCAATAAAACATTATACTCCTGTATCCACAAACACCAAACCATCCTAGCAGGCATGACCAAGTACTTGACCAGAGCTTGGTGGGGAATTCCTAAGAGTCAATCCACACGAAATGATTTTTCTTTTCCTGACAATGGAAATCAACTTTTGGAATAAAAGCGGTGACTTTCATTCTAAACATTTTTGAAATAGCAGTTGGCATTTTATTTACTTGCATGTACATCCACCTGTTTATTCACCAAGAATTTCTTGGTGCTTACTATGAATAATTGCTTTGTGAGTTACTGTGATAATAAAATGAGGCTGCCAACTCTCCTGGGCAGAAATGGTTTCTGATTAATTGTTGGATCCTTGTACCTCGCACAGTATCTGGAAAATGTATACACTCAAGATATGTTTGGTTGGTTGAAGTGACCTGTACTGTGAAGATGTATGGACAATGCCCCTTCACTTCAGGAACTGGATATGGCACAATTGAGGACAAGCTCAGAAAGAACCTAATCAGTGGTCAGTATAGGATCTGTGCTGTAATAATGCACATAGTAATAATAATTGCATATAATAAATGTTTTGGAAAATCCATGGAAAGAAGGACGATTTCATTTGATTGAAATGTGATGAGACATGTTGATTGGTTTTAGAGATACTGGTAATTTTATTGATAATTTCAATTTGTGGTATCACCATGTCAGACAAAGCACAAAGCTGCTAATTGACGTTGGCTCAAGATGGGTTTTTCTCTTGTTGTATAAGCAGCAAAAGGAAATTACACTCTTTTTTCCCAGTTGATCTCTCAAAAAATGAGCCATTTCTCTTCAATATGTAGTGCTTCATGACTAAGGCCTGCATATGGCACATGGAGCATTTTTTTTAATGGAATAAACACCTTGGTATTTGTGTCTGCTGTGTCTTTCTGCTTCAGTTTGGCAAAGCTGTTGTTCAATCGCTGCATCTCCTGCCTGAGTATTAATAGAAACCAGGTGTGGTAGTTTCAAAGGTAAGAATTGATATTCAATAAATCCATGTTATTTAATTATTGTCTTTTAAAGCTTCTTTTATTTCCCTGTCTCGAACAGCCATGCATGATTTCATGGAGGGATTTGGGGAGTGTTTGGGTTATATTGTTACTCTTTCATTTGAAGCATTGAAGAAACCATAAAGATTGATGACTATGGATGATTTTTTTTGTAGAATTTAATCTGAAGGTTTTGGTGAATACCTCCTTTCATTAAAAGAAAAAAAATTATTTCTTTTTGGGTTGGAGATGGAAATAGACATTTTAAATGTCATTGTATTAATAATTTGAAATCAATTAAAACCAAGAATTCCGAGTGTTTTCAACAATGTAACTGGTGCATTTCTAAGAGAACCCCCAGAGAATCTCTTGTTTGGATCACTATCTGCAATTCCCACGCTAAACTGCTCCCCATTTCCTATAAAATCTGGGCTCTTTCCTAGATGTAGATATCCATTCTCCTGTGCAGAAGAATGAATCCCTCAAGCGCAGTACCCTTGCCACAGCTCGGATGATAGACTCTCACTCATCTTTCAGGATTAAGCTCAAATGTTACCTTCCAGGTCCCAGACAGTTCCTGAAATGTCCGCGGATGTAATTTACAAAGAGACGGAGCACATACTTGTGATTTGACGGCTTGTGCGCTAGCCTTCCTTGCCTGTGAGTTCTTTCAGGTGCAGAATTGTGTTTTATGCTTGGTGCTGCCTTCAAGGCACGGTGCCCTGGTCACAACTGAGCTTTAATATGTTGTCCAACTTACTGTTGGCTAGGTCAATGAGAAGCTTGCTGGGGAGCCTCGCTTGGTGCTCCTTTCTCCTTGGAGAATCCTCAGGCTATCAATGTTTTGAAGGTGCTCTGTTGCCCTGAACTAAATCTAAATTTGCTCCTGGGACTGTGGCCCAGGAAGGGACAGGCTGGTCTGCATGCAGTCGAATGGCCAAGGAGAGGGACTCCCTTGTTTTTCTTAGGTTTTTTCTCTCCCCACTTACCTTCTTTCCACACAGCCCAGGGATGCCATGCATGGAGACAAGAACCGTGCTTTGATGTAAGAGCTAGTTTCTTTATTCTCTATATGTTTCTGGGGACATTGCTGGTACCAAAAATAATCAGCAATTGCTTCCTGCTATAGGCAGCTTTCAAACCTGTGCCCTGCAAAGAAAAATAAACTCCTTCGAGTGTATGTAACTACTGGTTATATTTTTCCTAAGGCTAGCACTGAGTGTCTTCATCGGTTTAAACCATCCAGGAGGTAGTTGGAATACCTAGCAGTACTGAGTTAATAGTGAACTAATATAATGCTGGCAATAAGTGTCTGGGATATACAGTTTCTGGTGGATTTAATTTCTTATGGAATATACAGGCTTTCAAACCATCAGCCTGAGTTCCAATCTTTTTTTTTCTTTTTAAAGATTTTTCTTTAAAAATCTTTGATTTTTAAGTGACCTTTGATAATCGCTGAATTTCCCCACTGGTAAAACACTGATGAGTATTAGCCTCCAGAGTCTGTTGTAAGAATCAAATGATTCAATGTCAATGAAGCCTCTTTGAAAACAAAATATTAGTACTGTCCAGATGTAGGTTGCTGTTACAAGTTCTCTCCCACTTAAGATATTGTTTTCTTGCTTTCATTTGCATTAGCAAGCCAGGCTTGCCTGTCTTTGTCTAGGGCTAGTATTTTGTTCATTATGTAATCTAGTGGAGATGAGGCCAGCACTAAAAAGAGGACAGTGATGCTTCCGTAAATCATGGAAGACCTCAACGAAACTGGAGTCCTTATTCAGCAGATGGTGAACTGAAACTCATGAAAAGCCAAACAGTCCTTAACAGCCTAACTAAACTAAAACTCAGGTCACTTGCTTCCTAAATTGAAATTTTATTAACCCATAAATATGAAAGAATGAAATGTAGTTAATACTTTGGAAAATAGGAGTGAAGATCTCCACCAGCCCCTTTTTGGGGTGAAATCTCTCTTGTGTGAGTTGCATTAAATAAATGTTGGAAAATATGAGACCCTGGTAATATTCAAATACTTGTTTCTGTTTGGTTTGCCTCAATAGGTGAAAGAAACTTTTAAGCACATTGCTAAGTTTTCTACTTATTCCTTTGTTTTATTTGGTAAATGTTGTGATATGTCATCTGTATTTCTAAGGAATAGGAAGATAAAAGACATAACTTGGTCCCATATTCAGTTACAGGTATTTCAGAAGAGGGTTTGTAGTTGTGCTTTAGAATAGCTCAGTGTTTTGTTCATTTTAAATATCCTGTGTTACAAATGATTTTTGTGTTTTTTTAATGCTCTGCTTTGCCTGTCCCTTGATCTCTTCTGCTTACCTCCCCTCCCCTCTCCTTTCTACAGCTTTGTTTTTGGTTATCGGTAGTATGACAGTCCTTCTGAATTGTAATGGTGGTGTTTTTCCGTACCTCCAACCTGTCCTGTCCCAAATTTATGAGGTGACTTTTAAATCAGCCAGATTCAGCTACAGGAAAGTATGGATGCTTGCCAGCAGGGACATTGTAGCTCAAATTAAAGATACCGTTCTCTTCTGGGGAGAATCATTGACAAAACTTAGTTTTGCTTTAAAGAGCTCACATAGAAAAGATGTTTTCTTCAGCACTAATCAGATAACTGTACCTTGTAGATCATAAAGTGCAGCTCTCCAGGGCCCAGAAACCAGGGCAAGAGAAACTCCTAATGCAATGTGATCTGTTTATGACCTTCTGAGAAAAGAACATCTCTGTTCTCCCTAAGGAATGCATTTTCAAATGCATCTCTCCTCACACCCTTAAGAAATAACCTCTTCCTTTGGACCACGCTGATCATAATGAATGGAAGAACACTGAATGAAGATGCGACCAGAGCAGCTAGCCTATTTAAATGGCTGACCAAATCTTTTCTGAAGTGTGTGTGTGTGTGTGTGTGTGTGTGTGTGTGTGTGTAAATGAATGGCAGTGGGCCATATGGACGCAGTTGGTCATATCAACAGAGGTAATGTTGGCATAGTAGAAGGACACAGGCTTGAATTAGGTCATGCCCTGGATGCAGTTCTCAGCTCCTGAAGATGAGACCCTGGCAGTCACTTCCCGCCCCCATGGGGCAACAGTCTGGTCTGGCATCTGGACCCAAATGATTGGTTAACTCCTGAGAGAAGGAACCTCAGGCCTGGTGGAGGCCAAACTTCCTTCATCGGGACTTTGGGGCTTGTTACTTCAAAGACAGAGGAAGCGGGCATTTCCTGGCAGTTCAAAAAGAAAAGAAAAAACAACAACAGAGAAAGACAGGAGGTTTTATTCCTTACCTTCCTCTATCTCCTGGCCCAGAAAGACACTCTTCTCTGCCTTATGTGCACAAACTCTGAGGACAGAAGCAACAAAGACACATATGGAAACACAGCTCATACTCAAAGAGGAAAGACTCTGTTCTAATTTTAAAAAGTAAATTCTCTAATATTTATCAGTTCCATTCATTTATTGTGCTTTTCAAGGTTACTCCCCTTTTTCAAATTCTAGGGTTCTGTCTGTTAGGATTCTTACTTCAATAGCTGCTAATCCAAATAAAGAACAGAAAACAAAAAGACTCTAAATGAGGAAAGGGGAAAGGATGTGTGTGTGTGTGTGTGTGTGTGTGTGTGTGTGGTGTGTTTCACTTTAACCAAGACTGTGTGTATGTGTGTTTCACTTTAACAAAGACTAAATTAGGCAAGAATAAAACTATGCTCTCATTTCCCCTTCTTTTCATCTTCCAGACTTGTTAGATTTGAAGCCCTTCAAAACCTTCATGGTTTTCCCAGTTAAAAGCCATGCCATTTAAAGATAAGCATCATAGAGCTCGAAGGAAACACAGTTCTCATTGGGAAGTGACAACTCAGGGTCACCCAGAGATGTTGCGGGCAGCGAGCACCCTGTATATTTTGTGAGAGGTATCTATGTGTGGGTGAAACCTCGAAGGTTGTGAAGACCTTAAGGATGGTTTCCATGAACACGAGATTCCAGTGTATCTGGTTCAGGAGTAACTGAGCTTCAAGACCAAGCCAAATGCATGACGAAGATTCAGAGAGGCCTCTAACATCATTTGTGGAGCAGGAATGAACTGAAATCTGTGCTCTGAGAAGACTGTGATTGTTGAATTCTGTAGACTTTTCATTCATATAATCCCTGTAATGGATGAATATGCAGTTGCAGCATCTCCAGCACTTTGCAGTAGAAACACTAGTTTTAGCACTGTTTGCTAAACGTTCAGTGCTCTTCCCCATTTCTGCAGTTTACTACTGAATTTATCTTCTTGTGATTCCATGCTCTGTGCCCAAACTGCACAATCCTTTTGTGCAAAGAAATATCACTTGTGGGCACTAAAAGTCGACTTTCTTCATCATTTGATTTATTCCCAGCAGGATCCAGGCAGAATCCCCTTTCCTCTCCTGTACTGCAGAATGGGCTGAGAAGCTGCCTTTCCCAGGGCTGCCGAGTACCAGCTGGTAGTGCCGTCATTTCAGCTGGTTAAATGAATGCCTTTACCTAGCTGATAAAAGCATCAGGTTTGGAAGAGTCCCAGGACCTTCTTTGTGCTTGTAGGCAGACGTGGTAGCATTTCTAGGTGCGCTGTGGGTTCAGTGAGTTTGGTGCAGTGCAGCAAGCTTGTATAATAGCTCCATGTTGATGCTTGGATCAGCTCATCGCTCCACTTGAGAGAGTGGGAAGCACTCATTTCTGTGTGAGGGGATGTGTGTGTATTATGTGCATGCATACATTTGTGTGGGTGCATGTTTACTTTTCTTTAAATCCCATTAACCAAGTGTCAAGTACATCTGAGATTACTTACTTAGCAGGGTTACTATTTCTGGTGTCCCATTTTTAATTCAGGTCTTGGAAAATTTACTACTTTTTTGCTGATACTTTGGAGTGCTCTTTTTCCAGGGTCTTTTTTTTTTTTTTTAATATAAGAAACCCTCCTAGTTCGTGTATGAGTGTCTCTGGCCCCACTCTAGGAACCAGGCCCACTCCTGCTGTCCAGCACATTGCCTGAATTAGACATTCCTCCAGTGCTAGGACAGAAATCAGACCCGGGAAGATATTCGATATTTTATAGACCAATCCTCTTATTTTACAATTGAGGATATGGAGGTCATAAGTGAAATGACTTGTTCAAGGTTACTCAGCTAGGACCTGGGTCTGCTGATTTTAGTCCAGTTCTTTTTCTGACATAATTACGTTGACTTTTTCTAGAAGATTATGAGAAGTTGATTGAATTTCCCCTGATATATCCTATAAGTTTCTTCAGGGCTGTGGCTGTCACTCAACAGATCACTGAAGCTCTTTTAACTCCTCTTCAAAATTATAAGTTTGAATCAATACACTCAGATAAATTATACCTGTTTGGCTGTTTCTTAATGCTTATCATATTGATTTGCACATAGTAGGTACTCAACAAATGTTTATTGAATCAATTTTGTAATCAGGATCGAATGAAAAGTGGGAAAGTGACTGATGCTTGTTGTTGTTGTTAAATACAAAGATTCCCAGTTGTTGACTTGGCATGCATGAAGCCCACCATCTGCCAACGGAAAGGATCTTGAGTGTCCTTTGGGAGAGATCTAGCTTGATTCAAGTGTTTGGAAAGCCTTTAACTAAAACACTCCTCTGAAGATGGTTCAGAAAAGGACATCCGCAGGCAGCCAGCTGTACATTTATGCTGCTGGCCCAGACTTCCTGGGCTTCTCTGGAACACACTGGGTGGTTAAGAGGGTCTGTTCTGGGATCAGTTCTGGGATCAGTTCCAACCGTAGCTATTTGTTCGTTATGAGACACTGAGTGAGTTATTGAGCCTTTATAAGGTCTGGGTTCCACATCTGCAAAACAGGGTGCTGTTGGGGCAGCAGCGTGCCAATGAATGGGAACCACTTGGCCTGGTCCCTGGAACACAGCGTGCTTCTGATAAATGCTCACTTCGATCAGAGAGCTGCCATGGGGATTAAGTGATTACTGCCTGCATGACTTTAGCATCTTACTCACATTCTTTGTGTCTCAATTCCCTCATCTGTAAAATGGGAATGATAATAGAAGTTGCCTCATTGAAGATTAAATGAATCAATGCATGTGAAGTGCTTAGGACGATGCTTATCACCTACTAAAGGACAGACACATATGTTAAAAAGTATCAGTGATTACTGTTGCTCTGTGGAGCTCTTTGTACAGTGATTAGTGCCTGATATTAACTCAATAAATAGTAGCTCTTCTTCTTATATATTTTTTTACCCTTTCTTTCCTTTTAGAAGAATTGTCCATAAAAATAAATGGTATCACTGTAACAACATTTCTATATCTTGAACAGTATGTATTTTTAGTAGACCAAGTGATCAGCCTGTATTTGTTACTCTCTTTAAGATAAAAACAGAATGTGTACGTGTATTAGCTTTCGATTACTGCTGTAACATATTACCATGAACTTAGTCGTATAAACAACATAAGTTTAGTATCTTACAATTCAATAGGTTGGAAGTCCTGTATGGGGCTCATCTGGCTAAAATCAAGGAGTCAGCAGGCCGCATTCCTTCCTGGAGACTCATTCAAGTGTTGGCAGAGTTCGGTTCCACGCAGTTGTGGGACCCTGGCCTCCGTGTCCTTGCTGGCTGTCAGGCACGATGCTGGGGATTCTTGTAGATGGCATTGTCAAATGGCAGAGCAGGCATGGTGGCTTCTGGAGGTTTTTTTGGTGGACTTCGCTTCTTGGGATGTGTGGGCCTCTCTCCATCCTTGCATGGAGCCCCCTACCTCTCAGAACTAGCAACAAAGTACCACATCCCATTTCATGCGCCCTTTTTTCTGACCATAGCCAGGATATGTTCTCCACTTTAAAGGACAGGTGTGATTAGATTGTACCCACTTGGATCCTCCAGGGTGTTCTCCCTTCCTCAAGGTCCCTAACCTTGATCATATCTGCAAAGTCCTTCTTGCAATGTATGATAACATACACACAGGTTCTGGGGTTTAGAATGTAGACATCTTTGAGGGGAGGCATTATTCTGGATGTCACAGTTAGAATACAAAAAAAAAAAAAAAAGACTCTGGCCTCTGAACCTCATTAATTGTGGATAGTTCAAAGTAAATAAGCATAACATGAGCTCCAAATTTCACTGTTGCCAGAAAACGTGCTAATTTCTTTCTTCATTCTTTTGGTCTTATGGGCCCTTAGAGACACATTTATTTGATGCTTACTCTCTTAGAGACATTTCCAGCACACAGTCAAATTTCATAGAACCTTCAGGTTTGTGGCATACTGTCTACTCTTGCCTTGTCAAAAGCCAAGTGTCTACCAGGAGCACTTCTGCTTAAAGATCAAGCCTGAAGGTCATTGTTTCATCATGTCCTTTTCTGCAGTGCTCTGTTCAGTCTGTCTATCCCTTATTTCTTACCAGAATTTAGGATTCTTCTCTGCCTTTCCCTCCATCATCAGTGTTCCCTCAGTTGTGATGTGTTTTCCCTGCCCTGGTGGTGGTCTGTGTACATGCCTGGCTCTCCTGCTGCACTGTGAGCTCCTTCACGCACAGACTGTTCCTTAAACTGCTCAGAATCCTTAGTGCCTAATACGGTGCCTGATGGAAAATAAGTATGCAAAATGCATTGGTCGTATTCTGTGAGCTGGTTAGAAGATGAGAATTTATGTAATCTGTTGCTCAGCAGGTATATATTGGCCAAATACAGGATGCAAAACTTGGGACCAGAGACAGAGTCATAAACAGACACAGTTCTGGCACCGTAGGGGTCTGCAGCTTAATTTCTAGGGGAGTGTCAAGGTGATACATCTAACAAAATGAATTGTACATTCCCATGAAGAGATGAATGGTAAGTGCTTTATTTGAGGGCGAGAGAGGCCATTGAAATTATTTAACTCTTATCTGTGAAATGCTTTCCCAGAGCTTCAGAACCGAAGCCAAATATTATTTCAGGTCTCCTGTTTTCGATTTCAGATTTATAACGGTTCTTTTCCTGTAATGTGTAATATATTACGATGAGAGTAAATACAGGCAATATTAGGTGCACATCATTTCATGTGCTTACCTGAATATCTTATATTGTCTGCAGTTAGCAATTTGAGTTCACCTGGTTGAGGTCACTCTCTTTAACATCAGTCCAAGGAGTGTCAGTCTTTTAACTCAGGCAACAGAAGGGTTAGTTGAGAATGACTGATGTCATATACGGAATGACTTATGTTCAGATTTCTAATTAGTTACCCCAAACAAACGTAGGTTTATATAAGAAAGCATAATAAGTATACAGGTCTAATTACAATGCCATTCCAGTATTAATGCCAAACTTCCAACCTTAGGGTGAATGTTTCTATCTTGGTCCTGATCTTGATATTTTCTTCATAGTGATGGCCTGGCATTGTCTTTAATCTTCTGTTTCTGTCTTAGGCAATTTAAATTCAGTTGGTTATTATTATATTTTAGATCAGGGTTATTGCATTAATAGCAGAAAATAATGTTTTTTAATGTTTCTCAGAGTTCAGAGCTTAAAGTTCTGAGTCTTTGGAGCTCTGTTTTCTATAGTTGAAGCTATTTGTGCTATTACACAAATTTATTGAAATGCTGACATTTAGGGCTCTGCTTAAGGTCAGAAAAAAATCAGCTACTAGCTTTTTTTTTTTTTTAAAAACCTTAATCAAAACTCTAAGCTTTGTAAAAAGACATTGTATCTGTCTTATATGCCGCATATATTTTGAATGGTGGGTTGAATTTATACACAATTTTTCTTGTTATACTTTCTAGGCTTACTTTCCTTACAAATGGATTTTGTCTGCATGTTGCTTTAGTGCAGACTTTTACTGCATAATAAAATTACCTAAAACTCGGCAACTTCAAAGAAGAATAAACATTTGTCATTTCACACACTTTCTGTGGGTCAGGAATTCAGGAGGGTCCTAGCTGGATGGTAGTAGCTCAGGCTCTTCTTTCATGGGGTTGCGGTAAGATGTCAGCTGAAGGGGCAATGATGTGAAAGCTGCCTGGGGCTGGAGAATCCTCTTCCAAGGTGGCTCATACATGTGGGTAGGATGTTGGTGCTGGCCGTTGGCAGCTTCCTACCTGGACTTCTCCATAGGGCTGCTTTAGTGTCTTCATGACATGATTGCTGGGCATCCCCCAGAGAGACTGATCTAAGAGTGCAAGGAAGACCCTACCATACCCTTTAGGACCTAGCCCCAATTACACGGGTCTGCCCTATTCAATATGGAAGGGGCTTTTAAAGAATGTGAATCCCCGGACGCAAGATTACTGGAGTCCTCTTGGAGGCCAGCTATCACACACCTGTTCCTCTTTCTTAATCCTTAAGCCTATCTGGATGTGTAAGTGCTGATTCACATCCTTAGAAAAGATAATTTAAATTTATTTGGCTTGAATAGAGAACCCATGGAAGGTGAATGTCAGGATCTAGTGGAACATAGGATTAACAGGGCTGGAGATAGTAGGACTGGAATCAGAATCAGAGTAGCAGCAGGAAGTGGGTCACGGAGACAAGTCCAGAAGAGAGCAGGTATTGAAGCAAGCACATCTCAAGGCAGCTTTCTCCTTTGGTCAAGAGAATTTGTGGGGTTAGGTGAGAAGACGGGACTCTGGGGGAATGGGTCCTGGAGAGGAGGGTAAGAAGTGCACTTTGCTATTTACCACCAGAGAAGATACTTAATCTCAGTTTTTTTTCTGTTTTGTGCATGTGATGATGGGGAATTGGGTTCAGTGGCACCTGGGCGAATAGATTTTAACAACTTGAATGTTAGCATCAACAAAAACCAAGTAGCTTTTAGGAGCTAAATTAAAGATCTGCTAATTCCAAAGTTACAGTGGTGGCATCTCTCCATTTAACAAGGCAATGAAGTTATGCTAAATGTCTAAAATCTCTGTTGGAAAACATGATGCATAGCAATCTACATAGCTATTTGAATCTGATAAGTTATCATTTAGTGTTTTACCTACTGTGTAGAGTTTGATTTTTTAATGACATTAAGTGCTGACATTTATTGTGTTTAATGCACATTAAGGTCATGATTGAGATTCATCCCAGCAACACAGCTATGAGATGTGCTGAGTCAATTTAGAAAAGCAGTGGGCTGTGGAGTCAATCAGGCTCGAGTATCAGTCTCAAGCCTACCACGTAGTGGCTCTGGGAGTTTGGGTGAGTTCTTTGACTTTTCTAAGCCTTACTTTCTTCATCTGTAAAATTAGGGATTAAAAGAATCTACCTTAAAGATTGTTGTGAGGGTTTGGTAAGGCAGTACAGGTAAAGCAATCAGTATGCCTGAGGGTTGGAAGAAGTGAGGGAAAGAGTTTATACAGGTATCTGGGAAGACATTCTAGGCAGAAAGCAGAAAATGCAAAGGTCTTGAGGTGGGAGCATGCTTGGCATGTTGGTAAACATAGGGGTCCACATCGGATGGAGCAGAGTAAGTAAATCAGTGGTAAGGATGACGTCAGAGAGGCAGTGGGTGGTCAGCTCATTTAAGGTTCTGTAGGTTAGGGTGAAGAGTTTGCCTTGAACTCCTAGGGGCAAAGGATTTGGAGGATTTTGAACAAAGGAGTAACATGATCTGATTTACATTTTATGAGCGTCACTCTAGCTACTGTGTTGGAATAGACCGTGGGGGCCAGAGTTAAAATGTGATATGTACTATTGAGATGTCTAGGCACAAAATAACGGTTGCTTGAACCAGGGAGGTTTTGATGGAAGAGGTAGAAAGGTCAGATTCTGGATGTATATTGAAAGTAGAGTTGACAGGAATCAAGGAGAACTCCAAGTCTTTTGGCCTGAGCAGCTGGAGGGATGGAGCTATTTATTGGGATGGGGAAGTCTGTGGGAGGATGCCTGAGAGTCTGCTTTCAGACATGAGAAATTTGAAAAGCTTTTTGGATACATTTAAGGGGAGGTGGTGAGTAGAATTGGATCTCTGAGTCTGCAATTCAGGAGGCAGCATGGAGGGTGGGGTCTGAAGTTCGGGGGTTGTAGTATTTGATTGAATTTATAGTGGGGAATCAGTGTAGATGGGGAAGAGGAGGGCGGTGAGGATGAGCCCACGTTTGTAAAATATGGATTTGCAGAGGAATCTCCTATGGGAAGGAGGACAAAGAGAGCTTGATTCCTGAAGCCACGTGGAAGAAGAGAGAGAGACCAATTTCGCTCAGTGTTGCTGTTAAATCAAGTAAGATGACGACTGAGAGCTAACCATTAATATATCTGCAACATGGTGACCCAGGCACTCCATTTTAGATCTTTTGCAGGAAACAATGAAAAATGCTGGATATCGTATTTTCAGACCTTTTTGAATTCTCAGCAAGCTAGCAAGGAAGTAGAGGGTACTTCAGGAGAAAACTTGCTAAGGCAATGCTCTCGAACAGGCACTATGAGAAAGGGTCTGGGGTGTAGGTGGCGAAGCTCTATATCAAAGTTTGGGGATTTCAACAAAAGTAACAGGAAGGAAGATAGCCTGTCTGGGCACACGTGCAGGTCGTTGGAAGACATGGTGGTGGGAACGTGTAGTCCTCTTCCTGATGGCTTCTCAGGGACATCACAAGTAAAGCCATCAGCTGAGAGGAAAGGTGGGGAAGAGGACTGGAGTTTTGAGAAGAAACGTTTACAATAATCTCCAGGGAATATTGTAGGCTTGCCTTCCAGCACTAACCACCCGCTCGAGGTTAGCTGTTGTGGGCTGTAAGGGGAGTGGCCCAGGGCAACTGTGCATTTCTCGTTATGTTCCATTGCATGGGCACAGGTGTGGAGTAGGTTTTGGTTGGAAGGTCAAAGCGAGGGGGGGTAAGGTAGGGAGGGGTGACCCTGATGGCGCACCGTGGAATCTGAGTGGGGAAGGCAACATGTCAGGCCGGAGGAAAGAAGAAGGGAGCTTAGAAATCAGAGCCTTCCCTTTTCCATTTGCCATGGACAATAGCCTACCTCCCCTGCTAATTCCTATTTATCTCTACGTCCCCCAATTGCTTATGAGCCCATGCCTCCTTCTTCAATGTTTCCAGTATGTTCTGTAGCAGTTTTCTTCTACAAAGTAGGAAATCCATAACTGTCAATTGGATTGTGTTTTCACATTTTTCTTAGTCATTATACATCAGTTTCAGTATGAGAAATTTTATTGAAAATTCTTTTTAAAAAGTCAGCTCCATATAAATATGTATAAGGAACTATTCTGCTCCAAAGTGCTACTTAAGATTATAGGTGTATCAGCATGGCTGAGGTAAATTAAACTTTTGACAATATGGTTATTTTGTCAATTAAGTAGATGGATGAGACGAAATGTTTCAATAAGGTATTTGGCCCGAACTGTTTGATTTGCCCTGTGTACATTGAATCAAATGAATCTAATGCTTGCCAATTTTCCGTTTTATTTTGAGGAAAGCTTAGAAGATGCAAAACAGAAGGCAGTCACCTTTTTCTTTTGAAAATAGTATCTTTACAATGGTTATCAATTTAAAATTTTATTAAAGTTAGGGGTGTGTGTGTGTATGTGTGTGCACATTGGTAGGGGGATTGGTGGAGTCGGGAAGAGAGTATGCAGTATAAAAGATGTTAGCTGAGAGGTAGGTGACCGGCAAAGGATCTCTAAAAATATCCTCCTGTGTGTGACTATGTCTAACACAAAAGACAAAAACTACAGTGTTGTCTGGAGGTCAAGTAATATATAACTTCAGTCAACAAATATGTAATATGTATCTTCTTGTGCATGGTGATGTACTACTAGGTGCAGGGGCTACAGTAATTAAAACATAAAAAAATAAAATTCTTACTATCATGAGGTTCAATCCAATGGGGCTGTAAACCAGAATCCTTGTGGAGATGGAATGGGCAGATTTGGGTAACTGACTACACGTGGTGGGGGAGCGGGTGAGGGAGGGACATTCTGGAAGATCATACCGTCGTTTTGATCCTCAGAAGATTATGCTGACTTACCTTATTTAGGGAAAACAAGAGGACTCTAGAGTCTGGGGAAAGATGCTGATTTAGATGATGAATGACTTTGTTGAAGGGTCCACGCAGACATCTGCATGGAGATGTCCTGTGGCAATTTGGTGAGAAGGCAGAGAATATGCATGCTGCTGCTGTAGTTTGTAGGCACAGGGAGGAAGGAAGGATGTGAGGAAACAAGAAACTTGGTAGCAGAGATGAGTTATGAGAAGGATGCTCATAGTTGCTGCATTTACAAGACAAGCAGCACGCTATACTTTACCATACTTCAATTTTGTTTTTGAATATAAGGTTTGAATTTTCCTCACACAGCAGATCTGAAGTTACATGAGAATGTAGCAGGAAAAAGAAGTATATTCTCCAGGTAGTATAGGTAACCTTAAAAGTAATCAGTTAATAAAATTTAATTTCAAGCACTTGAAAGATTGGAATACATAGGCAAACGGCAGTTTGGGGATTAGATCAGCGAGCTTTTAAAGTTTATTTGTCTTCTCTCTGATGTTCCTAAACTGTTTCTGGGGGATGCTCACATTGTGTGTTGTTATCCTAGCTGTTCTCAAAATCTGACCTCCCTCGGGCCTCAGGAACTTCTGCTGTGCTGCCCAGCTCCTCTTGTTTGCTTCTTTCCTTTTTGTGTTGTACTTTTAGTCTCAAGGTTGATTCCTGTGGCAAGCAAAGAAGGGGAAAGAATCGAGGAAACTTTGCCTTCCTGAGACCCTGCTTCCTGGAGAACCCCACCCGCCGCCTTTCCCTCTCACTTCCCACTCTCTCGGCAGCCCCCTCCCCTGAACTGGGTGAGACCTGAGATCCTGGGGAGAAGTCACGACAGCCTCCTGTTTGATTTTCCTCTTGATCTCTTGCCTACTTGCCTGCCGGTATTTCTGGCAATAATGTTCATAATGGAAATATAAGAAGTCCAGCTAAACCTATGTGCACGCTGAAAATCCTAACCTTTCAACTTGCACAATGCTTAATCCTAAGAAACATTGATTTCTGGACCGTCTGCACTGCTTTATACTCCGAAGGGATAGTTAGCATCCATCTTGACTCTCCTCAATTTCTTTCCAAGTGTATTTTTATAAACGCTCTATTTAAAAAATTACTCCTCCGAAGCATATTACAGACAGAAATGCACTAATTTTTAAGGGCTATATATTTGGTAAATAGCTGAATTTGAAAATAGCTATTTAATTCCATTCTCTGTATCTTTAGGGCATCTTTCTGTTCTTTTGCTTAGAAAATTCTAACCACTTGGTACATTCAACTTTGATCAGAATGAGTTTTCTACTGACGTAGAAAGAAACAGCTTTGACACCATCATTGAAAAGATAGATTCTGTTGGGAAAGGTAAAGTGTGTCTTAGTGATCTTGCTTTCAGCATGATATAAGAAACGGATTCACATCCTGTGTAATCATCTGGTGCAGAATTTATTACCTAGAAGCCAGGAGAGAAACATGTCACATTTATTCAGCTCTTGTCTCCACTCCTACTTAGAGTTCTTTGAAAATAGACTCACTTAATTTTGAGGAAATCACATTGTTTGCCCAGACACTGGATTTATATATAAAAAAATAAGGTCCTTTTTTCTTGGGGATCTTTTTTCTCCAGCTTTCTTTACATTGTTCCCCTAAGAAGGCGCTTTAACGAATTTTCTTCTAAAGAGTAGGACAGCATAATTAGGCAATTGCCCTTGTGTCTATAGTCCACCAGGGGAAAAGGTGACAGAATTGCACAATGGGCTCATTATAAAACAGTGCAAAATAAAAACCTGAACTTACCAGTTCAAGGAAAGACAGCCAAAAATGTGCTGTAAAATATTAATGCACGAAAGATGAAAGTAAAAATCATCTTCAGTAGGATGTCTTTGTTAGTCAGTTGGGATCAGTAGTAATTGGTTAATTGAAAGGATAATTAATGAAAAAAGCAGTAAAACAGGGCAATTATTATTATTTTTTAAAGATTTTATTTATTTGACAGATAGAGACAGAGAGAGAGAGGGAACACAAGCGGGGGGGGGGGGGGGGAGAGGGAGAAAAAACAGGGCAATTATTAAAAGTGATACACATGTGCCGTAAACATTTCGCTTTATATTAATCTCATTCACCAGTACTTTGAGCCCCATGGGGTTTCTTTGATTATGGTTGAACTGATTTGAGTTCTTGTAGAAATCACACCCATGATCTCTGATTTCTAATTTTGGTGTCTTTAAGTGGAGCAGAACTTGAAGGATGGAAGCAATCTGAGTGCAGGTTCTTTCTTGATTTTCATGACATTTTCTTTTAATCTTTTATGGTACGAGAACACCCATATTCAAAGGAATATTTTTAGCCATTTGCCTTTATCAAGTTTTTTCAAATCATTCAATCTATTTTTTTCCCCATAGAAATAACAACTCTCTCTTTTGCAATTATGCTTGTGATTTCAAAAATAATTGAATCACATAATGAAAATAACAAGTACAACTTGTATAAACAAGATTGGGGGCCTGTATGAATAAGAGCAGACCACCACTGCAGGGGCATTCTGTGAGGGCGTCCCGGCCCCCTGGGCAGCTTCCCGTGGCTTCCCTCACGGTCCTCAGAAAGCAGAAGAAATACAAACATAGTTGGTTAGTTGAATTATTCCGATCCATAGACATCAGTAAAAATAGCAGGAGTGACTTTTTTTTTTTAATTTTTAAGAAAGCTTATTTCGGAATAGTTTTGGATTTACAGAAGAGTCGCAAGGATCATACAGGGAGTTCCCATAGACCCTAACAACCAGTTTCCCTTTCTTAGCATCTCATTACTGTGGTACCTTTGTGACAATTGATGAACTGTATTGATACATTATTATTAATATGAGTCCATATTTTATTGGGATATCATTGGTTTTTCACCTAATGTTCTTCTTCTGTTTTGGGATCCCATCCAGGATACCCCATTACATTTACTAATCATGTTTCCTCAGGCTTCTCTACACTGTGACAGTTTTGCAGACTTGCCTTGTTTTTGATGGCCTTGATAGTTTTGAGGAGCAGTGGCCACATGTTTTGTAGAATGCTCCTCAATTTGGGTTTGTCTGATGTTTTCCTCAGGTTTAGCCTAGGATTATGGGTTTTGGGGAGGAAGGTTCCAAAGGAAAAGTGCCATTTTCATCACATTGTATGAAGGGTACTCAATACTATCAATATGACTTGAACGTTGTCGATGTTGACCTTCAACACCTAGCCCAGGTAGTGTTCAGATTCCTCTGCTGCCTCTGTGTGGTTTTTATACTCAGCTGGTTTACTACATACACTGAAATGGGAATATGTGCAGCAAATTCTTTCAACCATGTTCTCTTCATGATAGAATTAGACACTTTGGCCTCTTGATGAGGATTTTGTGAAATAGCTGAAAGATACACATCTAATGTCATCCCAGCACTCCTAGTGATTTTGGTTTTGCTGTCCTCTTTTATGTTTCTTGAGCATTAGGCTCTCACTGAAGGAGACACAGGTCCAAGGCTGTCTTTGGCTGTGGTTTGGAAGGAAAATGGAGCACTAGGGTCACACAGTTGTGCTCCTGCAGTTGCATGCTTCCGGATTCCAAGCTCGAGACTAAACTTACTATTCCTTAGTTCAGTTTTGCTTTATTCTGTGGTTAGCATTTTATGGCAATTAAACATTTTTCTTGCTGCTCTTGAGTGCATTTAGCAAAAATGTACTTGATAATCACCTTGTGGCATAACAGTGGATGAGCAGGCCCATTAAGCATTGGTAAGTCCACTGCCCTATTTGCAGACCATCGCTAAGATGGAAAGGAATTCCAGTATGGTGTAGGGAGAATTTTTGTGCCATCAACCTAAGCTGCAAACCACAACTGCTCATCTCTCATACTTCACAGAAGTTGTATAAAACCTGAGAAACAATCTTTTAATAAGGAATCAGACTCCTACACTATGTCAATCTATTCGAAACATTTGAATATAGAACACAAAGAGATCTCTAAAACTCAGAGACCATCTGTTGCCTTTGTGGGCCTGGAGATATCATGAGGATGTGACACAGACTTCCTTTTACTTAAATTTCTGTGATGAGAATGTGAAAACTTTTCATTTTAGAATTGAAATTCACTTACCTTACTCAAGCAATAATGTTTCCTAGCCCTCAAAAATGAACAGAATGAGTGGTCCTAGAAGTTTAAACTCAGACCTACATTGTCAATAGGAAAATAAGGTCGAGGCCCATTCTTTTAATGCTTTCTCTTCTATAGCCCCAAAGGACTTTATTTTTCAACCCTGTCTTGGCTGAATATGGAACGCATGTTTCTGTCTCCCCCATATCTGCATCATGTAGACAGCTTCAGGGTGAATTTGACTTTAAGCGGCTGAACGAGTGAAGAATTTACTGCCCATTCAGGCATTATTTTTCTGTTTCTACGTGGTCCAGTTCTCTGCCCATTGCTAGGATGTTTGGTGATATGGTGGTGTGAAACAACATTTGGGGACAAGCAGCATGGCACTGAGAAAGCACCTTTGGATGGGAAATCCTATAGCCTGGGTTTCCTAGGTCTCTCTGGCACTTCTAATGCTACGACCCTGGGCAAGATCCTAACCTTTGATTCTCAGTTTCCTGTGGGGCGATGAGGAGACAATTACAGCTGCCTTGCCCCTACCCTCAGAAAGGTCTTTTCAGGATCCAGTGCATGGTAATTGTGCGAATGGATTAAAAGCCACCGACGGCTGGACAGTCAAAGGGAAAGAAAGAGTGGTAGTCTGTATAGGGGCAAGGAAAAGTCTACGAGAACCCTTCCCACCTACACCCCTACGTATACCACGGTGTAGGGTGTGGTGAAGATTTCCGCTATTAGAGAAAGTGAATCGGCAGGACAGAGGAGAGAGTGAATTTATCGATACTGTTGAGGACATCTCCATGCCCAGAGCTTAGATTACAAATGCACTTCAGTGGCATCAGGGTCCCTGAGAAGCACCACTAGTTGTTTCACAAAAGCCTGATGACAGTAATCATGATGATTAGGAATGTACTGTAGAAAATGAAAGCTGGATTACATGATTTTTAGGATTCTTCCTGGCTTTGAAATTCTATGGATGGCCAACTTAAAATAATCAAACCAGTTTCTTCAACTGAAGTAATCTATAGACCAATGGGGGAGAAACAAATAAAAATAGATATATTAAAATACTTTGAATAATTAATGTGTATTCACATTTTAAAAATTTCCACTTTCAAGATGGGAACAGGAACACAGAACTAACTGTGTACCAGATGCGGTCCTAAGCGCCACCCTAACTCATCAGTCTTCACCGTAGCCTTAGCAGGACGAGGGAACTGAGGCACAGAGGGAAAAATAACTGGACTGAGGTCACCTGGCTGGTTTTGGGGAGCCAGGACTTGGACAAAGACAGTCCAACTATAAATAGGAAACAAAAAATATGTTGGGATGGTGGTGCCTGGGTGGCTCAGTCGGTTAAACGTCTGCCTTCGGCTGAGGTCATGATTCTGGGGTCCTGGGATTGAGCCCCGCATCGGGCTCTCTGCTCTGTGGGGAGCCTGCTTTTCCCTCTGCCTGCTGGTCCCCCTGCTTGTGCTCTCTCGCTTGCTCTCGCTCTATCTTAAAAATAAATAAAAATCTTTAAAAAAAAAGCAGGTTGGGATGATGTCACTAGTCGACTCAAGGAAAAGAAATAGCTGTTTGAACAATTAGAAAAAGAGTGGAAATAAAAAAAGAGGAGTGGCTAACACAAATTGATAATCCGGTACCAGTAAACTGTTCAACTATTCAAACATAAATAGGAAGTGCTTTTGATCATATTAAGTAGACTTGCTTTCTCAGTGGCTCCAGCACTTTCATTGTACCAGATCATTCATAGTTGAATGCCATCAGGTTTTGACTAAAGAAACCACTGGTGTTGTGAGTACGCAAAAATTACTATGTTCCATTTGTTTCCAATTTTTTTTGTGTGTTCGTGGATATTAAGTGTTTATTTTTTTCAGGTTTCAGGTTTCTACTTCTACATTTCTCTCCCTGGATACTCATGAGAAATTGCTGTAGCTATGACAGGTTGCATGGTTTTTTTCCCCCTCTGTGAGCTCAATTTGCGTATTATTGTATCATATGACATTTTGAATCAAGTGCCACTAGTACCAAGCTGCTATGGGCAGCTGATGTCAAAAATATCCATTATAACACTTCTCGGCACCAAGTGAGAGCACTTCAGATCACAGGGACAGAATTTCCAGCCACTGTGCTTTTCTTTTTTGCATGCTATAAGCAAAAAGAGTGCAAAACAAAAGGAGATTTATTAGAAAATAATGCCTTGGGAAAATGTTGTAAACACGCGATTCATCGTTTATGAAGGTCATGTGAAATTCAGCACGGTGTTATATAGATACCACCCCAGAGGCCTTGGCCTCCTTCTTTTCTCTTGTCCCAAATGCTGTTTTTCAAGTGGCATCTTTCTTCGGTGTTTGATTTTACTGGGGGGCAAACTCTTTACACATCTGGAAGTAAGCAATACCCTCATGAGGGAACCATGAAATGAGACGAGCACCTACATTTGCCTCTGATATGACCCCTTTATGCAAATGGGCCAGTCAGGACAAATGCAGTTCTTGTGGTAGCAGCAAGGGGGATGGGAGGTATGGAAGGCTTTCTTCCCTAAAGGAGGACAATTAAAAAAACAAATTCAGTAAGTCAGTTTTGTCATTTTCTAATATTAAGAGTGCTGAGCCTGCAGCCATCAGCAAGTTTCTTATACATGAATTCATTTTACAAAGTGAACACCAAGACTCGGTAGCCAACTGACAAGATGCCAGAAAATGTCATGGTAGAGAAGAGGGAGCCTCTCAGTAGCAGTTTTGAACACCTGACCTCTCACTTGCAGTGTCTTCTGGAGGAAGAAACATGGAGCTCATTGATTGAGCGTGAGGATGGAAAAGTGGGATTGGCGGGGAACTTGCAATTTGCAGATTCTTTTTCTACTGTCTGAAACACTGGAGGTTAATAACCTTGCCTCCATTCTTCACTGACCCTGGGAAGACCATGAGCAAAGGGATGGAGCTGGGCAAAGGTCATTTTCATCTCAGCTTGATGAATACATACCAAGTGCCCTTGAAATCTGCAGTTCCTGCTCAAAGTGCTGTGACCTCAGTCTCCCGGAGAGGGCCAAAGTCACATGTGTCCACCGAAGAAATCAGGGCTGTTGCTGTGGTCTACTGTGTTCCAAAGAGTTGCCAGAACCCCCCCTTGGCTCTCACTGTGGTCTTCCACTTTACTTGCCCCACTATTCATTGTCTCGGTTGACTCCATATCTTTAAAAAATGTGTTCATATAGAGATGTTTCTTATCCTGCTCAGTCTCAAGCCGTTGATATAGGTGCAGTGATTTCTCCCGTCCGATGTATATCTGGCTAACTCTTGAGTTGGAAATCAAAACGTCTTACCCGAGCCTTAAGGAAGAGCTAAGAATTCATGTTTATTGAGTATTTTGCATGTAGTTGACATTGTAGTAAATACTCTATATATGGAAGGCCAGAACAAGCTGATGTGCCGATCTTTTAAAAAAATAATAATCTAATCTGTGGAAGTGGCTTAGGATACCGATCTCACGTTTTCCTGTTACATTTGAAATTCTGGAAGATAATAACGTGAAAGATTTACCCTCAAGAAGAATAATATATTTGAATCTTCTGCTTTGAAAAGACATAGAAATTTCCATATTTATTTTGCTCTGGAGTGTATATTAGGAAATGTTTGGCAGGTAAAATTTGACTTCCTTTAAATGCCACGAGTTGTTGTCAGTTCATTTAAATTAATGAAAAATAGACCTTTTATTAACAAAATTTAGGATGTCATTAGAAGCACATTATCAAGCTGTTTTCAAAAACCGTTCGAAGACTTACGAACGGGAAGGCTAGTTTTGGATTGGCCACTGATTCATGTTAACAAATAAATGCAAGCCAGAGGAACAGGTTTTCACTGGCTCTGCTCAGCTGGTCTCTCTGCAGCAGTTGGGTTTGGGTGACCCGGGGTCACAAGCCAGGCTGGCTCTAAATCAAATAACTGTAGAGTCAGCATTAATGTGCTGACTCATTTCAGTGACTCCAAAGCATCTCTCTCCTCTTTCAAGCACCTCCAACTTGTGTACAGAGAAGGCTGAGTGGGCAAGCAGGTGGTGTGGCCTGGGTCCTACACTGCCAGTTGTGGTGGTCAAAACGAGTGTTGGAGGACACCTGCTCAAGAACCTGTTGAATCCTTCCAGGTACACGGTAGCCTCCAGCTTCTGAGCTCTGTCTTTCTTGCCAGCCTCATTCTTAGGATCCCATTTTATGCACATTAGATTCTTGAAATTTTGGCCTCAGTTTTTCCAGTATAGCTTGATGTCATGTGAGGCTCCTTAGCTTGGTGGTTGATGACTATCTGGTTCTAGAAAGTTTTATTTATCAACCCATCTATTTTAATTTGTATTTATGTATTTATGTATTTTGTTGAACAGATAACAGATTCTTGAGATGGGTGAGAAATAAGCTCCTCTAGGCTTCTCTTAGCACCACTGTGAAATCTTCTCTGCTTTTTTCTCCCAAACCTTCTGAACACACTAGCAAGTTCCTCTGTGTTCCACTGAGAGCCCTGAATATGGTTCCTCTTCTCTGAAGATAGGATCAAGCCCAGTGTATAAAATGCCCTGAAACGTGTTAATTCCAAAAGAAGAAAATGCTTAGTTTTAACTTTTAAATGATGGTTCACATAGGAATGAAGGAAATTCATAAGGTTATTTTGAGTTAGTGAGTCGGTAGATAGTTTCAACAGTCTGTAGCTGAAAAGTTAGAGAATCTGTATCAGTCACCCTTTTTAGCAAGAGCATCTTTTTACTGCTTTTAGAATCATACCCAAGAAAACATGCAGCTTACTAAAAAATAATATTGCTCAATTTCTGCCCTCTCTTTGTTTTGATTTTTAAAAATTGGTATGTGAGTGCTCCCTTCGGCAGCACATGTACTAACATTGGAATGATGCGGAGAAGATTCGCATGGCTGCTATGCAAGGATAATGTATAAAATTTTTATGTGAAAGTGATACAAAGTGAAAAAGAATGATGCCGTTTTTGAAAATAGTATTGGTTATATAATTTCTATTTGACTTCGGCAACATTGTATGTTCCACTAAAGGATAATTACAAACTATATGGGTTTGCATGGGTCCATTGAGCAGTTCTCACTCACAAGGTGGCTCTCTGTTGCTGCCATGTCATCTCTAGGGCACATAGTCCGGGCAAGGGATGGTGACAACTGTGTAAGCTAAAACAACGAAGTGATCCGAAGGCGGGATTGGGAGGGACAAGGCAGTCAAACTGCTGGGGAAGGGTGACGTGGCCTTGGACCTAGCTCAGGGTTGTACCCTATCACTCACTCCAGACATGAGTTCAAGACTACAGCCAAGACTTGCATATGCAGAGAAGCATGATGCCACATTGAGGCTGGATTCAGGCACAGCACTAGAATTTAATGGAAAAATTGGTAGTTGGCACCAGAACAAGTTTGACCGGAGAGCCAAAGATGAGCTGTTCCTCTGAACTTCAGGGGTTGGGGACTCCTGCATCCAGAGGCTGGACTGTCAGGGGAAGGGCTGTGGCAGTTTTAGTACCGAGCCATGTGGGTGTCCTTGGCACTTACTGGCACTACAGTAGGAAAAGAAAACCGACAGATTCAGAGTAGAGAGGAAAATGCTGGGAGGTACACACTTTTAAAAATGAGAAAAGACACCACCTGTTCAGATATATGAAATGATAGAAATATATTTTACTCCATAAATAAGCACAAAATGCTTATTACTGTGCTATGAGGTGACTATTTAAAATTTATGAGAATAATACTTTTCTTCTGAGGGATTTGAAGTACTTTTGTTTTGATCTTCTAAATGTTATTATAGAATAGTAAAAAAAAAAAAACAAAAAAAACCCAAGAAAGTAGGTATCTTGGTCTGCATTTAGAATTCTTACAAAGTTGAATCAGTTTGAATTCAGCTTTGAACTTTGAATCAGTTTTCCTCTTAACTGTTGAGAATATGAGGATATGTGAGGATAAGACTGTCCTAATTATGGCAAATTATTGCACGAGTTTGCAACCAGCTATAGTTCGCAGGCTTACATGAACACAGACCACTTTCTCAGTCTTTCCTGATCGTGATTGAAGGAAATTAAAAAGCTAGATAAAATAAAATTATTGTTTCAAAGTGGTGTGGATATAAAATAAAATGCCGGGGTAACATAGAAAAGCCTTTGAATTTTTAGATTCGTAGAGAGATTCAACTTGAAAGGCTACTTTATCCTTTGATGCAAACGTTTTTTTATCACCCATCCTCAAAAGATTTTAGTTCATTTGTGTAACTTCAAAAGATTCTCATTTATTCACTGATCAAACAATTATTGAGTGTCTACAGTGCGTCAGACACTGTGCCTGATGCTTGGTATAGAAGATGATTAAAGAGGGGCGCCTGGATGGCACAGTCAGTTATGCGTCTGCCATCCACTCAGGTCATGATCTCAGGGTCCTGGGATCGAGTCCCACATCAAGCTCCCTGCTCAGCAGGGAGTCTGCCTCTCCCTCTGCCCCCCTCCCTGCTTGCGCTTTCTCTCTCTCTCTCCTTCTCTCTCTGTCAAATAAATAAATAAAATCTTAAAAGAAGATGATTAAAGAGAATTTCTAGCATGCTCAAGTAGTGGCAAGATAGAGGGAGAAAAGTGGAACTCCAGCAACCAAAGGATTATTCTCCCAAAGATAAAATTTTGTAGGGGGCGAGTGGTTTAATGGGGAAGTGAAAGGACTAAATTAATTCTATGCATAGTAACAATAATTTTATCAGTCTCTCAGCTTTAAAATTCTATTTGGTGTCTTTTTGTGTCATCTTGTCCATTTATATTAAAAGCAAAAGTGTTAATTTTTAAAATTAATTTTTAAATTAATTTTAAAAATTAAACATTCAGTATTAAACATTTGATTAGACATTAGACTAAGATATTTTCTCATTATAGAGATATAAATTGTTATGTGATCTGCCCTACAGTTCTGGTCTGAAATTTAAATAAATACAAGTAAAAAATATTTGGGGAAGAGAAGAAAAAAAAGGACATGGCATCAATAGAGATGTTTTCACAAATAATTACCAAACAATGTACATGTCTTTTAAACAGTTCCTATGGAACAGATTTGTTCACTGTGATTATATCCCAAATAATGTCATAAATTAAGGTGGCTTGGAGATCTAGGCCCAGTGACATTTAACTTCACATGCTCAGTGTAATGCCAGACAGAACACATGCAAGCATGTAGCATACATATGCAATGTTTTCAGAAAGGTCAGACCAAACCCAGAATATATTTATGCAAGGGACTTGGTAGCCTTGAATTACAAGCCTTCTTCCTAATTGCTATCACTATTCAAACTCAAATTTATGAACTGTTGTCTGCTATGTGTTAGAGATAGGGAAGACTGACTAGGAACAAAACATATGCCTTATGTCCTCACCAGGTGTGAAGGAAGAAGATATTTGTCTTCTTTAGAAATGAATCCCAAGGGTAGTGTTCATAGCATGGCTTCTGTGGAATTACACAAAGTGCTTTAGGCACTTTATATTATTAAAGATTATCCATTTAAAATAACAAATACTAGGTTATAATCATAATATTTTGTTGTTAATACCACAATTTCTGACTCAACAGTGAAGTAATTAATCAATAAAGATTTATTGAGTACTTTTTGTGGACCACAAATGAATGGGTTGATGGTTTAAAAAGTAGGGTAACACATAAATTATGGCTTTCGTTGATACATTCATTTAACAAATATCCATTAGGCATTTTGTACAAGCGATCCACAATAATGAGTATTATGAGTGATAGAGGGAAGTAATCCTACATGGTTTTTGACCACAGAAAATTGCCAGGCGAGATGCTCATGCAAAAAAACAAAACATTTCAATGAAATATATGACTCTGTGCAATATGCAGATAATAAATATTGTGCCTATTTTAGCCTTTAAAAGGAAAAGAGGGATTTTGTGGAAGAGGAGCAACTTGATCAGTTTCTGTGTGATGGGGACACTTTGAGGAGCAGGGAATTTATTTCAAGGGGTACAGGGGAGCAGTGGTGGGGAGAATGGAATAAGCAGAGGTGGTGTTGGGAAGGAAATGCTCATAATGCATTCAGGAGAGAGGATGTAGACACATTTGGTTAGAATAGTCAGTGACTGTCTATGATCCTTGGTCCCTTAGATTAAACACCCACAGGTGGGATTACTAAACTCCATCTATAAAGTTGGAACCTGCCCTAAACAGTGACACCAATTTTGCCCTTAGTCAGAGAATGTTCTAAGAATCCCTAACCCATGCTTCAGAGACATAGTTGTTTTGTATTTTTTTTTTTCCTTCTGCTGCTGCAGAATAACAAAACAGAGTTGAATAACAAAATAGAGAAAAATTCTGGGCAAAGATTGTGTGATATTAATTCTTAATGTAACTTTCCAAATTGTTCAGAAACCAAATTTATTGTTGATCTGATAAAAAGTACTAATGAGCATTTAACCCAGCAATCATTAGCTCACCCTGATTCTGGAAATGCATGTATGTAAATCATTCCAAGATACTTCTCTAGACTTTTTATCATCTCCAGGAAAACAGCTTCCATGAATATATTTCATATAGTACACACATGTACAATCTGGAAATTCTTCTTAATGAAGTAGTGAAATAGCCCTTGAAGCAACATTCATAATCAAAAGAATTGTTCTAATCTGGGTACCAAGAACATTCATCAAGTCACCAAGGGGACTCTTAGGGGCTTATGAATATAATCCTTTACTCTATGAAAAATTTTCTCTGACATCAGGAGGGTACAAGTTTGTAGCTATAATTTCTAAATGAATATACGTGTTCAATTAATGGTCCTCCAAGATTTCTTCTTTTATGCCTTTCATGACTTTTCTTGGCCTTTTTGCAAAATATGTAACAAATACAGCTCAAAGTGGTGAGACAAACACACACGCACATACACACACACAGAGCGAGAGCACTAAAGATCTATAAACATTGTTTGCAATAAACAATGATTATATTAATTATTTAGAGTCTTCTGTACTCATCAGTTAGTAAGAAATATCATTTAAAATTTTTAAGTAGGATTGTTTGCATTAAAACCATGAATAGAAAAATAAAAAAAATGAACAAGCATTTGGTTTTGAAATCTCCATTGAAATACTTTAATTTTATGTTTCTATTATTTTATAGCTGACACATACCCTCAAGTGGGGTCCTGGTTACTTGTAATAAATTCATAGTGGTATTTAATTTTAAAAATTCACATTGAAATTAGCATAGCAAGTTCACTTCTGAAAACTCTAGAGCAGAAACATATCTTACAGAGCATCTAGCCTAATTCCTTTTTTTAAAATGAGGAATTGTAGCGAGGGGTAGTTGTACTGTTTATTTCCTGGTGTTTGTATTATGCTAAGGTTAAACTTTAGGCAAAGTATAATTTGCTAATGAGTTTTTTCTTAGGACTTTGCCATATTTATCCTCATTAGGTTTTTCATTTATCCAGAAACACTCAATCATTCCCTTAGTCAACAAATTTTATTGAGGACTTACCTCCTGTACACTTCATGGAGGTGATGAGTAGATCAAGACAGTCTTAGGAAGTTTTATGATTGTTCTTTGTAAAACAGTTAAGATTTGGAGACCCTTAAGTGGGCTACCTGAAATACACTTGTGTGTGTGCAAGAGCTGTTTCCTAGAGTTTGAGACCATGCCGGACTCAGCTTATGTTAGAGTCCTGCTCTCTCAGTGGGAAAGGAAAAAGCACAAATCGACCCTGGTGTTTCTACTGTTTCTACAACATCCCTCGACTCTTCACCGTTGTTTTTGTCATATTAAAGATAATCCAGTGATACTCGCTTTTAGCTTGTGAAAGAAAGTGTCAGCAATTATTGACTACCTACTGCCTTCTGGTACTTTATATGCATTATTCCATTTAAACGCCACAATAATACTGCACTGTGCATATCATATCTTCATTTACAATGGAAAAATTGAGACATGGAAAGGTTAACTGGCCCACCCAAGGTTGCATTGCCTGTGAGTGGCATCCTTGAATTTAGGATTAGAAAAGGAAATAAATTACTTAATATCACTTAATGTCTCCCTTATGAACATACACATGAGAGAAAAGTAATTTTGATAGCATCTTTTCAACGTAGAATGATTAAGGTGGATAATGAGTTCACAGAAAATATGTCAATGTAAATCTTTGAAAATACTTATATTTTCCAAGAATGGTCGGAATCTGCACTAAATCTGAAGGATATGGAAAAATAAAACTTATGGCAAATCACTGTTTTTCACTGTGAACTTTTGGATAATGCTAGTAAAGCACTTCTTTATAGTTTGCTTAATGTATGTCCTCCATAATCTCATTCATGTTCATCAGGTCTTTAAGCCAACATACCCCCAAATGGTTTCTATAGATATTGTAGCAGAAATTACTAGTTCTCCTCTCTCTATTCTCCTCTTCTTTTATAGCAGTAAATATTTTAGCTAAGTACATGACCATGTCCCTAAAGACTATTTCTTAGCCTCCCTTGGAGCTAGTTGGCAGTCATGTGATGAAGCCACACCCAATGAGACATGAGTGAAAATGGGGTGAACAATTTCCAAGGCATTTGCTGAAAATAGAAGGAATAGTATGTCCACTTCTCTTTTTTCCATGGGATGGAGAGTGAAAGTGATGGCAGGAGTTGGAACAGTCAGGATATGGAATGTTGTCTTCTGAGGACTACAGAGCAACAAGATAAAAGGAGCTTGGTCCCTCATGCCTTGGAACCACCATGTCAGTTTTAGATTGCTTGCCTTCCTTGGAGAAAGAGATCGACTTCTGCCTTGTTGAAGCCACTACATATTTTTACATTGACAAATTGTATCTTAACCTTCTCAGATATTAATAAGTATGACTTAAGAAAAGGGGTCTGTGGTTAAGACTATTTGGCAAGCATTTACATAAAAAAGTAGAAAGTTTTTATTTTTAATTGCAGGACTTTTCAGAGCTCGTGTTGTATGAGTTTTTGGAGTAAATTTCGAAGGGAAGGTATGCAGCATTTCTAATTTTTTTTATTATGAAGGTCATTTTTAAAATGGGGCACCCTATGGACTTACATACGTGGAATGCATTTTGAGAACTGCAACTGTAGGAGACACAACTTTGGGAAGCTCTTAGTGACTGAACTTAAGATAAATGTTGAGGGTGGTACACTGAAGGTAGATGTGGGGACGAGGAAATTTTGGTCTACAGAGCCATTCTATTTAACATATTGTTAGGGAGCGTCAAGTGTTGTGGAGATACAGATACATTTCTCTAGAAGGAAAGGGAAATCAATTATTGTTACAGTTGCTCAGCTAATTATGATGTTAAGATAGATGAAATAATTTCCAAATAAGAGGTGGCCCTATGATCAACAATTGCACTACCAGGTATTTACCCCCAAAATACAAAAATACTAATTCAAAGGGTTACATGCCCCAATGTTTATAGCAGCATTATCTACAATAGCCAAACTATGGAAGCAGCCCAAGTGTCCATCCACTGATGAATGAATAAAGAAGATGTGTTTTATATACACAATGCAATATTATTCAGCCATAAAGAAGAGTGAAATCTTATCATTTGCAATGAAGTGGGTGGAGCTAGAGAATATTATGCTAGGTGAAATAAGTCAGAGAAGGACAAATACCATATGATTTCACCCATATGTGGAATTTAAGAAACAAAACAAATGACCAAACAGAAAAAAAAAAGAGAAAAGACAAACTAAGAAACAGACTTTTAAACCATAAAGAACAAACTGCTGGTTATCAGAGGGGAGGTGGGAGGGAGGATGGGTTAAGTAGGTGATGGGGATTAAGGAGGGCACTTGTTGTAATGATCACTGGGTGTTGAAGTGTTGAATCACTGTATTGTACACCTGAAACTAATATAACACTGTATGTTATCTAAGTGGAATATAAATAAAAACTGAAAAAAAGATGTGGCTCAGGTGGTTGCTTATGTGATGATTTATAATGACATAGGGACAGGAGGAGGAGCAAGATTGGAATCTCTGGCATCTTCTGAATTTATATGTGGGTGGAGTTTATCCATTATTATATGGCTAGAAGATACCATGTTTGCAGTGCCAATATCTGATTTTGTTTCCTTAGTATAGCTGTGAGAGGTGCTGGTGGAGGAAAGCTAAATCCTGGCAGAGCATCCCTTGTCTCCACTGGTTGGGACATGGAGATCCTGAGTTATCTGGTGAGATACCTAGGGGGACATGTGCAGCATGCTTTTGGAAAGTAGAGATTGGAAGTAGAGTTAGAAGCTGGGAGAGACAAGATATCTGGAGAGGTATCTCAGTGACAGGTGAAGCATGGCAAGCAGGGGGGATAAGCAAACAAAATGAAGGATAGGATCTGGAAACAAAGAATTTCAGGCACTTGTGGAAAAAGAAGAACCTCATAATGACTGAGAAGTTAGGATCGGAGTAATAATGGAATGCGCAGGAAAAACAGTCAAGGATTCTAAGGTGGGGTGAATAGTCTAATGACAAGGCTTTGGTCAATGTTCTGGCACTGAGGGATGAAAGAAAGGGATTGGGACAAAGGACAGATTGTAAATTTGCATAATTAGGAGGTTGTTGGTGAGCATGCTGAAGTAGTAGGTCAGGGCAGAGGAATGGTGGGAGTAGGGATTTGGTTGCTTTGCTCTGAAGAATGGATGACTGTGGAGAGAGAGATGAGGTGAGGCCAGAACATGCTATAACATACGTGTGACACATGCTTACTTCACTGGGCTGTTGAGTGGGGTTTTTAGGGAGGGGGCCACCCTTCACTGGACATTTTTAAATCCATGGAAATGTTCAAGGGACAGTGGCAGCACCACTGGGCGTACTTACTACCTTCCGAGACACTCAGAGCCTGCACCCAGGAAATTCAGTTTTGACCCTACTCTGTTTATAGCCAATAAAAGGAATGTTTTACTTTTCATCAAAACAATGACTTAATTTCATTTAGAATGCATTTAAAATTATTTTATAATAAATAATACTCGTGAAGCCTCAAGCATCTGGAAAAAAATAGAAGGCCACAGCAGAAATAGATGAGATCCAAATTCAGTTCCCCAAGCACCTTGGAAAGTGCCTCTTTGTCCTATTCCTTTAATGCTTGTCAACTGGAGATTGCTTCTGTTCATTCGTGTAACCTTCCTGTTGGGTCCCTTTGAAGTTTACATAAATCTGACTTAAATTCCCAACTCCATACTCTGTAAAAACAACACCCTCTCCCCAATTCCTCTTATTTCCCAGGGGCTCATGTTCTCATATTCCCCCTAGATGTGTTTTCATATTTTTGCTGGGCTCTAGATCTGATTTTTATCTCAGCTGCTGGAGCCCTTCATACTTTTCTGTTCCATGCATGCTCAGAAGTGAAACCAAAACCACCATTCAAACAAGATATTGGTGCGTATGATGGCTTGCAGAGGTGAAGGTAGTTTTACGTCGCAGACCCAAACTCTGGCTTTGTTAATAACTCAGTGCCCTGACTTCCCTGCCACTTGAAATTTTTTTTACTGATCTCTTTTTCTGCACGATCAAACCTGTCTGTTATCTTGCTGTCCACTGTCCCCTCCACTCTCACTGACGACTTGCCCATCCTCCTCTCTAGATGCCTCCTTCACCCTCCAGATTCTGTTAGCATCCCATGGAGCAGTCAAACTATCACTTGGTTTTGCTGTCTTCACGTAAAGCATTCTCTCGGGTCACACTTCCCTGCTTACAGCAGTCTACCCAGAGATTTTCTTAAACCAAGACGGTTATCTCCCTTAGGGGAACTCTGGTGCTGGCTGTTAAAATGACATTTTTTTTTCAACTGGCTACATTATTTTATAAAGATAAATATGTTATTTATTCTTCAGTGGTTGACATGTCTGGAGACTGCTGAAATAATTGCCTATTTTTCCTGCAGCATGTGGTCTAAGTAGGGACTTATTTGAACAGATTGAATAAAGGAAATAATAATAATTATTTAATACGTACAGAGCTGCAGCCCCAATATACTCAAATGACGCTTGTAACTGGTGTTTACCATGTAGAGAGCTTCCTCCCTGATATATTAAATCATCCACAGAGTACAGTTTTAGGCCTGGTCTCTGAGTATCACATCCCCAAGTCCATCTGTTTCCAGTAAGATGTAAACTCTGCAAGAAGTGTAACATTTGGGAGCAGACTCTGAAGGCATCCTGTGTATTCAGTGGGAGCAGGGATGCTTGAATGCTTTCCAGGGGAGCCTAGGTACATTTCAAGTGGAGTTCCCAAGGCATGTTCTTCTGAACAAGACCTTCGTAGTTATATTATAAAAGCTTAGATGTTAAACTGCATTGTCTCTGAGAAGGGTTTTTTATTTTTTATTTGCTTTGTTGGGGAGAACAAGGCAGAAGAGAGAAAAAAATCACTTAGTATACATTAGTCACTGTACCAGCTGCTTTATTTGTGGTATTTGATTTCATCCCCTTGGTTGTGTCAAGGGAGAGGTTAACGTCCCTATTTTCAGATTAGAAACGTGGCACCTATTTTAGTATATGTGCTGCCGAAGCGAGCACTAGAAACGTGGCACCTAGAGAGATAAGGATCTCTTCTATGGTTGCATCCAGAAAAGGGTCAAGTTAGAATTCACCTCAGCTCCAACTTGCCAGGATAGTCCCAAATACGGAAATCACAACGCTCTGTTATTCGCTTCTTGAGCTTAAAACTTCACATTCCTCTTCTTTCTTTCAAAGAAATATGAGAGACTGTGGATTGTGATTCTGCAAGAGGAAGAGTAAATGTTAGTTGTAGGGAGAATAAAACTGTTTCAATGAACGAGTCAAGTCACTGGACTATTTTCCTTTCTATGCGTTTTTTTTCTTCAAAAACTAGGTGTTATCCAAATACATGAATATTCCATGGTACTCTTCAAAATACTCTTACATGGTACTCTTCAAAATGGGAAATGTATTAAAATAGCATGCTTAATAAACACGTGATCCTGTTCTTTAGAGAGATGGTATACTTTCATGATTCAGAGCAGGGCCTGGCACCCACACTTGCGGGTTCGAATGCCTGATCGTCCCATGTTAACTGTGACCTTAGGGAAGTTACAGACGGTTCTTTCTGTGGCTTAGTCTCCTCTTCTCTTCAAAGACGATAAAAGATAAGAAGAGTCCTATTTCATAAAGTTGTTGTGAAGATTAAAATGTGCAAATGTGTGGAAAGTGCTTAGAACAGTGTTTGGTATGTATGTAAGTAAGGGATCAATAAGTTCATTAGTATTGTGAGTTCGTGAGGGACAATAGACAATAGTAATAAAGACACTATATACATAACTCCCAGTTGGAATATTAAGAAGAATGCTGGCAACCAAACTGATTAAATAAAGTTACATGTAAATTTTGTTAAAATATTGCTAATTTAGTGTTATTTTAATAGCCAAAAGGTGGAAATAACCCGAAACCTAACAATAAAGAAATAGTTAAACACATAAGCTTGTATGTGATAGTAGCTAGTAAAATAAACGCATTGTGTGGAACAGGATTAAAACATTGTGTAAACCTTAATAAATCTTATCTTTCTATTTATCTGTCTGTCCATACATACCCATATAAAGAACTGGAAGGAAATACAGCTATAAGTTAACAATAGTCATTTCTCGGGGCGCCTGGGTGGCTCAGTGGGTTAAGTGTTCGACTCTTGATTTCGGCTCAGGTCACGATCTCAAGGTCCTGGGGTCCGGCTCTGCGCTCACAAGGAGTAGGCTTGTCTCCCTCTCCCTCTGCCCCTCCCCCTGCTCTCTCTCTTAAATAAATAGATAAATCTTAAAAAATAGTCATTTCTCAATAAAGCAGTTACAGGTAATTTATTTTTTTCTTCCGTAAGTTCTCAATATTTTTATAGTCATGAAAAACCATTGAAATAAATTAAAAAATAAGCCTAGTTGGTGTATGAGTCACAAAATACATAATATAGGTTGTCACCCCATCTTCCTTCCCTAGACACTGTGCAAGCCACTGCAGGAGGGCTTCAGACCCACTCTGTGTTTACAGGTGGGCTCACGGTGCACTTCATCCTTACATCCCAGAGCACATGGTGCCAGACCTTCTGTATTTGGTGGAGTGTGATTCCCGCCCTCGAGATTGCTGTTTGCTTTCAATCATTTATCTTGAAAATTAACAAATGCACATTATGATAGATGCTGAGAGGAGCTTTGAAGAGTAACACATACCCTGGAGTTTAATGAAATATATTCTTTTTGCACACAAAGTATATGTAGAGTGAAGCTTGCCTCTGGGGGGTTGAAAATTCTGCATTTTAGAGTATCTTGATTTTGTTTTCTGACGGAAAGATGCATTTTGAACCTATTCCCAGCCACTGTTAACTACCCAGAGTGCTAATTAAATGCTTTAGCTCATAAAAAAGTAACTTTAGGAATGGCTAGGAGGTGATGTCAATGTATACTGTTGTTTTGTTCACTCTTATCTTAGAAGCTACCTTTCCAGAATTTTTAACTTGTCCACTGCTTATTCTCTGAAGGGCAGACCCTTGAGCCTCAGGAGATGGCCGCCAATTAGCTTTGCAATTCTACACAAACCATTTTATACCTCCTGGGCCTCTGTTTCTTCTTCTGTGAAGAAAGGGACCCTTCAGAAATCTTAGCCTGTGACCAGGAAGCCTCTTTTCTTGGGCTGCAGATGTTAGTGGGATCGCCTGAAGGACTTAAGCTGCATTTGTGCTATTTCATTAGAATTCATTTATGGAGTCTGATGGCAGAGACACTTAAGCTAAGGGATGGGTGGGTGGGCCCCCATCTTTCTGCAGTTCTTACAGGGGCACTTCAAAGACCCCTGTCAGCCTGTGAGAATCATTTATTCTAACGGTCACATTTGCTTCTGGGCCAATCATTTTGCGAAGTGAACTGAAGAGATGTGATCCAGCCGTGTATCATTTCCAGTCTAACTCAGATAATAATGACCTGGACAGGGATAGTAAGGATGTAAATTTTAAAAATACATGCCTTAAATGAGATCAGTTACATAAGCAGGCTAAGAAGTCACTGAGGGCAGGACCACCTCTGTGGGTTCTCTTTAGCTGGTGAGAACTCGCATCAGAGAAGAGTTTGAATAGCTGTAAAATTTGTGAAAAAGGTACTCAGCATTCAACTTTGTTCCTTTTTCCCCTTGGTGAGATTCAGTAAGTGTTTGAGGTTGTGGAAGGTCTTCCCTCTCCTGGGATTCTCCTGGTGTGGGATGCTTTCCAGCAGGATAATAAAGGGCAAGAGAGCAGAGCCTGGGGCTGGCTTCCTAATCCTGCCTGGAGCCCTTCCCACCCACCCTGGGAAATGGAAGAGCGAGTCTGCAGGCACAAGCTGGACTGGTGAGTTAAGCTTAGGAGGGATCTTCTAAGTGACCCCCATAGGCATGGCATGGGATCAGATGCTGCTCCCACATGTGACGGAAGGCATCAGTGAGCTGCACACTCCTCAGGGGAGGGAGAGGAGTTTGAGACAGGAAGTAGATATGGGACAGTCTTTCCTTTCTGATAATGAGTGGTGGCTTTTCCAAGTTTTGGATAACTTTCAGCTTAAACACAACTTTAGAATTAAAACAAGGATGTATAAATTTAAGGCAAAGTGACATTGCGGTTGTTTAAAATAGGAATATAAAGCCAATAATGACTTCTAAAATAGATTTTCTTGACGGGCATTCTAAAATAGAATTTCATCAACCACAATCTCTCTGTTGTCTAGCATCTGTTTAAAAATAAGGTTGGTAAAATTGGCCATATTCTGCTAATGTGGCAGTTGATAAAATTAATCTACAGATAAAATAATGAAATTAGAAACAAACAAACAAAAAAAACCAACAGACAAAGCCTTAATCCTTACATCATCTCTGATACACCTTTAGCAAGCATCCTTGACTTCACAGTCTATACATCTTGGTCTCCATTAGTTTTATAAGGGTGATTATCAGCACAGATACCCATAGACACACACCCAAATTAGTCAAAGTCACATTCTTCTGTTATTAATGGCAACACTAAGACCTTGCAACCTCTGATTTTTTGCATCATTTACTGTCAACTTTAAAAATATTATGTTAGTAACTAAACACATCATTCATGTGTTTCTAGTTGCTTATATAAGATATTGCTTAAATAAAAAATTCTCCAAAAAAATTCAGTGTTTCAAAAAGAAGACTATTGTATGCCATGACAGTTATGGGTTTTTCAGGCAACTTGAATAACACACCAAAAGCTTCAAAACTCTTAAAAGGATAAAGAATTTTTTGAACTGACAGTGAACAGTCTTTTCAGAGCTGCAGAATTTTTGTTTGATGGCCTGTAGTTAATACAATAAACTGTAAGAAAGGTTCCATAGTCTAAATATGTCAGTAGTTTAGAGAAGATTCTGAGATCTTTGCTGAAGTGTTTTTGATTTAGTGATCATGAACTAATTTTATATATATATATACATATATATGTGTATATATATATATGCTGTTATAAGTATATTACGTATTGTTTAATATGATATAATTTACAAATTTATAATTTTACAAATTTATAACATACATATTTTTTGTTTTACTAATAACTTTATTTAAATAAGACACAGGAACTTCTATACTGAAAAAATAAAAAACAAAAGCCATGTTATATAGTAACTCAAATACTCTTCAGGGTAGTGGCTAGAATTAAACAGTACCTAATAATTATATGTATGTATCCATTTCCAAGGTAGGCAGCCAGAAATTCCCAGAAAACCCTAGTTAGTATAACTTAGTAGTTAAGGTAAAAACACAATTATTGAGACCTCACTCTGCAGTGGTGTTCTCTTATATCATCCTGTGCAATCCTCAAGACAACCTGGAGTCTCCACGATGGTAACGAAAAAACTCTCATTTGAATAATTTGCCGAAAGCCATCCTGAGTTTGACTTGGAAGTTCATAGTTGTTTCATATCCCACAGTGCTTCTTAATAATAGTATATTCTGCTTCCATCTTTCATAGTAGTAAGATGGGAGCTCAAGAAGTGGGTATGATGCAAGGTTTTTGTTTGCTTGCTTGCTTGTTTGTTTTTACTGTTTATTGCTCTTAAATCCAATTTGGGAATGTGTTGTTTTTATTCATGACCATTCAGTGGTGTCTTTCTTCATCGTTACCATGCCTGTCCCAGTCATTATCATCATTATCCTCTGGGTTAACATGCAAATGGTACATGCCTGGGATCATATCTGTTCAATTCACTTTGCAAAGTGAATTTAGAACACTTGAAACAATATGCAAACAATCGTTTAAAATAATCCTTCCTTTTTACTAGTCTTAAGAAGATTGTAGAGGGAGTTAAAATGGAGGCAGAGTAGTTTCTCAGGCTAAGCAGAGGTGAACACTGGGAAGGTAAATCTCCTTTGAGGATCCAGAATTTGGACTCACATCATAGGACAGCACTTTAAAAGTACCATCTCTGTTCTAAAATCTAGGAGTTCATCAATCACAAAAGTCTGAGACGCAGATTCTATATCTGATGTTCTTTGCAGGGACCACCATAAGCCATTGGGATTATTGACAAGGTGTTTCTCAATGGATGACTCCATGTTTGAATGTTTAGCTCATTACTCTCAAATTCATTTTTACCTTCTTTACTTTTCAAATGTTTCAAAAGCTGTTTTTTAATTTAAGGATTGGGAGAGAAGATTTTCCAGTTTTAAATGCAATTTTTTTCAGAGATTATAATATAAAGAATGCTTCTAGTCCAGACATCATGACTTAAATCAGTGAAACTGTATATTTTTGCATATCTTTTAATTTATACAAAAGACCAGGGATGAACCATTTGTGATTTTAGAGTGACAAAAGATGTCTCAAGAGGCAGATGAGTGCCTTCTGCAGGATGTTACAGAAAGTTTTACTCATGAAGAGAAATAGTTAATCTTTGTCATTTGATACAGATAGAAGGACATGACCAAAATCACTCTAGAGAAAATGCTTCAAACATATGTTAAGATCCTTTTACAAGTGACATATAATCTTGATGTGTTTCTATAAAATCAATATATATTTAATTATTGTGGATTTTATAATAATTTATTACAATAAAATTATTCATTAAATAAAATTATTGCATTCAGTTATTTATAAGTTGAATAATGCTATTATCACCATTATCTAAATAATTTATTAAATAATGGTGAGTAAAAACAAAACAAAAAACTCCACATAGGGCACAGAGTGTACAGACTCTGTAGCTGAGAATTAAAGATATAATGTGCCAAACAGATATAACCAGGACACGGGTTAAGTCAGTGGTTTTCAACATTTCCTCCACTAAGTGCTCCTGTTAGTGTGTGTGCGTGTGTGTATGTGTGTGTGTGTGTGTGTGTTTGGATCTATGGATGGGTTTTTAGCCTCTAAACAAATTGCATTCTTTAAAATAATGTATTAGATACAGGGGTTAATCAGGACTTCTGAGCAGCATTAGAAAATTGGCATTTTATTCTTTTTACTTATCGATCACCTGCATTGTACTAGATAGAGTAAATGAATTCCAGTGAATATTATAGTTGGTGTGTGTGTATTTGGGGGGTGTGGAAATAATAGTCCAACTGATAAAAGTTCCACAGACTTACTAGAAAGGAACTTGAGGTTTTAGTTGGCTTGTGCAAGCTTTCACAAATATATGTAGTTTTTCTTTCAAATTAAAACAAATGTTTCTGACTCCCAGAGGTACAGGTACTCCAAGATGAGATTCACTGTGTTAAAACAATTATACTTTTGGAGGTGTTGTTGTATTAAGGACCCAAAAAGAATGGTTGGGGGAGAAGGTATGATAATGGGGATTGCGGTATAAAGTGGGATGCCCACCATGTAGACGGGTATGGCCAATGACAACAAGGACAGATACAGTACTGAGCATTCACTACATGCCAGATGCTGTTTATACAGTATGTGCCATTCTTAACAAAACCCCATGAAGTAAGCATAATTTTCACTATTGTTCATATGAGAAAATGAAGCCTGAGAAATTGGGTAATTTGCTCATGGTTATGTGATTAGAAGTGGTGGTAACTGGATTTGGATCCAACTCGCATTACCCACTTCACATTGACTGGATTCAGGTTTATGCGGAGGGGGCAGTTATCAGGAATAAATGAGAGGACCAAAGAGGGAGGAAAAAGAGCAAAGAAAGAAACACTTAGTTGAAAGAGGCATTCAAATTGGACCCGTACAAAAAGAAAGGAAAGCTGAAGGTTTTTAGCTGAGCAAAGTATTTACTGTGAATTGGGAATACAGCTTGGTCATAACAAATGCATTAAAAGTCACTACTTTGGGGTGCCTGGGTGGCTCAGTCGGTTAAGCGTGTGCCTTCGGCTCAGCTCATGATCCCAGGGTCCTGGGATCGAGCCCCACGTCGGGCTCCCTGCTCAGCAGGAAGCCTGCTTCTCCCACTCCCCCTGCTTGTGTTCCCTCTCTTGATGTCTCTCTCTGTGTCAAATAAATAAAAAATAAAATCTTAAAAAAAAATAAAAGTCACTACTTTTTGTACATCAAATTTCAGGTGTTCTCAATGAGTACACATAAAATATCTGTTACTAAAATTAGGAGATTAAGAATTGAGAATGTTACTATTTTTTACTTCATTCTTCTTTAGATCACAAAATTTACCTTTCGGCAAACACAATGTTTATTTTAATTATGTGGTATAAATGAATGCCTTTAGTCATTTTGGCAGGAGGCCATTCTAAATCTTACAAAAGGCACATCTGAACAGGTGGCGAATCTTCAGATTTCCTCTTCGTGAAGGTGATGCACAGAGAAGGAAATTGCATGTTGTGGATTAATTGTCTCATGCTGGTATTTCTTTTTCTTGTGAATTCTATTTCCTATAAACACCATTAGTTGACGGATCAGTGGTTTGCTATTATTAACCAGGTTAGGTATAGTTTTTAGTGTCCCTGTCCAAAAGTTACTCAGCACGGGTTTGAGCCACACCATATGTCCAGGTTGCTCCTTTTTTGTCAAAAGAGTGCAGCGCAGCGAAGTCCCTTGTATTCCCTTAGCTTTCTTTTGGGGAAAGAAAGTCTGCTTTTTTTTGTAAGGACAGACATTGGATTTAGCTCTTATGTCACTGTTTTTTGTTTGTCTCATGGCAGGTCCTAAGACATGATTTCAACAGCGATAACCTAATCTGCTTTATTTTTTAAAAATGTTCTTCTTTGAACTTGTCAGATACATATTTTAGTTAAATCAAAATAGATTTAAAACTAGGATATAAGAAACTTTTTGATGAATTTGCCACTTTGTTTTTAAAATGATATGCATATAGTACAATGGTTGAGAGAGTAGGGTTCTCTGTCTGTGTGATGTAATTCAAATTCTGGCTCTACGCTTCAATAGCTGTGTGACTTTGGGTAGTTTCTTAACATCTCTGTTTTTTAGTTTTCACATCTCTCAAATGGGGGTGATGACAATGACTAGCTTTTCTACTGTGTAGTTTCATGGGTGTATGTATTTGTGTGTGAAATAAATGGGTTAACATGTATGAAGTATTTAGAACAGTACTTTGTGTGCAGTAAGTAGCCAGTGTTAGATGCTGTTACTACCTCTGCTGTTACTATGTATCATTTAGGACATTTACTATGTACGTAGTTTATGCCAAGCACTGGGCTTACAATGATGAAAAACATATAGATAAGGTCTCTGCTATCTTAGAGCTTACATTCTATTGGTAGGAGACAGGTAATAAGCAAGAATATATAAGCTCAAAAAAAAAAAAAAAAACAACCCAAACAATGACAAATACATGAGTTAACATGGGGTGATATGACTGAAAGATGGGAGATACTTGAGTTTCTGAGCCTGTGACCTTTAAACTCAAATTTTGTAGTAATAAAAAAATCAAGCCAAGAAAATGTCAGTGGGAAAACCATTACTGGGGGAGGGAATGGCTGGAGGGAGTGGGCAAAAGGAAGAGAGTCAAAAAGGTTGGCCAGGGCAGCTCCGTGAGAGCCATTGGGCCAGGATAAGGAATCTGGATTTTACTTAAATGCACCTGGAAGCCATTAGAGAGGAGAGACTGATCCCAATATGTTCTAAAATGATTCTTCTGAGTTCTGAGTGGAGAAGAGACTATGTGCCTGGAGCAAACAAGGAAGCAGAGACCTGATAGGATGCCACCAATGTGTGCCAGGAGAGAGATAATGGCAGCCTGGTCTAAGGAGGTCCGAATCGAGATGGAAAGAAAAGGAAAGATTCCAATTAAAGTTTTGGAATTATTTTTATGCCATGTCTTTTACTTGACCACCTATCAGACAGGCACCCAAAAGTACTTGACAAAAGCATTCATAATCCATCACATATTTATTGAACACCCAGACACTGTAGTAGTTACTGGAGATTTAAACTTTTAGTCTGGTAGGGAAAATGAACACATTAAAATTAATATGATACAATGTGAATGATTTTAGCAAGTATGAATAAAAGACACAGGTATTCATAGTAACTCGCTTGTCTGGGGCTGTCCCCAAGAATTCACTGAAGAGATGATATTTGATTGTAGCTTCAAATAATAGTTTGGGGTTTGCCATGTTGAGGAATGAAGAAATGCACTCTGGGCAGAGAATGGAGGAGCATAACCTAGAATTATGAACATTCATGGTGTATTTGGGGAAAAGTACATCAACTGATATGAATAGAATGTACCAAATGGACAAAAGGGAGAATTATGAAGAGAAGGTTGTGTATGATAGAGTTTTATTTTGTAGGAAAGGAAATGTTGAATTGGCAAACAATATGAGATTATATATATAAATATATGTATATGAACTCTGACAAAGATTTAAAATTTAATCTGAGAAAAAAGTTCACCAAATACCAAATGAGCCAATAGCTATATATCTTCATTTTAATTCTGATGAGAATTTACCACACAGACAAGAGCAATTGACCAAATCACTCCTCTATAGAATAGGATAAACCAAGTATCTCTTTGTAGGGCATGCACTGTTAATTAATTAATGTGAATACATAAAATTTTAAGTTAAGCTGACTATTTGTACAAAAGTTTATTCACTCACTCACTTCTTTTAACAAATAGCCTAAGCATGAAAGTAATACTTTAGTGTATTTATTCAATGATAACAGCAATAATATTGTCATTATGTGAAATTTATTGAACACAAAAAACATTCTGAAAGCACTTTACACAAAATATATACACAAAGAGTAATTGCTACAAATATGACTAATATATTTACTGTATTATGAATTTATAACAATACATTATCAAAAACATTAAGACACAAATAAATCAACAAAGAATCTGAAGAGACAATTTATTTTTATTTTTATTATTTTTTTAAAAGATTTTATTTATTTATTTGACAGAGACAGAGAGAGTGAGAGGGAACACAAGCAGGGGGAGTGGGAGAGGGAGAGGCAGGCTTCCCGCTGTGCAGGGAGCCCGATGCAGGGCTGGATCCCAGGACCCTGGGATCATGACCTGAGCCAAAGGCAGACGCCTAAGGACTGAGACACCCAGGCGCCCCTGAAGAGACAATTTAGAAAGAAGGGAAAACAAATGGTTAAGACACATAATGCAGGGGCGCCTGGGTGGCTCAGTCATTAAGCCTCTGCCTTCGGCTCAGGTCATGGTCCCGGGTCCTGGGATCGAGCCCCGCATGGAGCCCAGCATTGGGCTTCCTGCTCAGCTGGGAGCCTGCTTCTCCCTCTCCCACTCCCCCTGCTTGTGTTCCCTCTCTCGCTGTGTCTCTCTCTGTCAAATAAATAAATAAAATCTTAAAAAAAAGACACATAATGCAATGTAATGTATTATATATAAAATAATGTATACATATATGTCTATATATTTAACTTTTAGTTGAAAGCATGTAAGTTACAATTCAACTTGTATTGTTTATCAAATTAGATAACTTTTTAGAAAGCAATTTGATGATATGTATAAAGAGCCTCAAAAGTTTTTATATATTTAAGTAATTCTGTTTCTGGGAACTTATTCTAAGTTAACAAACTTAAGTAAACCATAATGGATGGAAAATAGCTTAAACTTCCAACTATAGGGAAATGTTTTGGGAATCAGTGGTAAAGTTACTTCACATAATATGATATGGGTTTTCAAATAAGATTTGTGGTAAATATGTAATAACATGGGAAATGCTTCTGATAGAAAATAAGGTAAAAAATCAGGTAGTTATGTTTAGGCTTAAAACGTATGAAATATATTAGGCAGAGAGAATAAAATGAAAGACATTTAGTATGTGGTTGTTTTAAGGTGAAGAGACATGGGTCAATTTCCCCCCCGAATGTTCCATATTTTCTTCAAGTAACAAATAATTATGTGACATATAATTTTATCTGGTATTTTACACCACGCTTGTCAGATGACAGATTATTTCTATTTTATATCCTATTAATAATAAGATTACTAATATTATACTAATCCTATTATTATAAGAATTTTACTCCAGAGAATTTTTTTCTACTTGTTGAGGCACAGTGCTAGGTGCTGGTGGCCAATAATGGAAAAAAACCTGGTCCTTGTCCTTGAGGAGCTCCCAGACTCAGGTGTGGCTGGGTACAAACCTCTGGTCAGGCCCCTGGCTCATGGACATTGTTATAACCTAGGAGTGCTAAACAGATGATATCTGCCCATTTTTTCAAAGATCGCCAGGGTGATCATTTGACTTACCCAAGAAACTCAACGCGTCCCTATTTATATCTGAATACAATCCTCTACTATATAGTTTAAACACATTGTTCCTAATTCTATCTTCATAAGAGAGGATGAAAAGTCGATTACCATTCTTTATATAGTAACCGCTTAATATAGAAAGTAGAATTACATTCTCCAAATAACCTGCCCATGCTATCCATATTGAGAGACATTTTTAGAGCTAGTAAGGATTTGTTTTCTGTTATAGTCAATTGCTGATCCATGCAGTTTGTGATATATTTATGGAAATTGTCTTACCTGTTGACTTCGCATATGTCCAGCTGGACTTTACCTAGTACCATGGGGCTTTTGCTTTTCCTGATAAATCGTTTTTCATTTTTATGCATATTTGTGTCTGACAAATCTTTTACTGCCTGTTTCAGACCAACTTTTCCATACGAACCAAACATTAAACTCTAATTATGTTTTTCTCAGGTGAGTATGATTTAGACACTTACTGAGAAGGTTCTATTTCTCCAGATTGTTCTATTAAGTGATGTGGTATAAAATCTAAATCTTATCTCACGAGCATAAATGACATCTCTATCTTCTCAGTGACTGATGAGGCATCTTCTTGTTACAGCAGTAGATAAAATTGCTTGCCATAGTGAGTTTATCGTTAGACTTATCATTAGGCTTTGGATATAAATATTTTTCTTAATTTGTCTCTACTTGAATAATGCAATGTGTTTTTCCCCATATGTTTTATGATCTAAGGATTAGTGCTAGACATTTCCAGTTGACATTTGTAGTTTTAATTTTTAATCTAAATGATTGAAATTATAAATTAATATGTTCATCGTAAAAAGTTAAAACATAACGGACAAGTCAGAAAAAAATGCAAAATTCTTCTCTCCTCCCATTCTTCTCTGTTTCTTTCATCAGCACCTCTATTGAGGTTTTCATATGTATTTTTATATTCTAGACTTTTTCCTGTACAAACAATATATGTGTGTATAATGTATGATGACTTATATAACTTTTATATAATAACGATATATCTTGTTTTTACACAAAGGAGGTCATAGTGTAATATTGTTCTGCAATATTCTCTTTTCATTTAATAAAATGTCACACTAAACTTTTCACATCAGTAACTTTTAGATCTTTCTTAGATCTTTAGAGCTTTCTCACAGCTACACATTATTCTTTTGTATGGATTATTATGAATCAGTCCAGCTAGTCGATGATGTTGAGTTCCTACAATGTGCCTGGAAGTATGCTAGGTGCTAGGGATGCAGTAATTAACAAGACAGACAAGATCTCTGTCCTCAATGTTCACATTTTTGTGCCCTTAAGGATGAACATTTATATTGCTTTCAGTTTTTCACTATTAAAACATTTTTTTTAAGAACTGATCTTATTCCATTTACATTTATTGATTTCATAAATGTGTTTGGTCTTCCAATGTCTTAGAATGCTGTATTTCATAATTTGTTGCTTTCCTTCTTATCTATTTTTAGCTAAATTGACTGTTTTTCTTTACACTTTTTGGGGCATAAAAAATACCAGCTGAACTAACCCATTTCTTTCAGTGGATTTTAAAATATTCTTCAGTAGTAAATTTGAATAACCATTTCTTGATTATTAACTTCATCTAAATTTTACCTGCCTTGAAAAATGAAAGAATTGTTATGTTTATATTTTCCTTTACTTTCTAATTTTAGTGTTTTATGTTATTATTGTTATGTTTATCAAGGATTTCACATTCTATTTTGTAAACATAATTCCCATGTTCATTTAGATTTAGTTTTCTCATTTATATTGATGTAGCACTAAATCTTCATATAATACACATTATTTTGATTTATCTCTTGGTTGGATATATATATATGTAATATATATAACATTTATATGTGTATATATATATTTTAAAGAATCACCAATAGATTATTTATGTCCTTGGAAGTTTAAAAATTAATTTTTAATTAATTAATTAGATTAAATTAATTAAATTAATTCTAAATCATGGCAGAGTATGAAGTTTGGGAGTCATATATTTTTTTCTGTTAGAACTTTGAAGATGTTTCTCCACTGAGCTGGTCAATGATAGTTAAAGTAGAAATGTCTAAGCCTTGTCTGAAATGCTCCTAATTTTTTTCCTACATTACACTGTGTCAGGCACATATTAGGTGCTGGAGGATGGAAAAAATCTCAGACTCTTTGATTGAGAAGCTCCCAGACTAGGTGTGGTCAAGTTCCAAATCAATTGTCTGGCTTATGGACGTCATTCTAACCAATAGTTTTGAATAGAAGTTTTACCTTTTGCCTTGAGGTCCAGTAACTTTGCCAGAAAATATTTAATATTTAATATTATTATTTAAGTATTTAATATTAGTATTAAATAAATATTTAATTAGTATTTCTGCATAATTTCTTTGTAAATATAGCATGACTGTTTAATCTTTAGGTCAGCCTTTATTTTAAGAAAGATATCTTGCATTAAATCTTTGAATTTTTCTGTTCCATTATTTTTCTTCAGGAATATCAATTTTGCACATTTGGACTTCTTTTCTTCTTGTCTTCTATATTATTTTCTCTCCAATGAATTTATACTTTAATTCTTTTATTTTTGTTTTATGTAATTTGCTTTTGAAGATTGCCCTTTGTATTTCTTAATGGCTTCAACAGTATATATATTCTGCTTTTTGCTGTTTCAAATATAGATTTCATATAAAAAATGGCTGTGCTGAAATTTTCCATTTCTTTTCTGAAATTGGTCATTTCACTTATCTTGGCTTTGATCCTCTTTTATCTCTTTTATATCTTTCTTAAATTCTTTGCCCAGGATCCACATTCTCTTTAGATTCTTTAAGATTATCATTTGATTTAAATTTGCTTCTGTTTGTTGGGGGCAGTTCTTTCCTGAGATGTAGTATTTACATGATCTTTGCCTCTTTCTCTGTCTCTTTCTCTGTCTCTCTTTCTCTTTTTTTATGTCCTATATTCTCTCTTTGGGATGAGTAGATTACCCACTCAAAAGGTTAGGCTTGTTGTTAATGAATGTATAAATCACATTTTTAAAAAATTTTGTAATTTAGTGTTTATTATTCATCTGGTGAATCTGGTCAGCACCTACAGGGAGGAACGATCCTCTCTCTTCTGCCTTCCCAATTCCCTCTTGGGCAGTTTCTTGGTGTTAGAGTCTTAGTGGGAAAAAAAATCTAGATGGCCAATATGTATTGTCCACCTTTAGTCCAACCTCGTGCTGTTCTGGGAAGTAGAAGTTGAGCCAAGTCTTCCTCACTCCGACTAAAGTATCACTAATTAGGCCTTTTGAACTTACTAGTTACTTTTAAGAAATCTTCATTTTGGTCAAGATCTAGAGAAATATAAATTGCCTGTGAGTCTTTTTCTCATTTTGTCCCAATTCGATTGTGTTTTGCATTAGTCTTCTTAGTTTTTCTTGTGGGGTTGTCATACCTTCCTAATTTTGTTGTAATTACAATTTTATTTTATTTTTAAATTACTTCCACTAATGTTTGTGAGTGGCAATGCAGGGAGTAAACAAATATTTTTGTTCTTGTACTTCCCGGAAATCTCCATTGGTGTGCTCCAAAATAGGTAGTTGAAATAATTTATATTGGTTGAAAACTACATATATGTGTTTTTTTCCTTAAGATTTTATTTATTTATTTACTTATTTGGAAGAGAGAGCGAGTGGGAGCATGAGCATGAGCAGGGGCAGGGGGAGGGACGGAGGGAGAAGCAGGCTCCCCGCTGAGCACAGAGCCTGGCATGGGGCTCGCTCCCAGGACCCTGAGATCATGACCTGTGCCAAAGTCAGATGCCTAACTGACTGAACGACCCAGGTGCTCCAAAAAACTACATATATGTTTTATTTTATTTACTTTAAATTTTTTTTAGGGGGGCAGAGGGAAAGGGAGAATCTTTTTTTTTTTTTTAAAGATTTTATGTATTTGAGAGAGAGACAGTGCACGCACAGAGGGAGAGTGAGAGGGAGAAGCAGACTCCCCACTGAGCAGAGAGCCCCAAGCAGAGTTTGATCCCAGGACCCTAAGATCAAGACCTGAGCCAAAGGCAGACGCTTAAACCAACTGAGCCACCCAGGTGCCCCTACATAATATGTTTTAAATCAAATTATTTTGATTTTAAAACTATATATATGTCTTAAATCTATATGTATGTTTTAAATCAAAATAAAACAAAAATAAGTGTTTTCATACATACATATGAGAGGGTCTTCAATTCATAGGGACAAATATATGTCTGAAACTTTTTTCCCCTGAATTCTAATATTTCCCCTTACCAGCTGTGATTCTTTTATTTAGTAATTTAGCAGTCCTCAGTCTTAAGGGGATACAAATTCCTATTTACCTCACAGGACTATATTGTGAGGATCAAAGAGAATAAAACATGTGAAAGTTTTGAGGGCTACTGGTTCCAGTGCAAAGAGTGGTACAGTTAATAGTTACATTACACTTCGTTACTTGGTAAGAAAACCCAAGTCGGGGCTTACAGAGGACCATAACAGATTTGCTTTTTTGCTGTGCTGTCTCCAGGTGAGCTCCTATTTTTTTTCTAAGTACAAAAGAGATAAAGTATATACCAACATGCCTGTGCATGCAGTGATTCTCCCTTGAAGCTCACCTTCTCTGTGTTTGCTGAAAGAGATAATGAACCTGCCAGTTCTGTTTCTCAGCATTTGCAAAGCAGAGATGGGGATAGAGGGAGCTGAAGTGGGGTTGGGGAGTTTATACCAGAAGGAGCCAGTATTTATTTACAGGAAAAAAGTAATAGAAAAATAAAGTGTGGTGAGGGCGCCATTTCGTAGGGAGATTTTGATGGAAGGTGTGAATGGGAGAAGAAGAGAGAAAAGGCATTTTAATTTGTGTTTTGGGTTGTGAATTGGATTTTTTTTAATGCTTTCAAAAACTATAAGTAAATATTAGAACTATTTTTAATTACTTGGGGTGAGAGACCATGTTTCATTTTGATACTGAAGAAATGACATAGGACTTAGGCGGGATTCCCTTTTCTGCTTTTCTCCAATCCACTCTCAGCTCTTCTTCACCTTGCCCTGGGAGGCTGGGAGGCTGATCCTGACCTTTGACCATTGGAGGGGCATTAGCAAGCAGCCAGCAAAAGGGAGAGAGTGAGGTCAGGGACCTAGTCCTCATGCTGTCATGCTGAAGGGTCACCGTGGGCTAGCCGTGTCCCTTGACCAAAGTCACAGTTCCTGTGAGGGGGCTGCTGTGACTCCAGATTTGACTAACCATGCCCTACCTCGCGCCTTTGGCTCAGATGTGGTTGCAGCCCTCTGACCCCCATCTTTAGTTCCGGGGCACTGTTACCGTCCCTTGTGGTTTCTGTATACCCTGCCCAGACTCTTGTAACAATTCTTTTATAAACCCTATTCTCAAATTGCCCCATTTTAAGTGTGATGTTTTCTGCTGGACCACTGAGTGATACTGGGCCATGTGAGGCCCTTGAACTTTGGTTTATTTAAGTATTTTTATAGTGTCTGGAATTTCCCTAGAACAAACACAGATGGCCTGGTGGCCACATAGTTCAACCAGCTGAAATGGGCAGAGCATTTGTTTTTGGTCAACTTTCATGCTTTAAATGGTGTCTACATAATATTAGTTCACCAAGTTAGAGAACAGGAATTATGTCTCAAGGTCAATAGTAGACACTAATTTTAAGGAAAAAGAGGAAAGGATGTAAACCTTTCTTGAGCATCAATTTTCTGTTGGTATCACTGCTCAATGTGACATTATCCTATGTAATCCTAGTAAGACTCTTGCAAGAATGGTATTTTTTCCCTCATTTTATGGATGAGATAATGGCAGTTAGTCTAATTTGCCTGTTCCAATGTTTCACAACTGGTAAATGGCAGACCTATGATCCAAACTCTTTTGATCTCAATCTACCAAAAGTTGGTTCCCCAGACTGGCTGTAGGTAAGAAGTATGTAGGGAGCTCTAAAAATCCAGATGGCCAGGATCACCCCACATTTGCTGAAAAAAATCTCTAGATGTGAAGCCTGTAGTTATATTTTTATTAGACCTCCTGCCCACCCTTCCAGGCAGTTCTGATATGCAGCCAAATTTGGGGAATTTGAGCTAAAGTTTCCTATTGGTTCTGTTCTTAAATGACAATAAACTTTTCTGGTTCTTTAATTTGAACATTCTGCTATAACTTTAAACAGAGACATATACCAGAGAGTAAATTATTTCATTGTGTAGGAGAGTTTATTGTGATGTTCCCTCTAGGCTGCCTTTTAAATAAATCTGAATTTTAGCAATAGTGCATGGATTCAAGGCAATATTACGTTCTGAAGCATTGTACTAGAAATACTTTTATTTCTACTAATATTTGTTATCTAAAAATAGAATATTATTTCAGATTCCATGAAAATATACTGACTCTAAATTATCAATATTGATAAAGTAAAGAAAAAAGCTGTTAGGTGTAGGTTTTAATAAAAATTGGCATAAAATAAGAATATTTACATTCAGTGATCTTATAATCTCTCTTTCTAAAAATCTTCATGCACAATAAATATTATCACTATTGTGAGTTCCTCATGTTGTTTGAAGAGTGAAGAAGAAAACATGATATTACAGAAGCACTTGGGACTGAATCTTAGTGATGCTCATCAAATCATAATACCGCATAAGTTTTCAATGTTCATGCTCTGCTTCCCCATCTATAAAATGAAGATAAGTTCACTCTACTTAATCTCATAGGAGTATCTATCAAATCTGCTGTTTAGAAATAAATCACTGATTCCTAAAATGGTATGGAATGAAAACATCAATACGATACAGGGAAAAAAGAACCATTGGGGGTTTATAAAAATTCCAATGAAAATGTGTTATTTCTGAGAGTCCAGTGCCCAACATCTGCCTACCTCTCGGTAGCTGCTCTGCTTTAGGCTGTACCTGGCTATATTGGATCATTATTACATGCTTTAATAAAAGAGGGCATGAAGCTTTCTCAGACCTACATTTACGTGAAAAATTTATTACAAGTAATCACCCCAGTTGGGAATTGTAGGAAGACTATCTAAAATAAACAACTGCTCATGCAGAAACAGTAAGGCTAAAAGGTTCTCACAGTAGGGGGATAGCACCACTTCCCTTTGCTATAGTTTCTCACAGGGACAGGATGAACATGGAGCACAAAGTAAAATGTTTTTGAGTTTCATCCCTCAAGAGAGCGATCCAAGAAATAATAGGTAGAAAATAATGATTTTGATTTGTTTCCATTTTAGATGGTAAATGATTACTTTTGAAAAGTTTTAGAGTGTTTAACCTAAATATTTCACCCTAAGCATTTAAAATGTTTATTTTTAAATATAAAAACCTTAAAATGGGAGCGCCTGAGTGGCTCAGTTGTTTAAGTGTCTGCCTTTGGCTCAGGTCATGATCCCAGGGTCCTGGGATTGAGCCCCACGTCAGGCTCCTTGCCTAGCTGGGAGTCTGCTTCTCCCTCTCCCTCTGCCCCTCCCTCTGCTCATGCTCTCTCTCTCTCAAATAAAATCTTAAAAAAAAACACCTAAAATGTTTTATCTTAAATATTTAAAATATTAAAAACAGGGGCACCTGGGTGGCTCAGTCGGTAGGGCATCTGACTCTTGATTTTGGCTCAGGTCATGATCTTGGGATCATGAGATCGAGCCCGGAGTCGGGCTCTGCACTGGGTATGGAGCTTGCTTGGGATTCTCTCTCCCTCTCCCTCTGCCCTTCTCCCCTGCTCTCTCTCTCTAAAATAAATAAAATAAAATATTAAAGACGAAGAGCAGTTTTTCCTAACTATCTGATACTGAAGATCAGCATCTCCTTTATAATGTGCTGATCTGTTTGTCCAGCAGAATTCACCCGGGCCACAGCTGATACTGAGTGAACACATGAGCCCGCTGCTCTAGGGATAATCAGGCAGTCGAACACTAGGGGACTGAAATGGGCATCAGCCCTCGATGGCTCCTGGTACTGCTTGCTAATGAGGCCATTCATTTTGGATGATCTGAGAATCACTTTGGATAATCACATCAAAGAGGGACAGGCAGAAAGACTCCTCCATATCCCCAACTCCTGTTAGTTACCCTCTATTTTTAGGGTAATAATCTCTTCCTTTATTTGAAATTCAACAGGAAAAATCATTTTGTCTCTAAAGCATTATGACAATCCTTGAAAATCATCTAGGGGTAATTTGAATTCTAGGAATATGCTTTCAGATTTATTTGTGTGTGATGTATTAATAGAAAGTATTGGACTCTCAAAGCTGATCGCCTCCCTTGTTAGTAAGGAGCCATATCACTATTGTTTTTGAGGCCTGCCACCACCTTTCCTTCGCCAATTGGGGAGAAAAAAGGGTAGTGTAACGGGTTATTTTGGAATATGCAAGACATACGCTGATGAGCTATAATTACATAGTGACATCTTGGGAACTGCTATTTGGATGCTGTTCCCAGCTAATTTATTATTCTTTAAAGATGCTGCATTCATATCGGTTTTCATTTACTTTCATTTTTTTTCTCATTTCTTTATAACTGGGATCACTGCTATGAGTTTAAACATCTCAAAGATTTTTCTCTACAACCTGCAGCCAGCTGAATTAAAACTTGTTGGGGCACCTGGGTGGCTCAGTCATTAAGCGTCTGCCTTTGGCTCAGGTCATGATCCCGGGGTCCTGGGATCGAGCCCCGCATCGGGTTCCCTGCTTGGCGGGAAGCCTGCTTCTCCCTCTCCCACTCCCCCTGCTTGTGTTCCTGCTCTCGCTATGTCTCTCTCTCTGTCAAATAAATAAATAAAATCTTTAAAAAAAAAAAACTTGTTAAACAAGTCAAGAAGCTAAAGGTAAAGCTCCTTAAATACTTCTCAAAATCCTCTAATTGCCTCTTGCAGAATGTTTGCTTTGTTTTTGGTGCTTAGCTCTGTCCTTTTGTAAGATAGTCTTGATGGATCTTCCTAGGAGTCCTTTGCCCTTTTCCTGAGAGGTGATGCCATTTCCCTAGATACTCATCTAAAATAAAACTGCATGAATTTTATTTGTCAAACAGTCTAAATGATCTATTTTTCAGATGTTTTTGAGTGTCTCCTGTGAACATAGTCTCTGCTCCCGAGTAACTGACAATGTGTTGGAAGAGAGGTGTGGGAAGAAGAAAGTGCCATAGCGGGCATTATGGAAGCATCTGGCTTGGGGGGAGGGGAGGTCTCTCAGTTCTCCTGAGGAGTTAGAAGAGGCTTCCTGAGGAAGTAACTTCTCTGCAGAGACATGAGGTCAAATCGATGTTATTCAGAGTAGGGGCACGGGGCAGGGAAGAGCACTATAAGCAGAAGGATCTGTGCATCTAACCACAAGGAGATGAGAGAGGACAGGCGGCCTCGGGGATACTGCAAATTCTGAGTAAGACCCAGTGCATTCACAGAATGTCTTCAAATATGGCCGGCTATTCTCCTCTCAGATCTGGTGTCCATTCTACTTCTTGGCATCTTTTAGTGCAATAAACCACAGTCAGTGTGATAGAGGGAGAAAAAACACTTTGATCTTGTCCTATTCATATGTTGTAGTGAATTGGAGAAGAGAAGCAACTGAAGGTCTGCAGAGGGAATGAAAACATAGCAGGACTGGTGATACCCCCCTTGGAACTGTCATTAAGGTCAGCGGAGAGTAGCTCAGGACAGCAGCCCAGCACACTGGCCTGTGGCCATCGCCATGCACATAGGGAATCACTTTGCTCTACACTCTCTCAATCTTCATTTGATCCTGAAACAGTTTCTGTTCTTCAGAAAGTATGGTTGGATTACCATGATCAATGGTGATCCGATTTCCTTTGTACTTGAGATAACTTGAGATTTAGTTTTTACTTGAGATATAAGTAACTGAGGATTTGCATTTCAATTTCTATATAAAAGGTAATTAGGCTTCAACTGGTGTCTTAAAGAAAATTTGCCTAAAGTTATTCTGTCCTCTCCTTTCAAACTCCCTTCTCCTGTTTCCTCCCCTCCCCTCTTCTCTTTGTCCCTTTTTCTTCTTCTCTTCCTCCTCCTTCTTCTACCTCCCTTTTGCTCCCCCTCCTCCCCTCTCCCTCCCCCTCTTCTTCTCCCTCTTCTCTTCCTCCCCTCCTCCTCCTTCTTCCTTCTTGTTCTTGTTTTCCTTTTCTTGTTGTTATTGTTGTTCTTCTTCTTTTTCTTCTTTCTCTGCTTCTCTTTCCTCTCCTCTTCTTCATTCTCTCTCTCTCCACTGAAGATCAAGGGCTTTTCTACTGATGTGTTCACTCTTAACCAATTTTCAAATTAGTGATCCCCTGAAAAGGGGTCAGGCAGAGAGTAATCCTGGTAGAGAAGGTGAGAAAGAGCTGTCAATGTCTGGTGAGGTCTAGGCAGTAGTTACATTTTATGTTTCTAAAAGATGCAGGGAAAAAATGCTCCTGATTTTTTTTTTTTCAGAGCAAAGACATAAACCACTAGGACACCAAAGATAGAAATATCATTGGAATCAGAAGCAGGTTCCTTGCTCTGGCTCTAACTACGTGGTATTTTGGGTGAGCTGGTTTATTTATAAAATATAATAATTGGACTGTGTGAGATATTCAGTGCTTTACCTTTAATATTCTGTAATTCAGTTTTTATTTATTCATTCGTTTGTTTGTTCATTTGTATAACAAACATCTGTGAAGAACCTAGAATGTTCCAGGAGCTGTGTTAGGTCTGGGGAGTGTGAGGGCCGAAAAGTTCTTCAAAGAGCTAGGTGATGAGTAGGGCTTCCACAGGAGTGATAAATCTAGAGTTAAGAAAATGCACATTAATAGTGGGTTGGGATGTGTGCTATGAGAGAGGTATGCACAGGCTACTCCCAAAACAAAGAACACTCTTACCTAATAGACACTGGAGCTTTGAGGCCATAGGAAGGTTTTACAAAGGAAGGGATGCTTGGTGAGCCTACAACGATCCATTAAAGTCACCTGGGTGGAGGTAGGGATCTGCTCACAAAGATGTGGAACTCTGAGTATTTGGTCTACAAAAGGCATGCATGTTGACTAGTGGCAGGCATGAAAGTGGAGAGGGGGCTGGAATATGGACAGGTGGCTGAGGCCAGATCCCCACACAGGCCGAGTGTGTCATGCTTTGGATTTTATCTGGAGAGTGGTAGGGAGCTACTGAAATCTTTTCAATAGGGGAGTGGGATAATTATATTTACATTTCAGGACAATCTCTTTGTGCTTTGAAAGCAAACTTTATAAAATGATCAGATGAATGAGGAGAATGACTTCTAACTATTACAGATCATGTTGTTTTCTTTCTTTCTTTCTTTCTTTTTTTTTTTAAGATTTTATTTATTTGACAGAGAGAGAGAGACAGCCAGAGAGGGAACACAAGCAGGGGGAGTGGGAGAGGGAGAAGCAGGCTTCTCGCGGAGCAGGGAGCCCGATGCGGGCCTCAATCCCAGGACCCCGGGATCATGACCCGAGCCAAAGGCAGATGCTTAACAACTGAGCCACCCAGGCACCCCAAGATCATGTTGTCTTCTGAGAATATGAAAATTATCTCCAAAAAAGTACATCTACAGATTAAATTATACCTGTATTTTGCAGGGTTCATAGAGACCCCCTGAAGCCCATCAATTGATCACAGAGGATAAACTCTCTGTGTTAACATTCTATATTTAGTTTTTCTATTAGTTTTACTTCAGTGGGATTTGTCCCCAACCTGCTTAATGGATCCTGAAATTTTATGTTATTTTTCTTATTCTCCATTCACTTAATGAAACCAAGAGCACATCTCTCACGAGTTCATGTGTAGTCTCTCTGACATTTATCCACAGCATAAAATAAGTGGAATAAATAATTCATTGAGACAGCTGCCACTCTAGGGGCTCAGGCTCAGGGCATGCTGGAGTCGTCAATCTGTTGCCATATGCTGCCATACTCTTTTCATATGCTCCCACTCCTCACCTCAGACTGAAAGTACAAGGGGGCAGGAGATGTCCACCAAAGTAGCGGGGCTTGGCAAGCAGTAGGCAAGCTATTAGTGTCCTAGGCAGGCGGGCCAGTGTTTAGGGTAAAGGTGCAGTCCTAAAAGGGAGTAAGATAGAGTGAGCTGAGAGCATCATTAAAGGAAACAGCACACTGGGCAAGCAGGGGTGAGGTGGGGCTGTGGGTTGGTGGTGGGGTGGAGGGCTGTGACAAGCAAGCAGGGCTTGTGGCTGCCCTGTTTCCTGACCCCACCACTGGGGAGGGTACAGAAGAAATGCAGTCCCACCCCCCCCCCATCTGTACACAGGCTGGGGTTGTGGCTGTGCTCTTAGTTATAGGCATAACTGGTTGAGGAACTGGAGCAAGGAGCAACATCAGTTGACTCCCTTTGAAGAGCAGGGAGGAAGAAAGGACCTGAGAAGACTAAAAGTGGTCTCTCTAGAAACCCTGCAGACTGTTAGTGTTGGCAAAATCCTGTATTTGGTTTTTTTTTTTAAAGATTTATTTATTTATTTGAGGGGAGGAGGGGCAGAGGGAGAGGGAGGGAATCCCAAGCTGACTCCCCACTGAGCATGGAGCCCAACATTGGGCTTCCTCTCATGCCCTGGAGATCATGAAGACGTGAGCCAAAATCAAGAGTTGGATGCTTAACTGACTGAGCCACCCAGGTGCCCCCAAAGTCCTGTATTTCTTACAGGAAGCTCTACCTGTTCTTCATGGTCTAGTGGAAGCAATTATGAAAAATGGAAGTTTAGATGGAAAAAGTACACATTCGGCCCAAGATAGGTGGTTGGGGACTCTATTGATTAGAAATGCACATGCCCGTGAAAAGGAAAAGCGGAAAAAAAAAAACAACAAAAAACCCCAAAACAGGCAATACTAATCCATCAGTAAACTTTTGAAAGAATCTACTTCTAGTAACTATTGAAAGAATCTACTTCCAGAAAAATGGTTTTATTCTGAAGACTTAATTTCTGTTGATGGACATTTTTTTTCCCTATTGGGTAAACTGTATATCCACCATCATTTAGTCTGATGCTATTGTCATGAAAAAAATATCAATTTTAAGCCAGCCAATCCTTAATTTTTCAATAATCTGACTGTTTTTATTATGTCAATTATTATGCAAGCCAATCCTCCCTATTCCTTATATTTTAGAAAACAAGTTCAAAACAAACCATTAAATTTAGAGAGAAACATATTAATTCCATTTAAAAAGTGAAGGCAAATAACTGTTATTTTACTGGGAAAAAAATACCACTTATCTTTTCAACAAATTTTCAGTTCATGTTCTATTATTTTATTTCAAATTACCTAAATTTAATTTAGAACCCTGATATGACATGAACATAACTGAAAGTCAAACTATACTCTCTAATAAAATTATTCTATTATCAGCATCAACTCTTAATTTTAAATCAAGCAATGCCCCCCATTTATTAAGCTTCTCTTATGCTCTACCATGAGCAATTGCTAGTAATTTATACCAGATCTTGTGGATCTTGTATATAAGTTCTGCTTAAGATGTACGAAATTCCAGATGTGATAACTCTTTAGCATGTCCAATACAGTAGTTCCCAAGAGAAGTTTAGATATCATTCCAACAAAATGTGTTGAGTTGCCTGGCACTTTTGTTTTGGCTTCTACTTTAGTTTCTCTTTAAAGACCTCTTGGATGTGTGTGATCTAGGTTCTTCGTTTTTTCATTTCTACCTCTCTTCCATCAACTCGTACCATCCCGTCATGTTCTCAAATCAAAATACCACTTGGTAATAACTTGGAGTTTGGGTGAGTGCTGTGCCCAACTTGAGTTCTCATCTCAGGTGGCAGACCGAGTGGTCTTGGATACTTTTCTAATCAATATATATATATTTCATTGTCAAATTCCCATTTTATTTTCTAAAAACCTACCTTCTCTGCCAGAATCTGCCCCACAAGAGGTATGCTTTATAAAAGTGCCCTGATGTGGGAAAGTTTAGAGGAGGTATGCATTGATGTACCAAGAGTTACGGCCCCAGATGAACATGCTCAGTCACGAGACAAGTCTTTTAGAGACTAGGCGACAGTGGGTGGTATTTTTCTTCTCTGCAGTCATGTGGTTTTAACCTAAATAGACACATAGTTTACTAGGCAGTAGTAGCCTTTGGTCTCCCAGTAGAATTTTTGAGACAGAGAAAAGGCTATGTTTCTTCATCTAATTGCCCTCCAGAAGCAGAATTCCTTGATGAGATAATTAGTTACTCACAACTTATCCAGGAAATTACATTACTTTGTAATCTTGCCTCATTTACAAGCAAGGGTAAATCTGCTCCCATCAGACCTTTCTGATGATGTCCTTACCTGTGGGTTAGTAAGACAACTGACGTACATGATAGTCTGTTTCCCTTCCTGTTTTATAATTCTAATTTACTTCCTTAAAAGGATTGCCTCCCTGTTGACTCTGCTTTATTTCTTTGTTTCTGTTGTGTATGTGTGCCTGTGTGTATTTAATTGCCTGAAAGTAGCTCAGTAAAGTTTTCCTATGATGAAAGATGGCTGGACATTTGTATTTGCTCTTGGTCTTGGTTTTTCATTCAGTCCCTTTCAAATTCAAATTTTGCTCAAATTTAATCAGAATAAATTGCCAAAGGATTTACGGGTTATAGGAGAATCGTTTGCTATCTCAGGAAGGCAGCAATGAAAGAGGGAAATTCTAGGTGGCCTACACTGTATTTCTGATTGACAAGAACAAAATGATTCTGTTCTAATTGATGGAAGCAGAGCACTGAGAACAATGACCAGAATAAAAGGGGTTAGAATTTGAACTCTTGTTCCAAAGCTAGAGCTATTTTGGTAAATTTAAATGGAACTATCTCAGATGATCAGTGATTTAGAGGTGCCACCCACCCATTTCCTGAAATCGTCTATTAACAATGAATTAAAAAATAAAGCAGGTCGATCAGTAGCATGCAGTCTCTACTGTGTTTTCTCCAGGACTTTGTTACACCAGTGGTTCTCAACTGGGAGCCATTTTGCTCCTTAGGGGACATTTGGCAGTGTCTGCAGACATTTTTAGTTGTTGTCATAATTCGGGGATAGTGCTATAGGCATCTATTGGGTAGAAGCCAGAGATGATGCTAAACATCCTACTGTGCACAGAATAGCCCCCCACCAGAGAGATTTATCTGGCCCCAAATATCAATAGCATTGCTGTTGAGAAACTCTGAGTGGTATCAACAGCTATGACCAGAAGTTAGGTATCTACTTGAATCAGATAGAGATTATCTGGGGAATTGTGGCCATCACTGCTTTTTGGGAATCTTAATAAAATAGAAAACTGCTTCTGGGGTTTGGGGTTTGGGGAGCGATTTGTAATTTGGGGTTCCCCAGTTCCCCCGGCATCTCCTGCCAACCCAATGCTGAGGAGTTTTAAGATCCTGGTTCAGTCCCTGAGACTATGTGTGACTGATATTCAGCTGTCACCTCAGGACTGATCCAGAGCTCTGGCAGATCACCTAATGACTTTGCCTTTCTCCTGAATTTCAGGCAATTTTAGAACCCTTCCACATACCTCGGATTCTGGGTTTGTGCCATGGGCACTCACCATCAGATTAACTACAACAATATTCACTAGAGTAACTTTATAAAGGCAGCTATCCATGACATATTTTTGAAAGCTTTTGGATTATTTGGGGGCCATTAATGTAATCAGAATTTTTTCCAAATAATGGAGAAATTCACCATCATCAACATGATCACCCTTGGCCTCTATTGCCCGGGGTAGAAATCTTTATTGTTGTTTTTTCCTTCTGAAACTAGTGAATTTCCTACTGTAGCAGAGCTAGACCTCACCATGGTGGCATCCTCCACAGAAACGCATGTCAACCCTTAGGATGTGTCGTGCCTTAGCGCTTCTCAATGTGACCTGCATTTGGCAAGTGGGTTCATCTTTTCTGTTTGGTTGCAACTCTGTGTAATTCCAGCTCTCTTCTTTTTTAACATGGTCCAGACAGATTGGATTAGCCTCATAGATATTCAGGTGTCTGGATCAGTAATAAGTTGCAGCCGGGCCAGTCTAGCATTATGTTGACTTAATTTCATCCATTTGTAGGTCATAACCTGTGTAGGCTGAGATGCAGAGGAGCAAGGAAAATGAGTTTTGTGGGTATATTTCAGTTGTAATTTGTCAGCAATGTTTAGATAATGGTGTACTTTTTGCCAAAAAAGGGAGTATTGTTTGAGGATTCGATGAGACTTGGTAGAAGGACTGTTTTGGCGACTTCATTTGGGGGATGCTGGAAGAGAAGTCTAAAAACACTCATGTAAAGGGAGTGGCACCTAATATGGATTACTGGGGTTGCCCCCACTCCACCCTGTGTCCCTGCTTCCAGTCTGTAGGTGCCTCTGGGTGAATTAGACAAAGTAACCCTCTGCCAGTGTAGTCCTCTGAATACAGAGCTCAATCAGGAAGAAAGAGAAGTGCCACATGCTCGGGACTCCATGGCTGGCCCCCTGCTAAGATGTTCGCCCCATTCACCTCCTGGCCTCAGTCCTTATTGTAGTGCATGAACTGTGTACCGTATGCAGCAGCCCCGAGGACTAAAGAAATACTGTTTTGTCATGAGATCCTGTTTCCCAACATTTTATTTTATTTTATTTTTTTTATGCCAGTGAACTTTTATATCATCCAAGAGATATGCAATGATTTTTCAATCCCAACAAAAACGTTAGGACAAATCCAAGTTATATTTACCAAATAAATTTGGAGCTATTGTCAAATATATAATAGAAAAATTGAGTTTGCTATCATGCCTCTAAAAACACAGTATGCAATGTTCTTCAGAAAATTGCTGATGATATAAATAAGGATATAGTTTCTAGAATGCAAATGTTTCCCAACATTTTAAAGAGATCGAATCTGGAAATGTATAAAAGCAAAAAGCCAACAAGCCAACAGAAAAGGTTCTTAGGTAACCAACAAAGCTTTCACAAAGGCCAGGCTCTTAGACGACCATAAATGCCAACAGCCTTCATTCAGAGCCTAGTGACTGCAAGTAACAGTGGACGGATTGATGGCAAGAGAAGAGACAAAAGAATGTTTAAGACAGATACCCAAGCCATCAAAAGCAGCAACCTGAGGGAGCAGGGCAGAAGGGCAGAAATACCATACCAAGTAATGACTGTATATATCATTCGTGTTTATAATGACTACCCTGAGTCATAAAAACACTGAATTATTTTCAGAGGTTTTATTTTTAATGGTTGGCATTTTCAAATGTTGACATATATTGGAGTAAGTTCTAGTTACCGTGAAAATTCTCTTAGGATGTTTAATATCTTGATGATATTGGCTAAGCAAAGAATGACAGACTAAAGTAGTATAACTATCATTTTGTTGTAATATTTTTAAGTAAAGGAATAGCATTGTATAGCTCATTCTTTAGAATGAACCATTAAATAATTAAATATTCCAAAGTATATTTTGGAGATAGAGAGGTAGTAACATGCTAAACGTCCAGAACAATGTTTCTCAAACTCTGTTCAGTGAAGTATTAGATTATGAGGATGGTAATTAGAGTTCCCTGAAAAAAATATTCCTTGGATAAATGAAGGTTGGAAATACTCGGATTAACAAAGTAAACACACTTCTTTGTTGTGGGACTTTTCAAGGTTTGTAATATGTTAACATGCATTGTGGCTCCCTAGGAGAGGAACATAATGTGAACATCTGCCACATGTGTAAACTCATGATTAAAACTCATCTCTACTTTGCCTATCCATCCCTTTACGTATTCGGGGGGGGGGGATGTTCTCCTCTGGGTGGAGATTTGGATGGAATTGAATGCCCTCATGTTTGATCACTCTTGGGTGACAGAATTCTTGTTGCAGTGAAAATGGACTTATTTCAGAAAGCATATGCACGATATCCTTTGTATAATTACACTTCTAAACAAGTACAGTAACTCAGTCTTGGACTTCTCCTAGCGCAGGTGTGGTTCAGGCTGGATGCCTAAGTCTCAGGGAAGTGGTGGCTGTCCTCTCATCACTCAGCAGCACTATTAGCAGCTGCTACTTAACGTCCTGGCAGGATGAGGTGTAGGTAAGCGGGTAAGTAAGGCAGGTGTGGCCCAGCTCTGCTGCTTTTCTCTCATCTTGGCCCATATTGAGGCTTACCTTATCTCCTTCTGGTGCTTTCAAAGGCTTCCTCTCCCTCAATTCCACTGACCCAGAACACATGCTTCTTTCTGCCTGAGGTGATCTCTCCCCAAACTTTGGGTAAAGATACCTCTCGCCTCATTCTGCCAAGGTCTCCTCTTCCAGAAGGAGACCTATGTGAATGGGACCAAGGCCTGCTTGGTCTCCTGCCTGGCTTTTCTCTGGTCTGGGGGGAGCACTTATGCCTCCCTCCCCTGATGAGTTGGGGAGCTCAGGTCACGCTGGCTCTGCCTGCGAAGGACAAGATGAGCCCTTCTCCTAGCCCACAGTCATCAGTGCTGGGACCCATTTCAGGTGTTTCCTGGGAGGAAGAGGGGAATGTTACTGCATTCTAACTCTGATGAAATCTTTTTTGTATCTTTACTCTCACCAAAGAGTTTAAGAGCTGTGGAAGAGCTTCCAGGATGGTTCTCTTGCTTAATTGTGCTTAGGGATTGGGGGACAGGGAGAGGGAGCTTGCTCTCTCCCACTTGAGTATCTGATCACTACTGGAGGCAGACCAGCCTCCGCATTTCCATACTGAACATATCAACTCTATTTCCCAGCTCTCTCCTCTTATTTGAATCTTGAATATCTTAAAGAAGCTACATGTACTCTAAACTTCTATAACAGTGCCGGTCTGTGGCACTTCCTCATCGTATTTTAGTTGGTAAAGAAGTGCACATTAGTAATTTCTAAGATTCTAAAAGATAGGGACAGTGTTTTCTACTTCTTTATATATATATCCCATAATGCTGATTACAGTTCCCTGCAAATGGGATATATACTAATTTAATATTGATTGATTGAAGAGTCACAAATTGTCTCAGAAACCTGGCTGGGAAGTGTCCTCACTTTTCCCCATGGGTCACCGGAATTTGTGTTTCTCTGGATCCGAATTTGTTCTGCCTTCTCTGCCAATGCCACCTCCATGCCTTTCAAGGGCTTCTGCATGTGTGTGGATTAATGTGAGTGTTTGCCAGCTCATTTTGATTTAAAAAGTTGACACATACATTTGTGAAGTATTGTTTGCTTTCCTTTGTTAGTTCAATGTTTGAGGACTAATTGGTATTTGGAAATCTTAACAACATCATCATGATTGCAAGGTAACATAGCAACTTTATAACATGGATGGTTTTTTGCTTTTTCAGTGTTCATATTTATTATGATCATTGTTAACGTTTATGAGAGGTCATGTAACAAAAGCAGTGGTTTAGAAATTAATGAGAGATGAGTTCTGGGAATAGCTCTCCCTTAAGTCTGCTAGGTATCTTGGCAAGGTCACTTGAACTTTCTGTGCTTCACTACTTTACTAAGACAAAAGGAAAATGATAACGTCCACCTATTACATAATCTGTTTTAGAAAGAAAGGAATAAAACAAAATATTAATAATGTTTTATATATCATGTTCAGTTGCAGGTAGCTTTTCAGGTAGCAAGTAGGAAAAATGAAGACATGTGGTTTTAATTGATTTAAGCTGCTAAATTAATGTTTTCCTTATTATACTTTTAAATAGGATGCAATGGATCTCTCCTGCACATGGATTTATCCTTGAATATTGAACAGAGATCACATTTAGGCCATCAAATGACACTTTGAATCCATATCTCAATTCCCATTTTGTTTTTTGAGGATAAAAGAAGGCTCTAACACATGCAGTTTATTAAACACATGCTTTATTAAATGAGGTACTGCTGTCAGTTATTGATTTATTCTAGTGGATAGTGTGTGTTCAATAGGTGTTATTGTTATCCTATCATAATTTTTTTCATAGGGACCCCATAGGAATAAAAGCTAGAAAAAATGATATCAAAATGTTAATGGGAGTTGAGTTAGAGATTTTGGGTAGGTGTTTTTTTTTTTTCTATTTCTAAGATGTCATTACTTATTTAATCAACTCCTTCCTTCATCTAGGAATCACTCTATTGAATGCCTGCTATATGTCAGGGCCTTCAGTAAGCTCTAGTCATCCAAATGTGGATAAGACCAATATGGTCTCTTCCCTGGTGAAACAGTCTACATTTTATGAAGACTCACTAGAGACACTTCAGAGAAAGTGCTGATAATTGTCCTCTGTGTTCTAACAGATTCTTTTTTTAAAAAAAATTGAATTTAAATAAAAAAATTGTTTTGTTGTGTTAAGAACACTCAACATTGCTGTGAGCTTGGCAAGACATGCCTCTATTACTCTTCTGGAGTAATTCCTATAGTAACCTTTAACAGTGGACGTTCAGGGGCGCCTGGGTGGCTCAGTCGTTAAGCATCTGCTTTTAGCTCAGGTCATGATCCCAGGGTCCTGGGATTGAGCCCCGCGCTGGGGTCCCTGCTCAGTGGGAAGCCTGCTTCTCCCTCTCCCATTCCCCCTGCTTGTGTTCCCTCTCTCCCTGTCAAATAAATAAATTTAAAAAAAAATCTTAAAAAAAAAAAACAATGGACGTTCAAGTCAGATCGTGTCTGTTTTTCAGACATGATTAAATAACTCACCCAAGCGCAGGCAGACAGTAGAAAGCACTGGGATCATTGAAAGAAGGGGCACAGGCCAGGCTGATTTGCCTACTGGTTGTGATTTCTGAAGAACAATGAAATAAATGTCTCTGTGCCATTCCTTAAGGGGGGAGCAACTGCTTTTCTTTTCTTTCCTTTTGACATTGGTTAGACATAGTTGGTAGTTTCCACATTTCATGTAATAAGAACAAATTGGTAGTTTTTCTACCATGTGTTTGAAGGGCTATCATTGTGAAGTTATTTCATTCCCTGGTTCAGATACATTTAGCATTTTTTTTCCTTGTGCACTTAATGTGTGTTCATAGAAACATATGTGTTTTTTCCTTAGAAAGGATGTTCTACTATCCTAGGATATTTGCAGTAAAGGACTCTTCCACACAGCCTCTGCCAGGACTGAGGCATAGTTTCCTTCACTGCATGGGATCAGGCACATTTCCCTGTTATTTTCAATATCCTTTCTTTTACAGGAAGATATATTTGCTCCCCAAAGCCATTTGTGGTCAAGTAATCAGTGAATTTAAATCATGGCTGGCCTGCCTCCTTCCCATTTTGCCACTTCTTTTGTTAACATAAAGGAGAGGCTGCCATGACGGAAAGACCCCGAATGATAGTCACTTGAACACAGAAATTTACTTCTTCTTTTGTAATAGTCCAGCCAACTTCCTGTGACTGCTTAGCGCTGTTTTGGGAGGTCATCCATAGACCTAGGTTCTTTCCATATTGTTGCTCCAGATCATCTGGGGTTTGTCCTGATATTCATGGTTAGAGCTGGGTCATGGTTCTATCCCTGTTCTAGTTTGTGGGAAATGGGAAAGAAAGAATGGTGGATTGCATGCCCGAGGTCTTATGGCCAAGATGTGGAAACAGCATATATTTCCACTCCTTCCACCAATAGGAAATTAGTCGCAATGTGCCCACCAGCAAAGGAGGCTGGGACATACTGTCTCTAGCTCTGCAGCCATGTGCCCAGGGCAAGAGCAGAGGACTGTTCTGAGGGAAAGCCAGCAGTCTGCCACACATTAGAAGGAATGTTACTCTGGGGCGCCTGGGTGGCTCAGTTGGTTAAGCGACTGCCTTCGGCTCAGGTCATGATCCTGGAGTCTCTGGATCGAGTCCCGCATCAGGCTCCCTGCTCGGCAGGGAGTCTGCTTTGCCCTCTGACCCTATCCCCTCTCATGTGTTCTCTCTCATTCTCTCTCTCTCAAATAAATAAATAAAATCTTTAAAAAAAAAAAAAGAAGGAATGTTACTCTAAAAAGATAAGATTGGTTGAACAAATACATTTCCAAGCAAAATACTGGGAAAAGGGCAAAGGCTAAATATGCAAAGTGGTTTTATGCAGAGGAGACACTACCATGTCACTTTGTGTTAGAGGACAGCTTGGCTCTTCGGGCTGGCCAGGTTCTTTTTGTCAAAGTTACAGATTTAAGCACCTTTAAATATTGAATGTTAAATATATTTAACACATAAGTAGAAATTTAAATATAGCATGTAAATATAATATTTTCCCTATTGCCCTATTGCCCGAGGAATGCTAGAGAAAGAGGGGGTACTGTGGGAGGAGGGCTGGTTAGGACCTCTGTGAGCTCAAAACTTATTTATTCAGTTGCACAAATATTTTTGTATTTCATTTTGTTTTAGACTCTCAAATTAGGTTATTCTGATAATTCTCATTATACAAATGCTTTAGACTTGAAATTAAGGCCAATGAATGGAAGGAGGAAGGGTTTGGTGTCCTGTTATCAAAAGCCACTGTACCACTTTGGGGTCTCAGAGCCTGAAGATAGCCTTTAGTTTACTTTCCATTTTCAGGTTGCCAGGAATAAAGATTCTTTAAATCTTAAATACAAAGCAAGCAAAACTTGCATGGCTTGTAGAAAATTATTTCCTAACTAAAAATAAGACTCCCTGGCAGGAGCTATTTGCTGGATCAGAGCTTTAGGCCTTCTCATTGGCAAAAGCTTGTCTCCAGTGGTTTGTCTATCCTCATTGTACTCCAAACAAACACTTTCCTTCTTCATTAAGTGGATTGTTCCGTAGGTAATGGGAGGGCAGATTGGCTGCTCCTCATGGAAAGAACTTTTTTAATAATCGAAAAAAATAGACTATCTTCATGTTGAAGTTCTTGAGCTCAAATTAGCAAAGCAGGTGGACAGATATTTTCTCTCCAGCCTAACTCCAGGGGATTCTGAGCTGTCTTTGTTGGTTGTCCCAGTTCCTTTTGACTGATACTCAACAAAGAAATCTGCATCTTTTAACTTGATTGTTGTTTCTTCTAAAGAGGCCTTTTATGGTGAGGAAAGGACAGGGCTGCCATGTTTGGCTGCCTGCATTGTGCAAGGTACAGTTCCAGGACAGTCCTGGGAAAGTGAAGTTATCAAGCCACCCCTAGAATTTCTTGTTTATGGGGTAAAGGTATATGGAATTTGGAATTGTGCTCCCTTTATTGTGGGGTGGCTCACACATATATGTAGCCTGTTCTTTCTGTGCAAAGAATAATAACAGGCATTGTATTTCCTGAGAGATAGAGTCTTCTAGCCAGGATATGCAAGCATGTCTCTTTCTCTACAACCGTCCTACCATAGGTTATTATCAATCTGGTGGGAAATATGGCCTTCAATTCTTTTAATTCATATTTTCCTGATTCTTGGTAAGACTGAAAATCTTTACTCCTATTTGCCAGACCTTTGCATTTCTTTTTTTTTTTTTTTTAAAGATTTTATTTATTTATTTGACAGAGAGAGACACAGCGAGAGAGGGAACACAAGCAGGGGGAGTGGGAGAGGGAGAAGCAGGCTTCCCGCTGAGCAGGGAGCCTGATGTGGGGCTTGATCCCAGGACCCTGGGATCCTGACCTGAGCCGAAGGCAGACGCTTAACGACTGAGCCACCCAGGCGCCCCAGACCTTTGCATTTCTTTTCAGAACTTTTGTTCATTTTAACATTGGGTTGTTTATCTTTCTCTTAATAATTTGTGGAGAAAAGAATGCTTTTCCTGTTACAGACCTTAAACATTTTGCTTCTATATATTTTGATAATACTTTCTTCAGTAAGAGGGTAAATATTAATGTATTGCTTCTCCTAATTTTATTTTTCCATCAATGTTTGAATCTTCAGTCCTTCTGGAATTTACATATATCATTCTGTGACCGGGTTTACCTGCCTTCCTCATTTGCCTTCCCTGTAGCTGTTTCCCCAGAACTACTTAAAGACTGGCCCCTGGGGAGACCTGGGGCTGCCATCACTGGACTTAAAGGCTGTGTGTTTCCTATGGCGCTACTTTGTCACAGAAGAGACTGGGAACTGGATATAGTGGGAAACACAGGGCATCACTCTATTATTTTTAAAAGATTCAAATATCCACTTTCAAATTTGCTGAAAATGTTTATTTTAATTGGGCAATGTTATATAGGACAGGTAGGAAGGGAAGATGTGTTTTTCAGGGTGAAGACAAGCCTTTATTATATAATGTGTGAGCCAAGGAAAGCATGATATTATAAAGCAGTGAGTAGCAGGGATAACAGAATGACTGCATTTGGTTGGCCATATGCTTTATATTCTGTCTTGAGTTAAGATCGCTATACATAGAGATATTTTATCTGTAACCTCTGAGCGCCTGTTCACAATGTTGCTGAAAGTTATGTATATTATCTATAAGAAGGATTTTCTCCCCGTGATGCCGATAAAAACAGTAATGCAGGTGCAGGAAAGACACCAGTGTTTCCTTGAGATAGGCTATGCCGAGAAGTGGTAAATGCATTGTGTTCAAGTTTCCAATGTAAAATAGCACATTCTGAGAGAGTTTCTTTGAAAGAAAGGGTCTTTTTCTAATCAGACTAAAATACTAATATATCCTTTGTGTTCTCCCTGTGAAATTATATTCTCGATTATTCAAACCTAATGGCGTGCTTTTGGAAGACTTTCCTGCTTCCACTGACATTTTTTTCCAAAGGTGTATTTTCTTAAACTTTGTGTTGGAGGAGAGGAGCTTCTTTTTCTCCTTTTGGAAGGTAGCCTATTCTGAGAGGCTGAAGAATAAAAAATAATTAAGATAATGTTGGAGGGATCACAGTGAGAAAAGTAAATAATAAGTTACAGGCCCCAGTAAAACTGTGTCCAGATTTTCTTGGTCATTTAGTGTCTCCATTTGTCTGGAGTACTTCCAGATGCCAAACGAGCCCCTCTTAAATAAGGACCTGATTTCATAACCCTCATCTCTTTTTTTTCAGCTTGCAGGTGATTGCTGTGTTAGTCAGATGTGCAGCTAATGTTACGAATGCATACAGCCAATTTAGCAATTTAAGTTAACCTCATTCAAATCCCAATGCGGAAGATTGGTTGTAGTCTTCCATAAGCTTTGCTGCTCTGTGTGGTCTTTGGACCAGCAGCATCAGCATCACCTGGGAGCTTGCTGGGAAGTTTCCACCCTAGACCTAGTGAATCAGCATCTGCATGCTTTTTCCAGGATTAATGTTTGAGAAACAATGTTCTGCATCACTAATAGACCACACATTACTTGAATCTTAACGTCTATTATCTTTAGCTCATTTGAAAAATAATACATCACATATGTCCTGATATACTAAAAGAAAAAAAAAAAAAGTCCTGCTTTGCTAGAATATGATGAAAGGGAAGAATCCACAGAAACCAGGTAATAGAAATGTATTTTTTGCAATAGCTGACCCAGGGCTTTGCAGCCTGGCAAACCTGGGCTGGAATCCTGGTGTTATGATTTACTGGTTTTTTCACCAGTAAGTTGGCTTTAACCTTTCTCCACCCTCAGCTGAAACGAAGTGTTCTCTCAGTTCCATAGTCTTTTGATCCCACTGCTTTCCTCTATGCCAAAGCAATGAGCAAAACAGTCCGTGTGTGTACAAATTATATTCAGTCAGGTGTTCTTTCCAATAACTTACATTTTATTCTAAGTACAGACATAAACCTGACACACAGACACGTAACTGAGCTAAGGGAAAAATCCATGTAAAAGCATTCTTAGGTTTTTTTTTTTAAAGATCTTATTTAATTATTTAAGAGAGAGAGTGCTCATTCATGTGAGCAAGCACAAGTGTCAGAGGGAGAAGGAGAAGCAGACTCCCCACCGAGCAAGGGGCCTGCGGCGATGAGGGGCTCCATCGTGACCAGAGCCGATGGCAGATGCTTAACCAACTAAGCCATCCAGGCGCGCCAAAGCATTCTTAGGTTATTTTAATAGTTTTCATTAATAAGTTTCCAACTAAATATTTTGCCAGTTTGCTCTAGAAAGGAATCAGTGACCCTGGCTGTTGGCTGTATCACCCCTGTCTATTTCTAACCTAACTTCCTGGCTGTAACAATATGGGGGAACTTCTGGTGAAGGTATAAGGCTGACACATTTTGAGTATTTACATTATTATAAACTATGTCCATAAATATGTCTTAGAGAGAAAGGCAAAGAGAATTTCAACTTCTCTCCGAAATATTATCTGATTTAGGTATAAAATATGTAAATGAATTTTCACTGAAAAAGATCTCGTGCCAGGCATGCTGATGAAATGTGCATCTTTTGTAATTTAGAATAACATCCAGAAAGAAAATATCTCTGCAACTTACATGGAAGAAGAAAGACAGGATATACAAGATAGTACAGAAGATGGAAACATTCTTTATAGTCTACACATTTTTAGTTATCTCTAGAAAAGTGCCTGCAACCTGTTTTATCTTGAATTTTGGCATTTGTTAACCATTGGATTAACCTTTATTTCCTTTTCTTAAAGCTGTCATATTTTCTTGTTGAATAATCTCTTCAATATATTTCACAGTGTTTTGACTTGGTGCAGTTTTACAATATGAATTTCTTATGACTCAATTATTTCATTTAGTAAGCATGTCAATTTGGTTAAGAGACAAATTTAATGATGATAAAGAAAATGTCGCCCATTATGCACAAGCTAGGCACATAAATGGTAATTAACTAGATCTGAGAGGAGTATAAATAGCTGCATAATTAAAATTTAAGTAGATCTTAAAAACATGATTATTCAGGTAATATGTGTCCCTAATACTAGTTCAGAGTGGATGCCGACACACTGATTTCTCAATACATGTGGTCCAAAGCTCTGCATATGAATCTATAATTGTACATCAAAATACTTTGCTATTGAATTCAATGCTTTTCTCTTGAGATATGTTTTAGATTTGTTATTTTAGTTGTTTGTTAATTTACAGAAGATTAGAGTTTTCGGGTGTTAATTGTTCACTGTGAAATTTTTACCTTGAAAGCCTGAAGACAATTTAAAAATATATTTAATTTATAGCTTATATATATTGTTAGTAATATTACTTGTTTTTGCTTGATTTGAGTCAGGTTTGGAATACTTTCTGTCTGAAAGGGAAAAATCCCAGATGGTTCAGATATAAGTGCAAATACTGGTTCTGTTGAAATATAGTTATCTCCAGCTGGTTGTCCCTCCCTTTCAACATAAGTTACAATGTGACACTCACCACTTCTCAAGGATGTATATAGCAGACGGGCAGCCCAAGTATGGGTTCCAGATCTTTCTCCATGTTGACGTGCTGCATGCCCATTGATACAGGTAGACTGAAAGAAAATGCTCTTACTCTCTAGCTTTCTTTTTGTTCAGTGTCTGTCCTGGGTACCAGGTACACTTTTAACTCTATCTCACAGGGCTTCTTTCCTAGAGGAGGATAGCCTAGGGCTAAGCAGGTGACATGGTTGCTGTGGATGCCATGGTCCATGCTGGGGGAGGCCAAGCTCCATCCAGAAACGAAACTCTTCTTCCCACTCCCCAGGAGAGCTCTACTTAACTTTAAAACTCTCACAGTACTGTCTGGCTCCCCAGGTCAATGCATTTGGCCTATTCCTGCCCAAACTGTTACTCTTCGAACCATTTGGGTCAGGGTTTTTGTATGCTTACTGCAAGGATGGGGAAAGAACATGGTCAACAAGTATTGATGAGTTAATTGCTGTATGCAGAATTTTTCCTGAGGCACTTGAAACATTTTCTTTCTATAAGAAACCTTTATTTTAGGCCATTCCTAATTACTTCTCCCTATTTTCATTTCTGACCTGGTGATCCCGAAGTTTAAAGACAGGGATCCTACATCCAAATATCGAGTTGTCCTAAACAGACACACTTTTCTCTAGAAAGTGTGGTTTACTAGCTAAGAAATAAGGGATCAAACTGTCAGAAAAATAAACAAATGTCTTTCTGGATTCACGTCCCCTGTGGCCATAAATGTGGTAAGGAGACCACTTTAAAAAAGTCAGAATTTCATTATATATCTTTATATATCTCTTGGGTGGTCCTTTATAACTTTAATGTGTACACAGATCTCATGGGGGCTTTTGTTAAACAAAGCCTGGGGGGAGCCTGAGATTCTCCAAATCTAACAAATATCCCAGGTCACCTGGGTCCTACTGACCCCCAGACCAAGCTTTGAGTAACAATGGTGATCAGTGAATAATTTTATTTGATTATATTGCTAGCTGAGTGGAGATTAGATCTATGAATTATTCATGATTTTTAATTTATTCATTTGTAAAACTTTAATGACATGCTGGAATTTTAATATTATCTTACATGATTAATAAATGTTATTATTTGGCATGGTTAAATATTACAAGAAATATAAATAAATCAAAAAATATAATTTCCAAAGGAATAAATGCTGCCAAATTTTTTTGACTTCTGTTTCAGAAATTTGCTGGGAATATATGCAATAGAATTTGTGCATAAACTAAATTTATGGGTCAGATAATTATCAAATGATACATGATTTTGACCAGACAGGAGAGATCTCCCTCTTTGGGCCTCTTTCAGCATGAATGTGGACAGTATTTTGTATGTTTAAATCATTGACATAGATACACATGAAAAATGAGAATCAAAAACTTTTGATCTTTTTGATTTAATTTTGATCAAAATCAAAAAAGATTTTGATTTCTTTCACTCAATGCTGTTTTATTTATTTTTATTTTTTTAAAGACTTATATTCGAGAGAGAGACAGAGAGAGACAGAGAGAGGGAGTGCAAGCAGAGGGAGGGGCAGAGGGAGAGGGAGAGAGTCCCCAGGCAGACTCCTGGCTGAGCACAGAGTCCAACGTGGGGCTTGATCTCACCACCTGAGATCATGACCTGAGCCGAAATCAAGAGTTGAATACTTAATCAACTTAGCCACCCAGGTGCCCCTCTACAGTGTTTTAAATCTTCACTGACTCTCAGTCTTTTGTATACACTATTTAACTATCTACAGAAAGTAAGTTTCAGTGTATTATAACTTATGTACACCACTGAGGAGATATCGAAACATCAACTTTCATAAGGTCAGATATAATTTATGAATAATATGCATTTGTTATGTCTGACGTACATATATATGATATATATAATATATGTATGTATCAATAAAATATGTATAGATATTGAAAGAATAATTCTGAACTCTTTAATACCTAGCCATTTAAAAAAATGCTGAAAATCGCCTACCAATTTTTTTATATTTAATTGTGTTAAAATACACATAACATAAAATTTACCATCTTAATAATTTTTATGTGTACAGGCACATTGCTGTGCAACAATTATTACCATCTCTCTCCAGAACTCTTTCAAAATCTTGCAAACTGAAAATCTCTCTCCTTTAAAAAATAACTTCCTATCTACCCCCCCAACCCCACCCCCAGCCCCTAGCAACCACCATTTTACTTTTTGTCTCATTGAGCTTGACTGTTCTAGGTATCTCATTCAAGTGGAAAATTGTCTACTACTTTGTAGTCAAGTATGGAAGTACGTAATTTAGTTAATGGTTGAATATAGGTGCTTAAAAACTTGACAGGAAACCAATTTAAACACATTAAAGTCAGCATGATGCAAAACAAAGATGCAAGAACCCAGTTTCTCATGGACTTCATTCTTTTGCATGTCAACAACAGTAAGTGTTGTGTTGAAGTTGCTAGGCTTTCTACTAAATCATGGAAGCAGAATGATGTCACAGAAGACTCTCACATCTGCCTCTCCCTCCAGCTAGGAGGAAATCAAGGGGGTTGAACCAGAGATGATCTTCTAGGCTCATTCATTTGTCCAGCAATGTAATTTGAGCTCTTCATTTGGCCAGGCTCTGTTGTAGGTGTGAGGGGTTCAGCTATGATAAGAACAGATAAAATCCTTGTCCTCAGGGAACTTTCATTCTAGTGGTGGAAACTAGACAAAAAGTAAGCCAAATTTAAGAAATGATGTTGTGTAATAGATGGTGAGGAATGCTTCAGTAAACAATGAAGGAAAGGGGAAGGGGATGGTGTGAGATGGGACCAGCGAAGGCGAGAGGGGTTAAGACTTCAGGGAGGGGAAGACAGAGGCTGTATGGATGTCTCCAGTGGAGGGAACAGCAGGTGTAAGAGTTCTGAGGTCGGGTAGCCTGGCACACACCAGGAGCAGCAAGGACAATACTGGGGCCAGAGTCAAGAGTGAGGGGAGAGGGGGAGGTGATGAGATTGCAGAAGTAACAAGGCTAGAGCACCTTGTAGTCAAATTTTTTTTTTTTTTTTTTTAGAGAGAGAGAGAGAGAGAGAGAGAGAAAGCGTGTTTGTAGGGGGAGAGCAGATGGAGAGGGAAAGAGAGAATCTTAAGCAGCTTCCATGCCCAGCCCAATGCAGAGCCCCACATGGGGCTCACTCTATCTTATGACCCTGAGATCATGACCTGAGCCAAAATCAAGAGTTGGACGCTTACCTGACTGAGCCACCCAGGCTCCCCCTTGTAGTCAATTTTATGGAACTTGGCTGCTACTTGAAATGAGACAGGAGCCTCGGAAGGGCTTTTAGCAGAGTAGTGACTCCATCTGGCTTATGTTTTAGAAGAGTCACTCTGGCTGCTGAAGGAGGCAAGAGCAGAGGTCAGGAGACTGCTGCAGAGATTCATTTGATCTATATTCAGTGGCTTGGACCAGGATGGCAGTAATAGAGGGGTGGACCATGGTTTGAAGATAAAGACAGCAGAATTTGCCTAAAGCTTAGAAAGCTAAGTCTGCAGTTTTGGCCTGAGCCACTAGAAGGGTAGGGATTTCATGTACCAAAATGGGGAGTACTGCAGAAGAACAGATACGAGAAGGAAGATCTAGAGTCTTGTTAAGATTGTTAAGTCTGTTGGATGTCCAGGTAGGGATGAGAGGTAGGTAGATGTACCAAGAATGAGTCTGCTGTGTTCAGGAGAGGGTCAGACTGGCCACGAGTTTGAAGAATATTTAAATCCACTGGAGGAGATCACCAAGAAGGGAGTAATTATGGATAGAAAAGAGATGTGGTCAAGGATAGCCCTAGGGCACTTAATGAGGTCTCAGGAGTGTGTGTTGATGGAGAGGAATCAGCAAAGGAGAAGGAGAGAAAAGTCAGGAAGGAGAGCCAGGAGCATACCGTATCCTAGAAGCCAAGCAAAGAGTGTTTGGACTTTAATGCAGATATAAGCATTTCTCAGTTCTAGCTGTTGGCTTCAGAAAAATTGGTTCCCAGTCCTGGGCATGGCATCCTTTACCTGCAGAGGCAGACACATAACTCTCTCTCCAATCTGATACTTCTCTGGAATAACTTGCAGGTAGAGTCTCTTAAGCTTTTGTGAGTCACTGACCCCGTTTACATTAACATAATTTGGTTAAAGCCTCCCCTGTTTCACTTAGGATATGATAAACACATTTTTTTAACTAAAATAACTATTTTTCATTACCATCAAATATAAAAGTGGTTTCTCATTCAGTGTTTTCTTATATTTATATGTGAAGGCAATTTTTGACCTTTTCCCATCTAATGTGTGTTGTGTATTGCTTAACTTTAAAGTGATTATAGGGACGCCTGGGTGGCTCAGTCAGTTAAGCATCTGACTCTTGATTTCTGCTCAGGTCAGGATCTCAGGGTCATGAGATCGAGCCCTCATTGGTCTCCACGCTGGGCATAGAGTCTGCTTAAGATTCTCTCTCTCCCTCTCCCTCTGTCCCTCCCCCACCCCAAAAGAAAATAAAGTGATTATAAAAGAAAAGCATACTTGAGAAACTAAAAGGACATTGTATCATGTTCATTTTTGTGACTAAATATATGTTAAAATATAGATTGCATGCATTAGGGAATCAAGAGTAGGTCAAATTGCTCTCATGACTTGGAATTTGAAATTCTTATATTTTTGCCTATAAAATCAACTTTTTCATCATTCATAATTTTGCTTTATTTCTATATGTCAAAATTAAAGGAAATGGTTCAGATTGATATTTGCAAACACTCTCTGAAAATAACACATTATGGCTGTGGTAGTCTTTATTCTAGTAAAGGCTAATTAGATATAATTGTCTCAAAGTGTTCACCTAGTATTACTTATTTTTAAATTTCTGTGATATCTTAATATATAAAATTGCAACTTACTATTTAGGTAAAGTTGATATTGATGTGAATATGAAAAGAATGCTCCTCGTTAGCTGGTAGCTCAATAGCAGTGTGATCTTTTTTGCTGCTTTTAATCATTTAATGGCTAAAATAAAAACATTTTTTTATTTTTTATTTTATTTAAGATTTTATTTACTCATTTGAGTTAGAGAATATGAGAGAGAGAGCACATGAGACGGGGGAGGGTCAGAAGGAGAAGCAGACTCCCTGCTGAGCAGGGAGCCCGATACGGGACTTGATCCTGGGACTCCAGGATCATGACCTGAGCCGAAGGCAGTCCCTTAGCCAACTGAGCCACCCAGGTGCCCCAAAATAAAAACATTTTAAACAGTGAGTATTAGCCTTCATGAGCTTTGTTCCATTTAGTTCTGGATACTTAGAGGTAAGGTCGTGGGCTTCGTTTTTTCAATCTCATATTGATAGTAGTCTGCCTCTCTCTATTGATTATCAAAGAAAAGGAAAAAGGAAAGGATTAGGAAAAATAAATAAATTAATAAATAAAAAATAAAAAAATAAATGAGTTCCCCATATAAATCACAGCACACTTCAGTTGGACGTAGTTTACATGTTAATCTCAGGGCATGGTTTTCAATCACAATTAGTAACAAATGATTACAATCATAATGCGTATTGAACATTTATTATGTGCTGGCATTTTTGCATGCATTCTTTTATTTTGTCCTCGCAATTACCCTGTGAGTCAGGAACTGCTGTCATACTCACTGCCTTGCAGATGGAGGAACAGAGTTTAGGTAGAACTTAGGTCATCTGCTCAGCATTTTATAGCCGGAAAGAGGTGGAGCTGGGTATCTGAATTCAGAGTCTGTCCTCTTAACTTCACCGGGTTGTTGAACCTTACTCCATACTCTTTCTTCAACAGATTCTCATCATGAAGTCAAGAAATAGCCCTTGGACTAAATCATAGCAGGGAGAAGGACATAACATATGCTATCTTTGGCTGGATTGTCAGTTACTGAATATTTAAGAAGCAACATAATTCCACAGCAGCATAATTAGGATATCTATAAACCTCAAGCATTATGCATTACAGTTCTTTACTTTTGTATATGGAGATGTTCTCCTCCTTCTCCACCCCCAGCCCCCTCCACCCCAGCCTTAAACTCTGCCGTCTGCTCTGGCTTTAAATTCTTCTCATTTCTAAACATTTCTAGCTCCTTCTTGTAGTCAGCTCACCTCCTGGCACTGCTGTTCACTGAGGATATTTTTCTAGTTTCACAGTGTGCCAAAGAGCCAGGGAAGATTACTTTTTAAAGAAATAGATGAAAATGCAAAGTAAGCTGCTTGTTTTACGAAGGAAAGCTTGACCTTGGTAAACTGTTAATTTGCAGTCTGCCATTCCATGTTAACAATTCTTTGGACATCAACTTAAAATTCAAGACTTTTCAAGAGGGGTCCATATATTCCACAACACGTTATATTTGCATCTGAGAGAGGGAGACAGAGACATTTAGTGGCAACTTGGTTCACTGGTTGGCAGACATCAAAATATGGTATTTTGGAAGAAAAGAAGAAGGGAAATAATTTAGCAGAAAGCATATATTTTTAATCAAGATACCCAAGGTCAGACTCCTGCCACTTAATTAATCTGAGACCTTGAGTAAGTCGCTCTACCTCTCTATTTCTCCTTCCCCCTTCCCCACCACCGCTGAATAGGGACACCTTTTTCTGCCCCACTTGGTTTGAATATTAGTAAGATATTTCTATAATTTGGCATTAGCCATCTCTATACATTTATTTAATTAACTTCAGCTTATATTACTGCATTTTTTCCCCAGTGCTCTCTGTAAGTATTATAGTAGATTGCAAATAAATGCTCTGATTCCTCCCATCTGCTCACTCAGAACTCAAAAGAGAAGTTAAAGGCTTTCAGGAATAACTGACACAAACTGTTTCTGGACTAACTAGGCCAATAATAGAAATATTAACAAAGTGCGTGCACACCCCTTTTTTCTTGAACGGCTTTCATCACTTCCACCTGTTACCACCTACAAGATCCTCTTGAGTCACCTCCTCTATGAAGCCTTCTGAGACCTACTCCTCAACAGTGGAGGTTGGGCTAGCTGGGGCTGGGGGTGGGGTTCTTGGAAATGAATCACTTTGTCCTTTGTGCTCCCAATATACCTTTATTAGAGCTTTATTATTGGACTCTTTCTATTTTGATTTGTAATTGAATGTTTACTTGATTTTATCCTCTATTAGACTGTGACTTTTTTAAAGACAAAGGCTTTATCTCAGTGATCTTGGTTTATCAGTGATTAGTACAATGTCTAGAACAGGTAGGTAAATACTATTGAATAACTGAAGGCTACTCAACATTTTTCTCATGTGATTAAGCCATTTACAGCATATGCAAACAATTCACCCAAGTTTACCTCCAATCTGTCCACTGGCAAACCCAAGTTCATCTGGCCATTTGGGAATTAAGGCTCCTATTCTTTATTTAGCTCAAAGTCTCCTATCAGGGCCATTTGCAACCACACATGTAGGTGTGGGAAGTGCAAAGCTTACAATATTACACTGTGACCATGTCCTGAGGGAGCCCCGAGATTGGATAAAGAAAGAGAATCTAGAAAAGGAGGCTGAGAAGTGACTGGAGAGAGAGGAGAAAAGCTAGGGGAGTGGTGTCTCCTGAGCCAAGAGAGCCACGTGTTTTCAGGCTTGTCAGTAAATCCTGATCAAACACAGCTTTAGAATCTTTTATACCTACCGTTACTGAGTGGGAGGAATCTAGACAGGGACCACAAAGTACCAGCTCACGTCCTCTTTACACACATCACTTTCCTTAGCTTCACTCCATCTGTGAAAATAGAGTAGTCATTCCTAAGCCATTAGCTTGTCATTGGGATGAAGTCATAGAAGTCCTGTGAAATGGCCCGCACGGAGCCCTGCACATTGTCAGTGCTAAGTAAACGTTAGTATTTTTGTGGGTTATGTGTTTCCACTGAAATGAGTACAGTAGACCTTCATATCATTAAGATTTTTGTCTCTAGCAAACAAAGAACATCCATAAAACCCACCAAGCCTGCTGGAGTGAGAACTCCCAGCAGCATGGGCTCCTAGGTCTTTTGGGCTTCAGGACAGGCTGGACTCGGACGGCTCTCACCTGGGATGTAGAACCATTCAGGGTGGAACCAAGAGAAGCAGGGTTTTTTCTCCCTCCAAAGAAAAGAAGGGTAGGAAATAAAGGAATACAGGAAGGAAGTTAGTGGAGGAGAGAATACAAAATTCAGTATCAAATTCTTGAGAATATCATTTTTAAATCAACCCACAATATATTCGAGATTGTTCTTAAAAATACACTTAATGATGGAGGAGGAGGTTTTATATTTTAATATTTGTCCTGCACAGGACCCTGGTGTGCTATGTTTAGAAGACAGGAGGTAGAGCTGTTCAGAGCACACTTTTAGAGTCCGTAAAACCCGAGACAGAAATCCCCACACTTAGCACTTGTATTGACTGTGTGATCATGGGAGGTTTCTTAACTTAGCTAAGCCTAAGTTTTCTTATCTGTTAAGTGGGTAAAGTGGGAGTTATGATAGCTAACATACTAGGCTACTTTAATGATGAAATTGAGTAATATTAGCAAAAAACTTAACAGAGGGCCTGGTGCATAGGAAAGGATCAATCACTATAGGTATTGTTAGGATAATAGAATATGATAGATGGATAGATAGATGAAAGTTAGATGGATAAAGATTTTTTTTTCAATCCCAGGAAAATAGATATTAAGTGTTAATTAGGCAATTCTAGTCTGAGCCTTCCTTAATCACGTAAATCATGCAATTAATACCTCAGAGTAAAACAACCACTATCAATGTCAGAATTGGAAAATATTGGGACTTTGAGCAACTAAGAATTCTGTTTAGTTTACCTTCACCATTTCCTAAATGGCACCCTTGCTACATGGTGATGAATCTTAATTTTTCAATCTTAATTTCTAAAGCTCCTGTTGAACAACTTGAAAACACATTTGTGTTGGTAAAGAAGTAAAATTTCCTAACATACTTGAGGATACCTATAGTAGGATAAAGTTAACATTCTTCATTTTTGACAAAAACAAATCTTTGAAATAGGAAAAACTGCCACGAGGAAGCAACAACCAAAAAGTATGTGTCCATGTTTTCATTTTGCAGTCAGTAAACGTGAATGAGAATGTTGGTCAACAGAAACACTCAATAAGAAAAGTTGGCTGTTACTCAATGAGCAATGGATAGTGTCATATGCAAAGTTTCCCTTTGTGAGCATATTTCAAATAAAGAAATCTGGAAGTGTCTGTGAGTCAAAATTGTGGTGCATGCAATATATGATGTAAAACAAAGGCGGGTGGTTTACGTAGCTCAGCAGACAAGACGCCAGATGGTATGTATGCTTGATTGAATGGTACCCAAGACGAGAAAGCACCCACCTGTTACTCTGGGAGCACAATGGGCAGAATCCTAGATTTTCACATCCCCTTCATTGATGACTCTTATTTTTTAATACTTTTTCCCTTATTTTTCAATACTTAATGTTTTTATATTACCCATATCTATTATTCTAGGTTGCAGCAAAGTCCTTTTGGGAAGGCAGAAGATAAATAATATGATTTTATTAATCAATAAGGATTAGTAAAATGTCTCAGTTGGAGGCAGATGTATGACTGACATGGATAGATTTGCGTGATGCAGACCAGTAATCATGGTGGCATGAGTTTGTGATTGTGTTTGCCAAACATGAATACTGACTACCTATCGGACATGTGATAGATATCAGGGACGGGGACAGGGAAGACAAAAAAAATATTAGGTATATTTTTGCCCTCAAAGAGATTGCAAGGTAGTGGAAAAACACACCGTATAAAAAATACAAAAACTGGCAAACACCTCAAGTCTGTGTGATTAATTTTGGCTGGAGGAGAAGTTTACCAGGAACTAGACATTTGACCAGTGCATTGAGGAATGAGTAGGTAGATCTCCCCTCGCAGATGGACAGACCAGAACATGCCAAGCTAACAAAAAGCAAAGGCAAAATTCCATGAGGCAAGAGAGTGTGTGACAATCTTGAAGGAGCAGCCTGGAGAGATCCTTGTGTGGGTTTCATGATGGATGGAACAGAAGGTAGAAGGAAATAGTAGCAGGTCTTGAATGGCATTATAATAATGTAGACTTTATTCTGAGAAAAATGAGAATCTGTTAAATGTTGGTAAACTGGAGAGTAGAGAATGACCAGAGCTCAATTTTAGGAAGACACAGAGTGTAAGCCTGGAAGACAAGCCCCAGGAACTTGAAATGGTAGAGTCTGGGAATGCAGAGGGACAATTGGCTATGAAGTGCATATTGGGGAAGTGAACATCAATGACAGTATGGAGTTAAATAAATTGTCCCTGGCTTGGATATCTAGGGCGAAAGTCAGTGCCATTAACCAAGGTAGGGGATACAGAAAGAGGAGAGGTTTGAGGGGCTAGAGGATTGAAGGTAAGACGTTTGATTAAAATTATAAATTTAATTCTGGTAGCTGTTTATGAGGAAATGTGCTCACAGTATTAGAAATAAAGATTTGGTTGAAGTGGGCTGGCAGACATAGGTTTGAGAATTATCTGAATCCCAGCAGTAATTATAAGCCGGAGAGTGGATGATTTTGCCTAAAGGGATCAGCTCAGGTACAAAGAGAGAAGGAAAAGGTCAAGAACAAAAACTTAAGGAATAAATACATTTCAGGGATGAAGATAGAACTTGCAAAAGGAGAAAAACCAGGAGGAAGTATTATTGCTGAAGTATCAAAGCTGAAATGTTAAAGAACATTCAAAAATACCACATTCCAAAATACTACGTGTTGTAAAACAAATTGAATAGGATAAGGAATAAGAGAATATCAGATTGGGCATTCCACAGACAACGACAAGAATAGTTTTCGCAGATAAGCAGGATAATGAATTTCAAAGTAGCAAAACTTGGTGTCTGGGGCATTGACTCTAATCCTTGTAATATCCCAATAAAATAGGATTCATCATTAACCCATTTTTTTTCTGTTGAGCAAACTGAGGCATGGAAAAGTTAAACAACTTCATCAAATCATCAAATCATCTAGCTAATAAATGACTATGTTAGAATGAAAATCTACTCAGCAACTGTCTGGCTGCAGAACCCAACTTTTACCTACTAGCTGTAGTGATATAGGATGTGAAGTCAGATGTCGTGTGGGAAGGTGTGGCAAGGGGCGGGGCAGCCAGGTGACTTCCTGATGTGCTATCATTTGGGGAAAACTGAAGCGCACGTGAGCCCTTGCATAATTGGCAAGAGGCCAATTGGACCTAATCTGTGGATGTCCACAGGGATTTCAAGTGTACGTATAATAACACTCTTCCAGGGCTGCCGCCCCAAGCTGAAAGGTGTAAATATGGGGCTCCAGCCCCAACTCAGAGACTGTCCCAGTGACAGCTGACTCGAGTTGCTAGGCAGAGTTTATAAGTTCTGTAATCAAACAAATGCATGGCAGAATGTTGTTTTCAAGGAAAGCATGATTTGCTTCATTATCTAAGTGTTAATTTATTTAGTTTGCCTCCGAGAAGTAGTCTGGTTTATAAAACAACAGGAGATAACCAAAGGAAGGACAATTTTGCTGACTTCAAAGTTAAAAAGAAATTTTAGACTTTTGGAATCAGTGTTTTCATCTGTAATTTACCTCTATCCTCAGTGTGTACTCTCAGAGACTAATATTAGTTAGAGGGGATTGAGAACGTGTCAGATGAAAGGCACTTCTAAATCAGTTAACAGTAGTATAGGTTGAGTGTGTGAAAGAAATCTCTTATCTTGAACTGAGAGAGAGGCATGCAGCTTCCATGAATGGGAAATTGTCTCCTCTGGAAATCGTGAATTAAAGGGCATGAAATTGTTAGCTGCACCCGGGTTATCTGGTCCACCCCCGAATGAGCGCGCAGTGAAAAATGGCGGTGAGAGTTACTGCATCTAAAGAGGTAACATTGAAGAGCTGGGTATTGAAATGCCGGGGACTCAGTGGGAAGAAGGGTTGCAAGAAGACTCTTCAGGCTTGAAGGGCTTGTCCATGGGCTGAGGAAGGCTTCCTGAGTCAAGAGGAAAGCCAACAGATATAGGGGCAGCGTGTGATTGAGGATGTTGCCACTGTTATCCTCCGAAGAGCTTCTTTCACTGCAACGAGGTAAGAGCCAGCTCTTCTGCTGGGAATTGGGGCTGAATTTGGAATGGGAAGCAGAAAGAGATTTGGAACACTTCTGTGAAGAAAGGGAATCAATTAGAGAGTGAAATGTTTGCTGCTCAGCAGTAAGTTGTAGATCCAAAGCATCAACTTAGATGAGAATGTGTTAAAGAGATTGTTACTTTTCTGTATGGACGTTGGGGAGTGGGAAACAATGGAAGCTATAAATGTTCCATTGTAAGTAACTGAGGACATGGAACATAGCATAAAAAATCATCATCACTAGGAGATGGAGAACGTGCCAAAATTGAGCTAAAACACTTCTCTCCAAAGCGTCTTTTAAGATAGCCATAATTATTGATCATCAAGGTATTTACTCAAAGGGATAAAGCTATAGCTAATTTCTGAGTAGCTGTATTATGTCTTATATTTGATAGAAATATATTGTATGCGATGTACCATTTGGTTAGATTCAGAGATGTGAGGATATTTAAAGCAGCTTACCTAATAGTTGAAAGTCTATTTGGTATACATAACATAAGGTGCCATCTAGAAATACTGCCTTCAGCAATTCTTGGTGCTTTTTAAAGATTGTTTTTGTCTCCATTTCAATTGGGAAGGACCCTGAATGTTTCTTTCTCTTTGTCCAGGGACAAACTGTGGAAATGATAAATGGAATCTATTAATTCATTGCAACAATTGAGTATCATTGAATGGTGCATAAAAGAGTTAATACCCCAATAACCCTTAATACAGTACAGTTAAAAGAATTTCTTATTTAGATAATGAGCTCTCCTATAGAGATACCATCGTAGAAGTTTTTCTGAAATAATATTTCCATAATACTAAAAACCTTTAATCTGGAATTTCCCTGCAAGCTGTCTAGAGCCCATTAGTATGACCCAGGAGAGAGCATCTTTCAATTCAAGGTCTGTTTGAATACAAGTAATGCATGAAAACGTTTTCAGAGATATATTTTATATCTTCTCATTTTTTCTGTTGATAATGATGAGGTGAAGTTACAGGATGAAAATAATTTTCATAACATTATGTAACCAATATTTTTATTATTTTAATATCATTTCAATATGTTTATATATGAAAAGAGAACCCAGATTAAAAAAACTGAAGTGTCCTTTCAGGACTGGAACCTCACCTGTCACCGTCCTGATTAATCTGCAGCTCAATGCAAGTTCTCATTACCATTATATGATTCTATCATTTACAACATAATAAAATCAAAAAATTTATTATAATATATTCAAAATTAGAACATTTTATGTGTTATGTTGGTGAACTATAAAAGCAAAATGTAGGATAGATGTTGATGGAGACTGAAACAGGATATATGTGAATTATGACAGTAGATTAAAGAGATAGGACAAGACCCTGGTAATTTAAAAATGTTTTAAAAATAGGGGAAAATGCTTTTGAGAGCCATAGCCATTATAGATGACTGCCACTCTGCAGAAGAAAAAAGCAGAGTAAAATTATCATATCCAATTTAGATGAGAGGTCCTAACAATTCTAGTCCTTCTTAAAAATATTTAAACCACAAAGCTGTCAAGAGTACTTACTATGGTCCCAGGGTCAGCACTGAATGCAGATTTAATTTGGAAGCTATAAAAACTGTTGATAATTCTGGTTCCTTCTGGATCTCCAATAGCTGTGACAGTTGTCACTCTTGCATTTACAAACTCCTGTCTCCATGCACTGCCCTCTGCCCCCAGCCAAATATTCACCTCTCTATCTAGTCACTGATGTTGCCTGCACTGAGTCAGTCACCTTTTAGTAAAGTGGTCTCACATATACTCTTACCCTCACCCATACTGAATTTTGGTAAAAGTGTGATGTGTGGCCTTAGCATTTTTCTAGGGTGGTTTTTCTCTAGATAATTTGAAACCTACATTTGGAACTGTGGGAAATGAGGTTTTAAACAAAGTGAAAGCTAGCATATTCCAGGATAGTTTAATTGACCCAGATAGCATCCCGATGGGTGATGGAAGACACCTATTGAAAGCCGATTTCTAAATAACCTCCTAAAATGTGGTTTAAATCTATTTCTTCAATTTCTCCTAAGTGGGGTCTCGGGCTGTGTTAATGGAGGACTTGTGCCTGGATTTTGGTATGTAATCAGTACCTAGAAGAAGACAGTGTTCCTTTCTGATGTTGTATTTCAGGGAGGACATTGATTCGAGGAGTGTTTGGAGAAATGACCAGGTTGGTCATTGATCCAGAGACCACATACCACAAGGACTGTTCAAGGAAACTGAGCACTTACTCTGGGGAAGAGACATCTTGCTGACCTATATTTCAAAAAGAACATCCTCTAGAAGTAATAGAAGAAGCTGGTCAGCCTTTCTCTTAACAAAGAGAGCCAGTAGAGCAGGAGTTACAAGGAGAACGATTTTAGCTCAGAAGAGAATTCTCCAATTACCAGGGCTGTCTCAGGAGGTTATGGCTGCTGGAGGTATTTAAGTTGGGGCTGGCAAACTATTGGTCAGAATTTCTTAATTGGGTAGCAGGTGGCAATGAGTAGCTTTTAAGCAATACTTTCCCCTTTCAAGACTGTACACTTGGCTGAACAAGTATTTGTTGACCATGTGTATCCCACACACTGTACTAATGCCATAAAATGAAGTACTGAATATAAAATGAACCTGCCAAAAGGTCTAGCAACCTAACTGGAGGAAATGACATGTATAAGACCAAATATGAAATGGCATAAGTGGTACAATAAAAAAAGTCCCCAGGTCTTTACCTAAGTGTAAACAAAGTCCCAGGGGAACCCAGAGAATGGAAGTTAAGGAAGTCATCGAATATTTATTATATACCTATCATGTTACCAATAGGAATTTTTACTATGTCCTGTGCTCTGAGTGTAACTGAGCTTTGTAGTCCCCAAAGATTGTTGAAATGGTGTGGGAAGGCTTTGGGACTCTGCAATCAACTCTAAAGTTTTCCTGCTTGTGGTTGAGCATCAAAAAGCATTATTGCTAAAGATAAAGACAAGCCATTTCTGCCTCCTAATCATCTCTGAATTGTGATAAAAATTCTTATTGCCTCCACAATTAAGCAATTAGGATAGAGAGTCAACACTAATTTATTAGATGCCAAATATGTTCTAGTTAGTAGCAGGGAACAAAGAGCGAACATGCTACCTTCAAGAATCTTGTGGTCTAGTTGGAAAAGTCAACGATGATATGAGATGAATAGTAGTTGAAGAATTTAACAATTCTTTATTACCCCATCATTCTACATTTGCAGTTGAACTTCCATTATGACTTTCATCCCACCTCCTTACAAATTATATGTTAATTCAAAGAATATTTTCATTTCATTTATAATACATGTTCTCCATGAGCTATCTCTGTGAGATATCATCCCCATCAACCTAGCACTGAAGGATGGATGCTGAAAGGTTGAAATGGTCATGCATTATTTTCTGTGATGTACAGTCTTCTTTTGACTCATGGATAGATTTGTGACCTTCCTGTTTAGATTCTCAGCTTCTTGAGGACAGGGCTCTAGCTTGTTCTTTTGAGATCAGTGCTCAGAGCGGTGGTAGGCAACGAGTTTAGAGTTAGCCTCTCAATAAACTTGTTCTTTTACTTGTAAGAACTACATCTTAAAAAGTTTAACATTCTTCCTTTGTTATTGGTGGGTTTGGGCTCATTAGGTGACTGTGAGTTCTGATTTATTTTATAAAATCTCCACCTGAAAAAAAAAAATCATTTTATCTCTAAACTTAGTTCTCTTCTGATAATAATTGTCTCTGTGATGCAGTTTTGCTTAAAATCATATGAATGTGGATGTGGAATTTAAGAAACAAAACAAAGGATCATAGGGGAAGAGAGGAAAAAATAAAACAAGATGAAACAAGAGAGGGAGACAAACCATAAGAGACTCTTAATAATAGGAAACAAACTGAGGGTTGCTGGAGGGAAAGGGTATGGGGGGATGGAGTAACTGGGTGCTGGACATTAAGGAGGGCATGTGATGTAATGAGCATTGGGTATAATATAAGACTGATGAATCACAGGCCTGTACCTCTGAAACCAATAATACATTATATGTTAATAAAAAAATCACATGGATGCACTTGTAAAAATCTGTTCTTTAATTATTTGCATTGCTGGATTATCTAGAGTTAGTTGGACATTCAAGACTAAGGACTCATGGGAAAATTCACAGAATCTGAGGTATGCATGCTTTCTTCCTAGCATAGTGAGTGTTAATGCTGCCATAACCCATTTACAGAGAGTTCTTAAACTGCCTTCACTTTTACTGCAGTTCCTCAATACCCATATGGCTGTGCATTTCCTGATTTTACAGAAGGGGTAGAAATGGCAGAGAGATTAAGTGATCTGTCCAAGATTATAGAGCTAATGAGGGGCTGAGCCAGAGACCAGCAAGCAAGTTTCGGCCCTGAGGTCCCTCTCACTCCATGCATAAACTGTGGTGCTGGTGTGCATACCCTCGTGCTGTGGGATGTGCACATGCTGCGAACTCAGTGAAGGAAGCACGTTAGTAAATGGTGGCTGCAAACATTGTGCAACATGCCTCTTGGTGCCAAGTTACGGCAACCTACAAAATGTGCTTTTGAAAAATGTATCTAATACCTTGAAAAATTCTGTTGTGTTTTAGAACAAGAATATGATCAAATGTTATACTTTCATGCATTAGGCTGGGAAGCCTAAACAGGAAGAATATAGCAATATATTAACCATGTCTAGCAACTTGAACTGTGCTTTGGCAAATACCATAAGTAAAAATACATTTAATGTTTTGAAACTTCCAGATATATAGCTCTCTCTTCCTTATATTTCTGTGTCCGTTTTTTAGCATGGGCTACATAAAATATTCAATGTTGGATTTCGTGTGTAGATCTAGAGTTTATCCTGCTGATGGCTGAAAGTGGGGTCTATTTAGAGATTTTTCTGTGGAATCTATCTGGATTCTGAATTGTTTGAATATACTTTATTTACCTTCTTAAATCACAAACATAGCTACATATATTTGTTAGGGAAATTATTACAATTACTCTGCAGGTAAAAGGTATCTTTCTCTGTGCTGTGCTGGGTTTTACAATCTTGGAAGTTTAGATCAAAAAGACAGATTAGGAAGAAATTTTAGAAATTTGACTCTCACCCAACTTTTAGATTTTACGGAAAGGAAAGTGAAAACCCCATATTGTAAGGTCACTTGACAGAAGTTATGCATTCGTAGTTTTTGCATGATTATTATTTACAGTAATACTATTGTGGAAAAAAAATAATTTAAGCTATATCCAAGCTATAAAATACAAGTAATGTCCCTGGATTTGGTTTGACAAATAAATATTTCTTTTTTTTTTTTAAATATTTTTATTTATTTATTTGACAGAGAGAGACATAGCGAGAGAGGGAACACAAGCAGGGGGAGTGGGAGAGGGAGAAGCAGGCTTCCTGCAGAGCAGGGAGCCTGATGTGGGGCTCGATCCCAGGACCCTGGGATCATGACCTGAACCGAGGGCAGACGTTTAACGACTGAGCCACCCAGGTGCCCCGACAAATAAATATTTCTTGAGATGCTCTGAACATGGCTCAGGTTTAGCAAAAAGGACATTTTTTGCTTTTTAATTGCCATTCTTGGCTGTATTCTGATCATGGGGATGGAGCTATTTTATGGAAACCGGAGCTGTGATTTGTGAATTGGGACTTGAGATATATAAATTTGGGGTATTTTAATATCAGTTTCAGCAGCCAAGTAGCACCCACCAAAATTGTAATCCAGCCTTCCAGTTCTAGGAAGAAATTAAAAACTAAACACTATAAATTCTTACTGGAAGCATATTATCTTTTCTTTCATGATTGAGAACATCATGCATCCAAGTTCTCGATCAAACTCCACAACAAGTTCAAAAGGTTCAACTCTACAACCAGTTTTAATAAGACTTGACATGGAGCAATCTCACTTGACAGTAGAAGCCTAGGAGAGTGTGATCAGAATCTAGGCCTAAGATAAGAATTATTTTTTCTCTCTCTGGGCTGTTGGATGCATGGAGGGACAACGCTAGGAATCACTGTGAAGGAATATGTCTCCATGTCTCCAGGCAATGGGAAGACTTTGGAGGTGCTGATATGGACAGTCTATAAAGCAACACTCAACCCCAGATGAAGTGCCACAGTTAGCAGTCTTTGGTTGGTGGGGAGAGAGAGCCACTCCACACTCACTTGAGGAAGGAGTAAAAGCCTGGAGGACTAAAGATAAGGTTCAGGACCAGTTTGACCCAATCATGGTTAGGAAGAGCGAGTCATTTTTTGCACTAACCAGAAAATTCTGAGCTCTTTGAAACTCAACTAGGACTTCTACATATTCTACATATTCCAGTTATAATTTCCAAACCCAAAATTCCTCTCTAACTTCCAATTCCAATTTCACATGCCTGAATGTGATCTATCACACGCTGCAAGTCAGGTGTGGACATGGCCCCCTATCCCTTGGTCACGGGCCATTCTGATGTGGTTAGAGCTCTAGCTCTCAGTCATATTTGTGGAGAAAGTCAGATGGAACGAAATCCTGCTTTGTGCCCCATGATTTTTATTCAAGTAGAGCTCTAGCATTAAGGAGAAAAATGGCGATCTGATGGGAGATCTTACTTCAAGCGGCCATTGATTTCCTCCAGGAATTGATACCACATTTGCAGAGTTGAATAAAGCTGGAGTTGTTAAGGCCTGAAGCAGATTGCACTACTAAAAAAATGGAACACATTACTGTTAGAATGGGCTCTCTTGATAAAGGATCAGAATTTTGCTTCTGAGGAGGATTTGCCATGCCATTTTAAATGCTCATTTTTAAACATTATTTTTGACTCTGTAGGGCCTTGAATCTGCTGGGGCTGGTTGCATGTTGTTTTGTCTGTGGAGCTGTGTTGGGGGAGTGACTTTGACTTATTTATGAATTACCTTTATTTTTGTGAGTCGATATTTTCTTTCCTTGAGTTTCATGTTTGCTATTATTCTGGGAACTTAAATTCTAATGTCAACACACAGAGTAGGTTTTTATTTGATACTCATGGATAGAATGAAATACTATTTCCTGAGTATTGAAATGTCTTCTCATCTCTTTTTAACACATGGTTTCTTAAGATATACAAATAATTTTTTGGCTAATAATCACTTGAGGTATTCTCTGCACAATGGATATAACACTGATGTTGGGCTTGGAAATTTCTGTAAAGGACTTCTGTTTTCTTTAAAACAGAAATGTCCTGTTATGATGGTTTTAAAAGTGCCTTGTGTTTCTTCCCTGGAAGAAAACAACAGGAAAACAGTTTTTCTCATATATCTATGTAATATAAATATTATATATATATAAATATATGTATCATTTATATATATAATTTTAGTGCTTTAAAGTCTTCAGAAAATGTTTTCTCCTCTGGGAGTTAGTGGTTAGCCCATGAAGTTTTAAATTACCATTGGATTAAGAATGTTTATAATCCAGTTTTTCCTTTGCTGTTACTAATATGTTTTGCATTATGTACTAAGAGTACTGTGTGTTGTGAAGATAAAGAACTCCACAGAACATTTGCTAATGCACCCAGTTATTTACACATGTCACCTCAACCCTGTTATGTAATCACAATTGTCACCATTTTAAAGATGAGGAAATGGGGTTTGGGGAGATTTGAGTGACTTGTTTGAAGTTACTCAGCTAGCGGGTGGTGCAGCCATTGGTGTCTGTTCTGCCTGGTTTAATGGTTATCATTCTCTTCAACTTTGTTCTGCTTTCCCCCCAAGCTACGCTGAGAGCCTAGAATGAAGCACATCAGAGATTTGGGGTCTGTATTGAGAGATTGACATGGCACCTGAGAATACTGTGTATCTCCAAGCCTTTCAAATACCTCTTTCCTCTCCTGCCAACTTGCATAGGTTTTATGTTTTCTCTCTTCTTCCTACCCCTTAACTTTATGCACTGTTTAGTGTCTTGGCTCCTTACTGTAAGTATTCTTCTGCTCAGCTCATCTTCTCTTGTGCCTTCCGTTCACAGGTCTGTATCTATCTGGAACCCACACCTCCATCTCTCACTTTTCCTTCCCTTTCCAACTACACCAAGTACTTGCATGTTACAGTATCAACTTAGACTTAGTCATGAATAAGAACGGTGCTTTTAGAGGGCACCTGGGTGGCTCAGTCGTTAAGCGTCTGCCTTCGGCTCAGGTCATGATCCCAGGGTCCTGGGATCGAGTCCCACATTGGGCTCTGCTCGGCGGGAAGCCTGCTTCTCCCTCTCCCACTCCCCCTGCTTGTGTTCCTGCTCTCGCTGTCTCTCTCTCTGTCAAATAAATAAATAAAATCTTTAAAAAAAAAAAAAGAACAGTGCTTTTAGAAGAGGAGACTTGTGGCTAAAGTAATGTACATAGCATCCCTATTGCCTTTCCACTCAGAAACAAAAATGATCAACCAACATGTGTTGCGTATTGTATATATAACCCTGTGCTTGAAAAAGCAGAGTTTGAGATGATTCAAAAACTAAGTTTGCTTTTGAAAAGCTCATTATCTCAAGAAGGATACAAAATGTTCTAATCAGAATTATGTAAATAGCCTAAATATGGATGGTAGCATTGATGATAAATATGTTGTTGGCCACAAGGAAAGGACTCAGGGCTAATATAAATGTGTGGTGGTTTAATCTCGACATCAAGGCCAAATATCGTGTAACTAGAAAGGCTCAGTGCAGGCATGGGGACTGGAGATGATTTTTATTTGAGAGCACTGGCTATCTGGGAGAGTTCTTTTTACCTTTTTTGGAGTTCTGAGCCAATATGCCTGAAACATATGTTGGATTTATATTTTATCTTTAAGAATTACAGAGAAAAAATGAAGGAGTAAAAGCAGTACCAGCTTCTTAAAAGACTATTTTAAAGAGCTGGAATCAAATCAGTGAAGGTTAAGTACATGTATTATATTATCAGTCATTCTAACTCAACACTCAAGGTGCCAATGATGCACCCACCATAGGGAGCACGTTGACCCTCTTGGATGCCCATTTCCTGCTCTGTGATTCCTCGGCATCAGTTCTGTGAGTTCTGTGCAGCTGGACCAGAGGAGTGGGAGCAATTAACCTGTCAGTGTCTCCCATTTTTAGTACATTATAATTTGCATATGAACCAAAAAGAAGTAAATTGTGAAATTTTAAACTTAATTTTCCTAGAAGAGTGAATAGTGATATGCCTCTCCTTCACAGAATGTGGGTGGTGACATTCAGTTCCCACCACAGAGTGTATCTGTTTCCCACTCCTTTATTTATAAGTGAGTCATTCTTTCAGGATTTATGGGAACTCTTCAGGCTGATGAGTAAAATAGTCTTTTTCACAACAAATATGAACAAGGCAGGCAAGAGATAATATCTAGAACGGGCTTTCTTAACCTTGACGCTATTGACATTTTGGGCTGGAGAATTCTTTGTCTGGGGGCTGTCCTGTGCATTGTAGGATATTGAGCGGCAGCCCCCGCCTCTGCCCACTACATGCCAGTAGCAGTCCTCCAGTTGTGACAATCAAAGGTGTCTTCAGCAGTAGCCAAAATGTTCCCTGGGGAAAAAGGAGAAAAGACTCCCAGCTGGGTATTCCTGATCTAGAAATAATGCATTATAAATAATGAACTTAGTAACAACTCAGTGGGAGGAGACCATTCAAGATGGTTACCTGACTTTGCCAGGGAGTGCTGAGGCCTCAAACTAAATGATATTCGGAGATCATGAAGGATGGACTTAATGAACATAATGGTGCTTTGTCATGTTTTCTGTGTGATGACCAGTTTGTTCTCATAATTTTATGGAAGATTGTGGACCCATCTTGGGGCTACCCAATGACTTACCCATAGGAAATGAAACCTAACTTTTTTAAGCTTCTGAATCTTAAAATGGTGGATCAAATCTTCAAATTAAGAATTAAAAAAGAGACAATGAAATGACTCTCAATCATGACTTCAGAATAAACACAACCTTTTCTAATGACATTACTTCATCATTAGATTGTAAATAATTAATGGCAAAGGAAGGGAATTAATGAGCAAGTGGAGAAAGTGGAAGGGTCTTTCAAAGGAGGCAACATTAGGGCAAACTTGTTCATCTTGCCAAGTGCAACTAAGTCAAAATTTAGAAGTTATGCAGTGCAACTCAAGACAGTGAAGGCAAAGGCTAGGTCAAGGCCAAAGACCATTCTGCCATTATGGACTCAATGCTTGTTTCCCAGTTTATGAGTCATTTCAGGAGAGAGGCATCTTGTCTATAGGACCTGACTCGGAGTAATGATATGAATTCTCATCTGAAGGCTTTCTCAGGTGAAAGGCTTTCACCCTTTCTGAGGCTGGGACATCCTGAACAATGCCTATTGGCTCCATAGCCTGAAATGCCTTCTGATTCAAGGAGATGGGAAGACTATTGGCTGTTCTTCATTAGTACAGTCTAAAGAAGCTCAACTACCTACGAATTTGTTTAGAGACAGGAGTGTTCTCTGAGTTGGCTTGGCTGTCTGGCAGGCAGAAGCAGATGCTGTTGAGGTTTCTTATTTGGGAAGGCAAATAAGAATGATTCCATTTAAATTGCTGAGTCTATTCTCACTCATTAATGCTGTCCTGATGTCATTAACATTGACAACAATAATAATTATTGAATATGAACAATATTTCAGGGTTTCCAAAAGACTTTCTCCTTTCGTCCCTGATTTATTGGCAGTTACTCCAACAGATTCTTCACGTTAAAGTCACTTGATGGGGGTGCCTGGGTGGCTCAGTCGTTAAGCGTCTGCCTTCGGCTCAGGTCGTGATCCCAGGGTTCTGGGATCGAGCCCCGCATCGGGCTCCCTGCTCCGCGGGAAGCCTGCTTCTCCCTCTCCCACTCCCCCTGCTTGTGTTCCCTCTCCCGCTGTGTCTCTCTCTGTCAAATAAATAAATAAAATTAAAAAAAAAATAAAGTCACTTGATGAATCTATTCACAGACCCCCTGAAAATCAACTTGACATATATGCTCCATGACATTTCTTTCATTTACCATGTAAATGCTATTTTGATCCTATTCCCAGCCCTGCCAGTAGCTGGGGAATGCACAGTGTTTTAAGATTCACAAGCAAAAGGAATGTTCTAGAAGGAATGATGTTATTTTCTAAGCACAAGTTTCTAAACACTTCCATGCATATTTTCCCCAATGTGATTTCTCTATTAACATGTAGTACTCTTGAATGGAAATGAAGTAAAGCTCTGTTAATATTTATGCTGTTTGTAAAAAAAGGTAATGGCTGAATTCCCCAGGCAGTTCACTTCATTTAATGTATACTGATCCTTAAATTGCAAAGCAGGCTGGGTGAATGCTGGCTGCAGGCCTGAGCCTCCTGCTTAGCAGGCTGCTTCAGAGTGCTTTTCTAAGAAATCTCCATCTTCGTCACTATTTCCTTCAAGGTGTTGAATAATTTTAAAAGTGGCAGTTGCAATAATATGTTAAAAAAAAGGCTGACAGCTGGGAATATTCAGTTTACTTCTCTGTCCCTTTCATGGAAAGCTAAGAGTGTTTTACACTGTGGGGGAGGGGAGTAGAGGTGCAGACTTTATTTGGGTTTCTACCTGCTTAGAATAAAGACTTTTACCTGGGCACAGTTATTTGAGATCTGTGCCCCATGGTACTGGCACAAGCCCGTCTTGCTTCAACTACACTAACATGTGTTGCAATACGTATACTTTTCAGGAGACCTGTTCATTTTGAGGCGAAAGATAGTTTTTTTTTCCTCCCGATTGTCTGTCTTGGAATTCGTTCTTGTTCATCTGATAATAATGTCAGAATCATGATTTGCTGTTTTCTTCATCCAGCGCATATTTTGAAAGCTGTGCCCAGAGTACTTCACTTGTAGCTATAACGTGGTCCAGAGAAAGACAAGGAAGATACGGCCTGTGACTTCAAGAAGGTTAAAGGTCTGGTAGCAGAGAAAGGCACATGCCAAAATAACCCTATCAGATGGAGAGCACCACTGAGGGGGTGCCGCACTGCCCAGCTCTGAGGAGGCTGGATCCAGGTTCGGGGATGCTTTCCGTTCCCTTCAGCAAATTTCAGGACTATTGCATTTTAGACTTGACTGTGTGCAATGGATCTGTGCAGGCCAGAGACTCTTCTTCCCTTGGCCTCTGGCTTGGGAAACAGATTGACCTCCATTAGCGGTTTAAGAAATGCACATGATATTAAATAACCAACAACAACAGCTTTGGAGGAGGCCTGGAACTTCGGAGAAGAGAGTCAGTGGGAGCTGGTGTGGAATAAAACGCACAAAGGCTGATCTTCGGGAAGGCGCATCATGGAGCCAGTTGGGGAATCAAAGTCAGGGCCATCTGTTCACCCCGATGTCTTCTAATAAGAGGAGACCTGTAAATTAAGGGGCCCTAAATGCTCGCTCAGAAAACATCTGAGCAACTGTGAAAAGGGAATCTAAGCAAAATCAGAGCATTTGACTTAATGAAACAGGAATTTAGGATTGAAGTAGGAAAAAATAGGGCAAACTTACATGCATGCCAAATTGAACTAAGAGGCATTAATAACAAAAGTAAGTCTCAAAATCGAAAGCCTTTCTATGAAAACCAGTCTAAAATGCATCCCCAGCTGGTGACCCCCTGAGATGCTTCTCTTCCAGCTTCTTGGCTCCATTCAGTAAATTGTTCTGCGGTAAGAACAGAGTCCTGTGTCACATCCCTGATCTTAAAACTCTTTTGTTATTAACATTTAAAAGAGGAAACAAAGTTTATAGAAAAATTACTAAACAAAATTACATTTTAAAGTAGATTTGCAAGCCAGCCTTCCTCTGGCCCTAGCAGGTGCCTGGCACACAGTGGATGCAGAATGGGCTTGCTGCAACCAAGTGGCAAAAGAGGTGCTAAGCAGGGCAGATCTGCCAATATTGTGGGTTTTTCCCTAATTCCGATTTCAAAAAATTTTGGAAGTAATTGAATTACAAATCCGATTGGTTTCAAGCTAAAAGGGCAGGAACCAAAACAATCTTGGAAAATAATTTAAAGGAGTCATCTTAACATAGAAATTCTGATCAGGATGAGGGGAACACACAGGTATGCAATCCAGCAAGGCATTTTTAAGATGTTTTAATAGATAAGACTGGAGGTAAATCACACATATACTGTTTATATGTAATTAGTGTTTTGAGGGATGGGTATGTGTAAGGATATTAAGAGACTTATCAGAGTGTGTTGTTGATATATCCTCTCTTGCTGTAAAGTTACTTTGGCCAATCTGTCTTTCATGTTGACAAAATAATGGGTGATTTTTATGTTGCTCATCTTGCATTATAATCACAATCTTTTCTTTTTTAATGAGATAGGGGTCTTGAGAGTGTGTAAGAGAAGGAGGAGGAAGGAGAGAAGGAGGAGACAGAATAAGAAGGAAAAGGAGAAAATGAAGGGAGGAAGGATGTAAGAGAAATAAACAAGGTAGCTAGCTCTGGTGGGAAGTTCCATTTATCAAGGGCTCCACCGTTTCCCCAAGAGGTTCTTCACCTTCTAAACCAAGAGTTGCCTGATGACAATAAAAAACCCCGAACTGGGATTACAACATGGTTGAGAAGCTGAATATGATTGTTTGAACTCAATACAATGCACCATTTGGCCTTCTTATTTAGCCCAGTTGGATTTTTGTCTACCTTGCAAAGCCTTTATTTTTCAGTGACAATCTCTCCTAGATGGTTTTTGATATGATCAGTTTTCACTCCTTTACTGTGCTGAGTAGGAGTCTCAAAATGCTTCCTGGACATTTAATTAAACATGTTTCTGTTTGGTAGTTCTCAGGTGCTACATAAGCAATAGTTTCAGGCCTGTGGGGAAATAATTATGAGTAGCTAAAAGTTGGGAGAGACTCTAAATTCTTTTGCTTCCTCCATACTGCTTACCTCAAAAATTTTGAGAATCTGTCTGTTCCTTGCACATTTTCTAATGAAGCCTAAATTTTATATCATAGTTGTAAAGTATGTAATTTTAAATTGATTTTATATATTTTCATTTAAAAATAAAAGTACAACAGTACTCCTTTTAGAGTAATGGTCATATCTGGAAACTAGTGATTTGTTAATCACCATTTTCCATTTAAAAAATACATGAACAAGTTCTGCTTTGACATATAGAAATTTTCCATTACTTTCTTTCCTCCACGAGCTCATATTTCCATTTAACTTCTCTTGCAGAACTAAAAGTAACATATCCATGCTTGAAATCCTCCTATTCTTCAGGCTTTCATAACTTTCTATAATAACAATATTATATTATATCACTTAAAAATATAATTTTCTAAATTGGGCTCTCACTAGAATTATTGATCAAAACAACAATTTATAGATTTGATGATTAATAAACATAAAAACTAAAGTTATATTAAAATGCATGTCTTAATGAAATGGATGGGGTGTTAAAAAAATCTCAGTCAGTTCATGTGTCTGGGGTGAATGTTACTTATTGTTAGAATGAGAAAAGGTTCAGTGTCAATTCTCATTTTTATAGTTTTAAGTGCTGAGAACACTTGTTCATATAAATGAATTGGTAAGAAAAGATTTATTTATCCTTCCTCTCTTCTTTTTATTTAGTTTTAAAATTGTTTATTCTCTCTTGGTTAGTAGACTCTTGTTCATTGGCTAGGCATCCTTAAAAAGTATGTTAGGTCTTAAAAGTGTGAATCAAGGGGCACCTGGGTGGCTCAGTCGGTTAAGCATCTGCCTTCGGCTCAGGTCACGATCCCAGGGTCCTGGGATCCAGCCTCGTTGGGCTCTCTGCTCAGCAGGGAGCCTGCTTCTCCCTTTCCCTCTGCCGCTCTGCCTGCTTGTGTGCTCTCTCTCTCTTTCTGTCAAATAAATAAATAAATAAAATCTTTAAAAAAATAAATAAAAGTTTGAATCAAGATCGCTATCATTTGAAGTCCGATGTGGTGGTGCTTATTATAATGAAAAATCCCCTTTGTAGGTGATACTGAACTGTTCTTCATAGATCACTCCTTTGGGTCAGAAGTACCCTCCTCAGCTGCTGGCAACATGGGCCACTGAGGGCTCATGGCCGTACCCCTCAGTGGGAATTGTAGTCACCCCGCCGGGAACTGGCTGGCCCAAAGTTAAGCCTGCAGAGCGGCTGCCAATGTCCACCTGGTGCAGAGGTACCAAGTCGTGCTTCACCTGGGGCACATCTGCAGGGTCATCCCAGTTCTAGAACCTCCTGTAGAAGGGACCTGAGGCTTTTGGAGTAACTATATGGACGGCTTGCTTTCCGTTCTGCCCCATCCTGCCTTTCTCCTATCCTTGCAGGTGTACTTCTGGGAACGATGCTCCAGTTCCACTTCCCTCTCTCCTTCTCCAAGTCTGTTCCCAGGAAACCCACGGCATAACATACACTCATTAACTTGCACATCAAGGGTGCTATTCTGCAGAAGGAAGTAAAAAAAAAATCACTCTATTTTGGGTGGAAATGATACAGTGGGCTTATGTCACTTATTGTGGTTATTTCTGGGAGTATCTTTTCTGTGGTGTTCGTGGTCTGAAATATTTCTATTCAACAGGAGGACAGCTGTTGAAAATATGACCCACCCTTAATAAATACTCTCCTTGATGTTTTCCTAATGACCAAAAATATTTTGGTTATGTCTTGGATTATCTGTTTTCATTCTGATGTGCAAAGTAGGATGAACTGGAGTATGCTATAAACTTAATAATTTAATAAAGCTCAAATGTAAAATGCCCCAATAAAAGCTATGTTGTTGTTAAAGACTCCATTTCGAACAGGGAACATATACAAACATACACTTATTCCTCAGTAGCATGGAGCCTAGGGAAAAGCTCACTACAGTTCATGAATAATGCAGAATTTTGCTGTTTATGTCATTTCCATCTGTTGTGTGCATGATATTTATGATATTCACAAGATAAACTGATAGGAGTGTGTGATCTGTTAATATGTATATTTTTAAAAGCTCTAATGACTGTTTTTATGGAAGAATGACATCATGTACTGACTCCAGGGATAGGAGAATTAGACAAGAAAATAGCACGCAAAAAATAAAGACCCTTTTGCACATCCAGGCATTTTATTTTGAAGTGAGTGATCCTTGATTCGTGTCTTACCAGTTCCAGGATCTCAGAGTGTTTGCCAGCCCTGGTTTCTGATGGCGCATTGGATGGTGAACGAGGAGAAAGGATCGAAGCGCAGGGATTCTTGTCTTTCTCCTGTTGACCGTCCAACGGCACTGCTTCTCAGTGGCTCTATGTTGACCAACTGAGTAAGGAGGAATTGCTTTCATGTTGCTCAAATGCTACACTCAGCTTGGAACTTATCTTACAAATTAAAGTTTTAGTGAAGTGAGAGTCCTTAGTGGAGACAACAGAAAAAGACATTTTTCTTCTCCATAAAGCAAAGGCACAATCCCACCAAAGAAAATTTTGTTCTAGGTCTGTGAGCAGTTTTATAAAACTGGACTCTCTTTTCTTTCTTAAGGAAGAATATTGCCAAACTGTTGTTGTTGCCCTTGTTATTTTAATTCCAGCCCGAATGTTTTCCAATTATTTTGAATCTCTGTTTCTTTTGGAGAAGGTTACTAAAATAATTTGAAGCCTACCTCTCCCCAGTTTTTGGATAATCATAGTAGTCTGGAAAGAGGTCAGTTTGCTTGCTTTCTTTGATGATTGCCTTCTGACAATTTTCCTGAGCTTAGAGATTTAAGCGGTATAAGAGGGCATCTTAGAAGTCTTCACATTAACCGAATTAGGAAAAAGTGAATCCGAAGTATTGGAGATTTGTTTCTGAACATTTTATCATATGCAGCTTTAATGAATTATTGACATTTAGGTAGTTTGTGGTACAATTTAAGACAATGCCCCAAATAGTTCTTCCATCCTGCCTGAAATGACAGAAAATATGAATTCTTTTGGTCTAGCAACATCCTCTTTGAAAAAGTAAAGACCATATAGTCATGTGTGTGGTCTCTCTGTGTGTGTGTATGTATCTTGACTCTTTACTGGTGTGAATTAGTTAAATGCCTTATTTTCATTCTAACACCTAAATGAATTTATGCTGTAACCTTTGTAGCAGCCACAGGTAGATTCTTTAGCTACTTTCGGTGGGGAAGCAAAGTCTTAGGGGAGGGTCCATGGATCTCCAGCAAGATAGCCTAGTGGGGGATAATCCTCACTACCTCCAACATGAGTGTGCTAGTCTCAGCTTGCTAGGTACCCACTTTCTACTTCCCATTTTGGATATGTTCCTTCAGTTTTTTTATAGATTCACTGGATCATGGAAGCACTTTAGGTGGATTGTTTCTGAAGGTCTCCTTTTGTCTCCCAACTTACTTGGGGAAGAGATGGTAATATTTTCTTTCTTTCTGAAGATCATTTCCAATTCAGCATCACCCATTTGGGCGGACTCTTTCTCTCTGGAAAATAAAGCTCAAGTCACCAGTTTCTTGCTGTGTCTTATAAATTCCTCCCCCTCTACACTTTGAAGGTAAATTGAGATCAGGGACCATACATTATACTTTGTATCTCTCACAGCATAATATGTTATACATATATAATGTCTAATGTCTATGTATAATACCTCTAAGTATCATAGGTTTTCATTAGCTATGATAATAGTAACAGTTTTTATGTTTTCTGCCAAGCATTTTACACCTAGCATCTCATTTAGTCATTCCATCAGTTCTGTAAGGTCACTATTAGAAATAATTCCCATTTTATAGATGGGAAAACCAATGCTCAGAGAGGTTAATTAGCTCGAGTTAGCACATGTGCACTTGTGTGCACACACAGACACATAGACAATGCCACAGCCAAAGCCTTTCTCTCGGTTTCTGCTGGCTCCATAAGCAGAAGGGAAGAAAGCTATTCTGTTCCTGTCTTCACAATGGGGCTGGAGTGAGTGTGTGCAGAGAAGGTGAATACTTCCAATCTGATTTGCATCAGTTTATCCATGAAATGCAACACCAACCTACCTTGCACCCAGACCTTGAATTGTTTTCTGTAGGACACGCCTACATTATCTACTTTATTGCCTCATGTTAACATGACTTTAATTGTACACCTTGTGATACATCCGGTGGCTTTGTTATGCTGAAAATATATTCATCCCTTTCCTGCCCTCAGTTTTATTATAAAGACACCTCTCCCCCAGATGAATAAAAAATATTTGAGTCTGCACCAACCAAATGGATGGTGCCATGCCCAACTTGTTCTATCCTGATTCCTATTTTCCTGTGTTTTCCTGACCCCTAAAGTGAGGCAGGGTGCAGAGAGGTGGTGGTTGTGTTGGGGGGGTGGGTGGGGAGGTGAGGTGGCTCCATTCATCCAGCCCAAATCTTTTTTTTTTTTTTTAAGATTTTATTTATTTGACAGAGAGAGACAGGCAGAGAGGGAACACAAGCAGGGGGAGTGGGAGAGGGAGAAGCAGGCTTCCCACGGAGCAGGGAGCCCGATGCGGGGCTCGATCCCAGGACCCCGGGACCATGACCTGAGCCGAAGGCAGACGCTTAACGACTGAGCCACCCAGGTGCCCCCATCCAGCCCAAATCTTAACCAAGATATTGGGGATGGGAGGGGAGGGTGCCTATCTCCTGAGAAAATGGAACTAAATGAGCTAAGAAAAACTGTTTGGGGACAACCATAAGGTAGTGTGCAACAAGGGGTAGAGTGCGCAAAAAGTACCTACCTCCCTACTTTACCTTGGCCCTATAGAATCTGATGGAATTTGAAAGCTGAGTCCAAGCCCAGTTTTGGTTACTGTTGCCATTGATTTAATTTGCCCTGTTCTAATTGAAAAGTTTTAATTGGAGGACACAATCAAAACCCATGTTCTGCCAGGCTCACCCTTCTACAGTACCTGACTATATGGTCTTTTCCACTGAGCACAGTGTAAGCTGGTTGTTCTGACTATCTAATTAAGTGAAAAGTGCACAGTAGGTAACAAGCTTTAATTAGCAGTTGTTTCCAATTGTATAAAACTTAACGGGGGAGGGGCAAGTGGTCACATTAAGTTAAATTGTATTTACAAATTGGTGTCAAAACTTGTGTTAATTAGGAGGGAAAAAAATAAGGAATTGCATCCTAATTCCACAAGAAAAAATTTGGGCTTCATGAAGCAAAGTGGAAAAATGTTTAAAATGAATTGTTTCAGGAGAGTTTTATTTTTTAATATAAGCATCCGAGATTTGAGAAGTATAAGTATGATTTAATTCCAATGTTCTCTCATTGGTTTCATTCTTTATGCAAATCAAAGAATTATATATTTCGGAGGTAATAGATGCACACTAATAAATTGAAACTCAAGTATGTGAGAAGAGTCTCCCAGTGCCTTTCTCCAGAGGCAACTCTGTAGTTGCTTTGATATCTTCCCAGAGTTATTCAGGATTTTATTTTTTCTTATGAAAATTATACCAAAAATTTGCATATATATCATTCAATTTGGGATTTATAAATATAGATGTAAAAGATTTTTTTTTGTCACCACCCAGACCTTTTGGGGACTGCTTCATTTTATTAGTTGTTGACACATTCTTGGGAAATACAAACTGATTTTTTACAGTACTCATTTACACAAAACAGAATTGAGAAGGCAAATATACTGCTATGAAAGCAAAGGAAAATGCATGCTGTATTACAATGTCAAACCAAAGTAGAATTTGCTCTGTGCTTAGGATTATTTTGGTTGCAGCTCTTTGTAAGCATGCTGGAATAGGGCCTCCTATACAGGCTCTATCTCAGCCTTGGATACACTTAGGGAAATCCTTATCTGGTTATTAATTAGCTATACTGAGATTGAAGGCATTCAGGGACGTCTGCAGTAACGTTTGGGTGAGTACTCCCTTCCAAAGCTCTGCTAAAGAGACCCATTGGCTCTTTTCTTCATTCTCCACCTCTCAGATAATCTGGGGCAGCACATGAAAAAAAAAATACCAGCATTGCAGTATTCTGACTCTGAGCCCTTTTGGTGCCAGTGGTTAGGGTAGTACCATGAATTCAGAAATGGAGATTTTGCCAAATTGTCTATTGCTTAAGGATAGCACTTGTATTACAAGTGAAAAACAATAACTCTAAAAACACCGGGGTCAGACCTTTTCCAAGATGAGTTTGCCCTTACTAGGAAGATTGTGAAGTCAGCAACAGCGTTACTGCTAGGATGATAAAGTTTAATTCTGGGAAGCAGTTTAAAAGGATTTTTTTCCCAATACAGCAGAATATAGTGTGGCATAGAAAGAATGGTTTCTATGTAATATTAACAACAGGCTAGTGTTGATTCTAGAACTTCTGTAATTCCTCCTTCTGCCCCCTGGCTGTCACCCTCACACATCACATTCCCAGAACCCATATGAAATATCATAACCTTGCTTCTTGCTAACGAGATTCCTTTCCCTGTAGGTGAGTGAGAACAAATCTTACCAGCATCCACATGCCCCCACTGGTCAATATCTGCGCACTTGTTGGCTCTTTAGACCAAAAAGGATGGTGATAAACTTTCCCAGGACACTGGCTCAGAGGAGGTGCAGGTGTTGCTGTCTGTCCCCAGTGACGGAAATAGGGAAGTGCTGCTTTTTAGTTTCCAATCCTCACTTCTCTCTGGATCCTCGTCCCCCAGTATTCTCTTCAGCTTCAGGATCACAACCATGCCAGCTTAATTTTTTTTAAATGTTTTTTCCCCACTCTCTTCTCCACTTTGTCTAATGAATCATGCTCAGTCACTCACTATTCGACCTCTGGACCATCCACGTAGCGTCCTCTAAGCTTTTGCTAAACAATTAGTTGCATGTGTTCCAAGAGATTTCATTGTCTGCCCTGGAAGGGATGTTCAATGGTACAACTGAGGATTTAAAATCGTGGAGTCAGGGGTGCCTGGGTGGCTCAGGAAGTTAAGCATCTGCCTTCAGCTCAGGTCATCACTCAGGGTCCTGGGATCGAGCCCCCACTAGGGCTCCCTGCTTCTTCCTCTTCCTCTTCCCCCCACTCATGCTCTCTCTCTCTCTCTTAAATAAATAACATCTTAAAAAATGCTTTAAAAAAATCATGGAATTATACCTCAGAGAGTCTTCTGGAAGGATATGAAAAAGACGGTTGCTGCTTTTCTTTTTCTGTATAATTAGACCTTTTCTCTTCTTTTCCTGGGAACCGTGTATATTCGACAACATAGTTTACCAGTCCATTAGGTCTGGCTGTTATTCTCTTCCAAACCTCTCCATATGCTCTCTGTCAGGTTGGAGGATCTTAAAATAGACATGGAGTCAAAGGTTCCTAAGTAATATTTACTAACATGGAGAGATTGTCTGCTCGTTCTGAAATTTCAGTTTTCCCCTTTTGAGGAGACTCAATAAAGAAGACATTAATCTTTTTTTTTTTTTTTAATGTGTGGTCTTCTCAATGCTGTTGTTTGTATGTGCCCATATCTTCAAGTTGTCAGGATTGTTTTGAATTACAATGACACTCTCCAAGTGTAGTTGACACTCCACCCACTTGGTGTTATCCACAAACAGCAAGTACATTCTCTGAATGTCATTAGTAAAAATGAAGTCCGATTCATCAAGGAAAAAGCTGACAGAAGAGCTTGGTTGGGGAAAAAAAATCTCAAATGAGAATTAGATCCACATTTGCCACAGACTAGTTGGCTGGTCGCTGATGTACTTCTCTAGCCTTTACATATTCCTATTGTGTAATATGGGAATAGTGATTTCCCCCTAGGGTCTGAGAAAAATTCTTATTCAAGTATTTGCTGAGCATTCTTTATACAGCCTTATGCTAGAACCTGAGAAGGATATCAACAAAAAAGACTGCCACCCTCTAGGAATCTAAGATCGATTTATCTCTCCATCTCTTTCTATCTCTATATACCAGTTAAGACACAGTAATGCTTCTTTACCTCTTTAGAGCATTTTATAGTTTTCAAAACTATTATTCGTGTGTGTACAGAAGCATATGTATATTCATATATAAGTCGTATATATACGACACACACATATATATGTGTATTTATAATTTCATTTTAATCCTTATAGCAACCCTGTGACACAGAGAGTAATGACTCCGCATCATAAATGCAAACCCTGAGGCTACATGATATTAAGTAAAATCACAAAAACTAGGATTTCAGCATAGGTCTCTGGATTCCAAGCCCTGTGGTCTTTCTATCGAAGCAGAAATTATTTTCCTAGGCTAGTGTAAAGACGAGTCCCCAAAGTGTAATATAACTGCTAAATTATGTGGAAAGCTTCTTGGAGGAAGTAGGGCTTGAGAACCTTGGCCAGTGCAGAAGGAAAGGGATCTCAAGCAGGGAGAGGAGCATGCACTAGGTCTTGGAATGTGGTTTTGGGAAAAAAGAAAGAAGCTTACTCAGTGTTTTTACATGGAAATAGTAAGATCTATTGTTTTGGCACACGGGGTCTGAATGTGAACAGTGTGTGAGTTTGGATTTTTTCTGAAGGATTGGGTTACATGAGTGAGTATAATATGGTGCAGGATGAAATCAACACTGTAGGAGGATTATGGGGAGACTGTGGAATAGGTTACAGCATGGAGTCAGAGAGATGAGTTATAGGACTTCTGGCTCCTCCAGGAATGAAATGCCAATGGGCAAAGGTGGAAAAAAAACAAGGCTGGATAATAAGGACCCTTTTGAAGGACTGGTAATCTATCAGGTAGTCATTAAAGATCGGGATTCTAGCTCTCCCACTAACCAGCTTTGTGACCTGGGCCAGTTGTTTATCTTCACCAAATCGTACTAGTTCTTGCTTCATTGGTTGTTTTGAAGATAAAGGAAATAATACAGACAAAGCTAATCTTAACCCAGACCTGGCATTTAGAAAATGATCATGAACTATTAGATATATATTTGTAATTATCATTAAAGGTAAAATTGCAGGAGATAAGATTTAAAAAGATGACATTGTATGAGTGTTTTATTTTTTTGAAGGAACAACACTCTAATAAATGAAGGTACTAGACTATTCTAACTAATAAGCAACCAATACCTGCCTTCTCTGTGGATAAGATTTATTTTAATTTGAATGGATGCAAGGGTTATAAAACAGACAACTGCCTACACATCTTTACAAATCTTAAGAGATAGGTAGTAAATGGAATAATAGTGTTTCTGTTCTTGAGCCAGTTCCTTGTATATTTCAAGACCTTGGTCACTCTTGTGACATTTAGATGTAAGAGGGTAATTTGGGGCTTCACTGAGGTAACTTTAGAGTTTGGCAAAGAGTGAAGGGTAAGTGCTTTCCATTTGCTCAGTGAGTTCAAACATCTAGTCCCTGTGGTAAGGCTGAGGATGTCTAGTAGCTGTGTCAAAGACTGCAGGAGGAAGGCGTCAAGTAAGGGTGGGGAGGCTCCTCTCATCCTACAGGGTCAGTATTTTAATGATTCTTTAAAGCATTTGAATAGTCAAATTACTTTGGCAGATTTTCCTCTCAATATATAAATGACAGTCAATACCAGGAACAATATTTAAGAAAGTCCAAAAGGATATAGAATTTGCTGGGCAGAGCAGAAATCTTCTCCGGTCGTCAGAAGGAACTGAAATTGCCACACCCCCATTTCCCCACTCAGAAGTAGGCTCTGTTCAATTTCAGCATGAATAGCCTGGCTGCATATTGCAGTTCAGTCGCCTTTGGCTTCCTAAAGGCAATTTGAGGAATAGGCAGCTGCCAAGAGAATATAATGGTGGAAGTAGAAAAGCCCACAAGCCTGAAATATCCACTCTTTGAATTATTAACAGTAGCTGGGTAATATTCCCTAGAAGGCTACGATTAAATTTTATATGTGTTATATTTTGCATTGGTGGGGACTGATTTGTCTTAGAATTATACAGTTGGAAGGTACCTTACCTACCATGGTAGTCTCACTTCCTCTTCCAGTTGGGATGACAGACCGCAGCCTCAGAAGATTGTTTATTCCTTTTTTTTTTTTTTAAGATTTTATTTATTTATTTGAGAGAGAGAGAATGAGAGACAGAGAGCATGAGAGGGAGGAGGGTCAGAGGGAGAAGCAGACTCCCTGCTGAGCAGGGAGCCCGATGCGGGACTCGATCCCGGGACTCCAGGATCATGACCTGAGCCGAAGGCAGTCGCTTAACCAACTGAGCCACCCAGGCGCCCCGATTGTTTATTCCTTTGATTCTTGTCTAGCACTGTGCCTTGGCTCCTGTTGGTGTCTAATGGAAGCACAGTGGTTTGCTGCTGCCATGGTCAACTTTCAATGGGTGAGGTAGAGGAAGAACCTTCCTGGAAGAGAGTATGATTGAGAATCAGAAGATGGCAGCTCCGAGTCAGAGCGTGTGGGTGGCCAGGAAGGCTGGGGAAGCAGGTACGAGTTGGTCCCCAACAAAGAGAAGGTGAAGGTGGATAAGTGGGAGAAAACGTGGTTTATCTCACCACCATTTCTGAGGCCATTTCTGCGGAGACAGTATGTTTCCGATGTTGGTTCCTATTCAGAGTTTTCCCATGGCTAAATGCCGCCTTAGTCAGGAGTGGGCTACTGTGTGCCAGGAGGCTTTTCTATCTTTTGATTCTGATAAATCGAAAATAATTTTGTACTGATCTAAAACTACTTTGTATGGGCTGTTTCGAGACTGCTTGAAAACACCCCTATGAGAATATATTTTGTGTATATAGTATATCTGTGTTTGCTCTGCTCTGTATGTAAAATAAGTACACTTAAATTGACATTATTTGTTTTATTATGTATAAACATTATTTTATTATATATAACATATAGATAAATATATAAGTATCTATAAATAAATATTTATATTTTATTGATTGATTTTAAAGGAATTGAAGAATTGATTTCATATGGAAGGGGCATCTAAAACTGCAGAATTCTGAAGGTGTAAGTTTACCTTCCTCCTTTTACAGATAAAGAAACTGAGGGCCAGTAGAGTAGAGTGACTTGGCCAAGGTCTTAGGAGAAGGCACGACCCTATCTAAACCTCACGTTGCTCTCTCCAAGCCAGGACACCCTCCAGTGTGAAGGGGTAAAGCTATGGGTGGATCTTGACAGCAGACCCTATGGGTGATTCTGAAATGTTCTACCTCTAACTCTGACCTCATATCCACTATAGAAGGACCAATAGGGAAATGTTCAGAGGTAGTTGCCTTAGAGAGTGTAATAAAACTTCAATAGGAAAACTACATGAGGTTAACTTGCTATCAAATGCAAATGAATAGCAGGTCTAACAATCCTTTACCCCTAACTGTGATCCTGAGGAACTGTCCTACCAGATCCCACTCACAGTAATGGGTCTTTCCCTTCTGTTTTCTTCCTTATTCATTGAGATCACTAAACTCCACCTTGCTTTAAGGTTAAGTCATTAGGGCAGGAGAAACAGAGTCTTGTGCTCAACTATGGACTCTTTTCAAAGAGAAACACCTACCGCTCTCTTTATGGGAGGCTGTTTATGGGATGTTCTTCACTATCAGGCCGTCTGAGAACCCTGCTGTTTGGAAAATATTGCTGTGCAGGAAGGATCTTTCTTCTTCCCTGAGTCTTTTTTCTTGAATTCAAGTATCTTTACAATTGACTCATTTCTTTCTCCTGCCTCTGCCCAGTCCCGTTAGCTGTTCTGGGAAAAACAGCAAATGAGTTTAACATTTGCAGCCGGTGGCTAGAGGCCACAAGACCAGGACACTTAATATGATACGGTTTAGCTTTGTTTCAAATTAAAATTGGAACCAATAATGTCTTAATTCTCTTGTCTAGACAATTGTCATGGCTGTAAATTACCATCATAACGGCCATTGAATGGCTTATAATGACCTTACCAAAACATTATTTGCCAATCCTATAAACTTTCTGAACATGCTGTTTAGTTTATCCTAATTAATCTATTAAGAGAGGACATATACATCCTGCTTCCTCTCTCCAAAGTGACATTTGTGGATTCAATTCCTTTCTCATCATTAATGCTACTCTGTAAACTCACTACTGATCTAATTCTGTCTTCTGTCTGTCTGCAACAAATTTAATCAGAAAAATCATTATCCAAATGCGATGTTCTTTCTGTGCTTGAGACAGTGACTATTGCCTCTGTAGACTCTTGGTGTTCTTCCTTTTATGTCCTTAAGAGCAGTTTATATATATTTTGTTCAGGGTAAGGATGGTAGTTTATTGCACAGGTTCCTAATAATTGTGTCAAAAATGAGTTTCAATTAACTTTTCAAACAAGAACTTGAAAGAGTTCAAAATGTTCAGGAGATAGGCCTCTGTACCTAAAGGCTTGTCTACAAAGTATATAACCATGGCCTTCAAACCAAGCTGAGTAAGAAACCAATTCCTATTACAATGTGTGTGTCAGCTGATTATATAATTACAAGCTCAGCTAATACCTAAACTGCCTATGTCATGCTTCTGTGTGTGTGTGTGTGTGTGTGTGTGTGTAGGGGGAGTGCGTAAGTCAAGGCAATAGGGAGGGAGAACAGATACCAAAAGTCATCAAGAAAATGTCTGAAATCCTTGCTGTAGGACTCCAGTTTCTCTAGTTACCTGCCAGGAATGTTCTTGCCCTTTCTGCTTGAGAAACTCAGAACTATCTTTTGTGTTGCCCCCATTCGCTTTTCTCCATTACAGATTTCTTTCTATTTGATGGCTATTATATGTCTACTTGTCTGTTTCTACCAGTAAAATGCGATCTCAAAAGGAGGGACATCACCACTGCTAGCGGCTAAGGACCTGGGATTGAATTCCATTTTTGCTACTTTTTTTCCTAGCTGGATAACTTTAACAGACTTCCTTGCCTCTCTACACTTGATTTTCTTTATCTGAAAATTGGGGGTAAAAAAAGTACCTGCTTCATAGAATTTTTGTATAGGTTAATTAATCTTAGCTATCATCATCATCATCATATGATGACATAAATATGATATTTATGTCCTTATTGCCATTGTAAAACACACAATTTTTTCAATAAACAAATTAATGTTTTCTTTTATCAACCAACCTTTCAGTTCCTCCCAATATTTTTTAACATGAGATATAATTTGCATGCTATAGATTTCACCCTTTCAAAAGTCTGTAATTCAGGAACATTTACTATTTTCATGAAACCATGTGAACATCCTAATTCCAGAAAATTTTCACCATTGCAAAAAGAAATGCGTTCTTCCGTGAGCAGTCACTCTTTATTCTCCTGCTCATTCCCCCAGCCCTGGCAAAGCAGAAATCTGCTTTCTGTCTGGATTTGCCTGCAGTAGATATTGCATCTAAATGAAATCATGCAATGTGTGGTCTTTTCTGTCTGATTTCTTTCACTTAGCGTAATGTTTTTAAGGTTCATCCATGTGGTAGCATGTATATATTTCATTCCTTTTTATAGTTGAATAGTATTCTGTCATGTGCATATACTACATTTATGGCCTAATATTGCATATATGACCTAATATGTAATCTATCCTGAGGAATGTTCTATGTGCACCTGAGAAAATTTTGTATTTTGATGTTTTTAAAAGGACTGTTCTATGTATGCCTGTTGGATCTAGCTGTTTTATAGTGTTATTCAAGTCTTTTTTTTCTTGTTGCTCTTTTGCCAAGTTGTTCTATTATAGAAATCAGCAACTATTATTGCTGAATTGTCTCTTTCTCCCTTCTATTCTGTCAGGTTTTGCTTCATGCGTTTTCAGGCTCTGTTGTTAGGTACATATGTACCTATAATTTTTATCTCTCTTTGATGGATTGACAATTTTATTCTTATAAAATGTCCTTTGTCTCTAATAACAATTTTTATCTTAAAGTGTATTTTGTCTGCTAGTAATATAGTCACTTTTAAGCTGTCTTTTTGTTACAGTTTGCATGGTGTATCTTTTTCACTCTTTTTATATTTAAACTATGTGTGACTTAAATCTAAAACATATTTCCAGTACAGTATGTAATTGGGTCATGTTTGTTTATTCTGTCAATCTCTGCCTTTGATTAGAGTGTTTATTTTATTTACATTTAATATAATTACTGATAAGGTAGATTTTACATCTGCCATTTTTCTACTTGTATTCTATATGTCTTATTTTGTCTTTGTTTCTCCATTACTGTCTTCTTTTGTGCTAAATAAATTTTTTCTTGTATATCATTTTAATTCCTCTATTGTTTTTTATTCTTTTTTTAAATTATTATGTTATGTTAATCACCATACATTACATCATTAGTTTTTGATGTAGTGTTCCATGATTCATTGCATATAACACCCAGTGCTCCATGCAGAACATGCCCTCTTTAATACCCATCACCAAGCTAACCCATCCCCCCACCCCCCTCCCCTCTAGAACCCTGAGTTTGTTTCTCAGAGTCCATAGTCTCTCATGGTTCGTCTCCCCCTCCGAATGCCCCCCTTCATTCTTCCCCTCCTGCTATCTTCTTCTTCTTCTTCTTTTTTTTTTTTTTAAACATATAATGTATCATTTGTTTCAGAGGTAGAGGTCTGTGATTCAACAGTCTTACACAATTCACAGCACTCACCATAGCACATACCCTCCCCAATTTCTATCACCCAGCCACCCCATCCCTCCCACCCCCCCACCACTCAGTATTATTTCTTATTCTATTTTAAAGTTATTTTCTTAATGTTTACTCTGGGGATTACAATTAACATCTTATCTCAAAGATCTAGTTTGGGTCAATACCAACTTAATGTCAGTAGCATAAAATCTGTGCTGCTATACAGCTCCATTCCCTCCCCCTTCTTTGTGCTCTTGTACATTATAAGTACAAATATTTATATATCATAAATCCATCAACACAGTTTTATAACTGTTGGCTTATGCAGTTATCTTTCAAATAGGAGAAAAAGTTACAAACCAAAAGTACATCTATATTGTCTTTTATATTTAACTATATGGTTGCCTTTACTGGTACTTTTAATATTTCTACATGTGGATTCTATTTGTTGTCTAGTATCCTTTCATTTTAGTCTGGAAGACTGTTAGTATTTCTTTTTTTCTTTTTAAGATTTATTTATTTACTTGAGAGAGAGAATGAGTGGGGGAGAGGGGCAGAGGGAGAGAATCTTCAAGCAGACTCCCCACCCTGCTGAATGCAGAGCCTGGCACGGGGCTTGATCCCACAACCCATGGGATCATGACTTGAGCTGAAACCAAGAGACGGTCGCTCAACCTACTGAGCCACCCAGGTGCCCCTACTGTTAGTATTTCTTATAGGATAGTTCTATGAGCAATGAATTATCTCAGTTTATCTGGTAATAATGTCTCCTTCATTTTTGAAGAAAAACTTCACAGCCTGTTTTTCAGTTTGACCAGAATCAACTTTTCAAAACTATCAGCCTCTACTTTTCTTCTAAGACCTAAACTTCAACCAAATGAGAATGCTTACCATTTCCATTCTATATTTTCTGGCTCTGTGCATTTTCTTATGCTATCTTTGATACCAGAATATTTAAAATAATAATTATAATCAGAACAGGTAGCCTTAATTGAGCACTAATTCTGTGCCAGGTACTGTACTTTATCTCATTTAATTCTTTAAAACAAAAATAAAATGGAACAATTTGTGAAGTACTTCTTTTTAGCCTTCTGGCACATAAAAGGAAATTATGGCTTGAAGAGGTAAAATAATTTCCCAAGGTTACACAGATAGTAAATGAAAAAACTGAAGCATGAACTTAGATCTTTGCAGTTGACCATATTCTTATTCTTAACCACAATACTATATTGTTTTCTCTTTGCTCTTCTTTATTTATTTTTTTATTTTTTTATTTTTTGAGAGAGAGAAAGCATGAGTGGGGAGTAGAAAGAAGGGGAAGAGGGAGAGGGAAAGAGAGAATCTTAAGGAGTGTGGAGCCTGACGCAGGGCTTGATCTCAAGACCCCGAGATCATGACCTGAGCCAAAATCAAGAGTTGGATGCTTAACTGACTGAGCCACCCAGAGGCCCCCTTTTGCTCTCTTTATTCTCCCTCTTCAGTCTAAAGTTACATGCCAGTTGATCCATAACACATGTCCCTGCCCTTTAGTTGAGAAGCAATCTTTCCTCTCTTTAATCTCTTACTGAACCCAACACAATGCCTAGTACATCATGATGAATGATCAATATATATTTTAAATAAAGGAGATGTATGAATAAAACTTGGAGCCTAGGTATCTTGTTCTTTTATTTTATCATTGATATAAAGAGAAAACTCAAAACTGCACAATATTTTTCAGATCACAGGTACTTAAGCACTTGTTTAATTGAATGAATTGCTGAAAATTCAGTAGATCAGCTTATTGGGTATCTATTTCTCTTTGTGCTTCCCTTAGGAGACCGTAGCTATATGTATAAGAGCAGGCCATGTAAGCATCTACCAAAGAGAGGTGGAATGTCCATTACTTTCTGTGTTAACCTATGCAGGTGAGCAAGCCTAGAGGTTTATTGTTTTGTGGTTAAAGAAGAGAAAAGGCCTCAGTCTTAAATATTTGGAGGGGAATTTGGAATTTCTAGCTATGCAACTGACTCTAACAGTGGCTTTCCTTCCACAGAGGAGTTATATAATGGGTTGTCTGTATGGAAACAAATCTGTTTCAATGGTGTGTCTGTTTTGCTTGTCCCAAATGAGTGTGGTATTTAAGAAGAGCAAGGACAGGGCACTAAGGTGGAAAAGAGAGAAGCTAAGAAAGAGAAGATAACTGGCAAGGATGGAGACTAGGCTAAATTAGATGCCTGAGCTCCCAACCCAGGGATGCTGTTGCCGATGCTGTTGGTCTGAGTCAGCAACAAAAATCAATAACTCAGTTCTGGCCGGACTCAGGCACCCCAGGGATTCTATTCAAATCGGTAATTCTAGGATTCTATTTAATAAAAAAAAGCTTTTCAAAATATTTGGACTTAAGTCCTGATATAGATACTAGAGTTCCTCAAACAGGAATGTATAAACGTTTTCCCAGTGCCCGAGTGTTCCTCAAGAAAATGATTAATTTTATAATTCCATTTTGATTATAGTCTAAAAAAAGTAATATAAGCATGTTCCAGATTATCTGGGGTTCCTAATGGAGTTCAGTCATGCAATTTTATTACCCATATTTTCGATTGGGTTGATCCTGTGATTAACATGAGGACTGCTATTTATTTATTCCTAGGTTAATGGGGGAAAGACTGCAGTTGTCCTCCACAGGTACCTCAGGCCTGTGCCTGCACATGCTTCTTACGTGTACTGCATGTATGACTCCAGTGTGTGCTTCTATGTGTTCCCTATGCACATGCCATGTATAACCCAGGTGTGTGCCCATATATGCACATTCCATATAACCCAGGCATGTTCCATCCCAGTGGAGATTTCATAGGAGTTAGGACAGAGAAAAATGTTGGGAAAATTGCATATATAGATATGTCAAACTTTATTTTTTTTAAGATTTTATTTATTTATTCATGAGAGACACAGAGAGAGAGAGGCAGAGGGAGAAGCAGGCTCCCAAGGAGCAGGGAGCCCGATGCGGGACTCGATCCCAGGACCCTGGGATCATGACCTGAGCCTAAGGCAGACACTTAACGACTGAGCCACCCAGGCACCCGATATGTCAAACTTTAAATGTGCATGTGTATTATCACATTCACAGCGAGAATAGTTATTTTGTTTTAGCAAACAATATAGTATTTCACATTAATGTTGTTGTTTTTCATACTATTTTTGTAGTTTTGTTTGCTGTTAACTTCTAAATTAACTTTTAGTTTTATAGTTGTAAACAAGTCATATGGATAGGGCAGACAGATTATACTGAGTTTTATATATTAATATTGTTATAAACATAATTTGTCAACATTTGTAATTAGTGAGAGGATCTTTTCCTTTAAAGGAGATCTTTACATTACTAAGTTGGCAAAACACTCTACCATTCTATTCTGAAGTGCATATAAGTCTTAATCTGAGCTATTTTAGAAAAAATAATGGTTATGGGGCGCCTGGGTGGCTCAGTTGGTTAAGCGACTGCCTTCGACTCAGGTCAGGATCCTGGAGTCCCTGGATCGAGTCCCGCATCGGGCTCCCTGCTCAGCAAGGAACCTGCTTCTCCCTCTGACCCTCCCCCCTCTCATGTGCTCTCTCTCTCTCGTTCTCTCTGTCTCAAATAAATAAATAAATAAATAAATAAATAAATAAAAATCTTTAACCAACTGAGCCACCCAGGTGCCCCAGAAAGAAACTTTTCTTTTCCTGACTTCTAAGAAATTTATTAGAGGTGAAATAACTTTAAAGCATCTAGGAAGAGAATGTAGCCTAAGTATATTCTAAAGCTTTAGTTCTATTGCATAGCTATTAAATCAAAAAAAGTCTGGAAAATGGAAATGAAAAATGCCACATTACGTGGCATGTATTTTGGAGAGAGGTTTAGAAATTTTCTTCTAGGAGCAGCTCCCTCTTCAAGAATTTATGTTGCCACCTGTGGTACCTGGGTGACTCAGTCAGTTGAACATCCTACTCTTGATTCAGCTCAGGTCATGATCTCAGGGTCGTGGGATCAAGCCCTGAGTCGGGCTCCCTGTTCAGGGTGGAGTCTGCTTGGGATTCTCTCTTCCTCTCCCTCTGCTACTTCCCCACCTGCCCTGCTCACGCGCATATGCATGCTCTCTCTGTCAAATAAATAAATAAATAAATAAATAAATAAATAAATAAATAAATAAATAAAATCTTAAAAAAAAAGAATTTATGTTGCCACCTGTTTCTTCTCACAGCCTCACGGCATCTTTGAAGTCAATAAATAAAATTATTTTTCCAGTGAACATTTTCTTATTTTCCCATGGACATAAGGCCTCAGAACTATGAAAGAAAACAGACAAGAACAGTTCCCTTTTATCTTTGTTCTTATTATGGTAATTATTTTAGCTTTGTGTCCTTACTGAGCTCCTGAGCTTAAGGATAATGCATATGCTTTTAGAATATTTGAAAAAATATGAAGACTCAGGAAACGTGTGTTCATAATTCTAGCAATCCTAACTTCTTGGTGTATTTTTCTCAATACATTTTTAGCTTATGTGAGAACATATGCTTTCTTTACTTGACATTTTTAATGTTATTAAATTTCCCCATGTTATTGAAAAACCTTTATTTTTAATGGCTATAAAGTACCCCAGCATATGGATATGCTCTGGCTTTTTAGAGCATCCTGTTAATATTGAACACTTGGGGGATTTCCAATTTTCTCTGTTGTGTCTCACTTCTGTACATAACTTTTTGTGAGCATTTCGGTGTATCTCCTTATAACTACGTTTCTAAGATTGTTAGAATTGTTTCTATGAAGAATTGATATGTATGATTGTTTCTAAGAAGAATTAATAAGTCAAAAGGTATAAACATTCTAAATTATTTTGATAAATATCACCAAATTACTTTTCAAACTCTTACATCAAATTGCATTTCTGCCAGCAATGTCTGACTGCATCTATTTCCCTGTGCCCTTGTCTGCTTTTTAATTCTTTGTTCATTTGATAGGTGAACATTGCATCACACTGATTTAATTTGCATTATTAAAAAAAGATAGATAATTTGTTTTGCTTATATTTACTAGCCATTTATCTTTTTTTTTTGAAAACTGTCTAAATCACCTTCTTACCTCTCCATCATCATTTATCCCCTCTCTACCGCCAAAGAATAGAATAATTTCAATCATAGAGCTTTAGAGCTCGGGTGAGCATGGTCCCCCACTCACCAGACACGCGAATGCAGATGGATAGGGGGACTGCATCCTGTGCTCTACATAATTAGAGACGTGCACCTGCCTGCCTCCTGCCTACCTTGGTGGCCCCTCTCACCCCGACTCACTTTTTCCTCCTTTCCTTCCATGCATCTCTTACTCTTTCACTCTCTCCTCAATTTAAAATTGTTACATCCTCATATTGTACTGGGCTTGGGAGGCTTCCGTGTGTCTCTGGAAATAAAAGTCAATGCTGCGCCTTTGTTCCTAGTTGTCTGATGTGCCATTCTGCCCTTCCCTGGCACATTTTCACCGTCTCAGGACAGTTCTACCACGTGTACGTGGGAGGTGCCTGCGCAGGGACTCCTTCACTGAGGCACCTTTGGGACAGAAACCTAGTTAGTGAACAAGAATTCTACAGAACTATTCAAAGAAGCCTTAAGTGTTCTGTACATTTGCTTTAGCTCCTTCAAAGGCATTCATGGTGGTTAAATTCTACTGAGGACCTTCTATGGTAGCCAGCTGGATGAGCTTCTGTGTCCTCATAGCTCACCATGAAGGACATGCTATACTCCATACTTTATGTCTGAGCTCTGAAAACTGGCCCGTCTGTCAGACTATTTTCCCACTGTCACGTAGCTGATAAAGACAGTGGGTTTGAACCTAAGTCTGACTGACTCTGAAGTCCATGCATGCCCGTCTGCTGTGTTTCTTGAGCTATCTGGCTGTGGTGGAGATATTTCTGTGTGTGCCTGTTGTCTGCTAACGGGCACACAGACCGACCCCTGTGGGGTGGGGTTGGGCGTGCTGAGGTGTGAGGCGTTAAACACACCCACTGTTCTAACAGCAAAAGACCGAGTTCACTGAGGAGCTGGGGCAAGTCTCACTTTCCTGTTCCCGGCACGTGATGGACACTAAAAGCTATTTGTTATTACTGAATAAAAGATGCTTTTCATTAAGCTACCGTCTTCTCTCAAACAAGAGCAGGGTTAACTAGTCTGTAGGGCAGGGACAATCTGGCAGTGCTAATCACTTTTCTTAATGACTCAGCCTGTCTTCAGCAATCCATTTACACCTTCTTAGCTTCCAGTGCTTCCAAATGAGGCTACCAAGCTCCAAATGGTGTGATTAAGACAAGTAAGTTTTTAACTCTTTGAACAGATGATTAATAAACAAGAACAGCATCTTATTTAACTTTACTGATTGTCTCATTTGGAATTTCTGAATTCTGAAGAAATCCTTAGGGGAATGAATTCTGAACATACTATAGGTAGATCTCCTTTTCTCAAGTTGGAAAGTTTTTATTATTTTCTCAGTCTTGCCCATTCTTATCAAACACTTGGCTTTTGTATAGAGTTAGCCCACTGCTAGTGCTACAAAGCCCCCTGTGGGTAGGAATGGTAACTTATCCATCTGTCTGGGATGAGTGGGCTGGCTGGGGTCTCTGGAAATAGAAGTCAGTACTTGTCTTTGTTCCAGGTTCTTTAGTACCTCCTTCTGATTCTTGACTCATATGTTTGCCATTCGAAGGGCACTGTGGTGGCCCATCACAGACTGCCCAAATGGATTTCAAAAATGAATCAATGCAGTTACAGTAAGAGTGAGTATATTTGTGTTAATTTTTCTGAGAGCTACAATTATATAGCTCTTTACAATAAATCTGCTTCTCTAATCTGAACTTCAGTAAACTATTCAGCAAGAAATACTAAGAAGTGAAAGATCTACATTTTAAGTATTTTCCTTTTAACTAACCTGAAACTTGTTAAAACTCGAAAGTAGGGGTCAGCGAACTTTGTCTGTAAAGAGCCAGATGAAGAACATTTTAGGCTTTGTGGGCCAACATGGAAAACTGAGGACATTAATTAGGTACCTACATAACAAGAGAGAAGACAGATTTCCACAAAATTTGATGAAATTCAAATAATAATAATAATGATGATGATTGAGTACACTGTTTTTGTAATCTCGGCCTATTGTATTAGTTTTCTATCACAACCATAAAAAATTATTGCATACTTGGTGGCTTAAACCATGCAAATTTATTATCTTACTGTTCTGGAGATCAGAAGCCCAACATGGTTCTCAGTGGGCTAAAAGCAAGGTGTTGGCAGGGCCACATTCCTTCTGGAGACCCTGCTATAGAGTCTCCTTCCTTGCCTTTTCCGGTTTAGAGACTGCCTCTGTTCTTAGCCCATGGCCACCTTCTTCCATCTCCAAGGCCGCCAGCATGGCATCTCTCTAACTTTGCTTCCACCATCACCTTTCTCCCTCTTACCATGGCCTAGAACGGTTCTACCACCTTTAAGGATCCCTGTGATTGTGTTGGGCCCACTTAGATAATCCAGGACAACCAACCCATCTTAAGGTCCATGAGTTAGTTTCCCAGGGCTGCCCTAACAAAGTGCCACAAAATGGGCGGCTTTAAATGACCTAAATTTATTCTCCCAGGTGTTGAAATCTGTAAGTCCAAAATCAAGGTGTTAGCAGGCCATGATCCCTCTGAGACTCTAGGGAGAATTCTCCCTTGCCTCTTGCTCACTTCTGGCTGTTAATCTTTGGAGTTGCTTGTCTTGCAGCTCTATCATTCTGATCTCTGCTTCTGTCATCACATGGCCTTCTCCCCTCCTGTGTCTCTGTCTCTTCTGGCTTCTTGTAAGGATATCAGTCATCTTGGATTAAGGCCCACCCTAAAGGCCTCATCTTAACTTGATTACATGTGCAAAGACCCTTTTTCCAAACAACGTCACATTCACAGGTAACGGGGATTAGGACTTCAATGTATCTTTTTGGAGACATTATTCAACCCCATAACAATCCTTTGGGTGGTGGAGGAGGCAGAAATTGGACCATCAACTGCAGTTATGGGGATAGCACTGATTATTGGGTTAAACTGGGTATTTCTCCATGGTACCCCCATTTCTTTACCACTTGTTGTAGGAAACCCAGGAGAGAGTGAGGACCTCACATTACAGACCCACTTCTATCTTATTTGTTATGTGGTTACGCTATTGTCATAGGCGACCATACCGAATTCATCCTGCAGGCTACCCTTCGGATTTCTTTCAACTTTCGTTCCTTCTTTCTGTGTTTTTTCTGTCCTTCTTTAACATGGTTTTCTTAGTATCTCTTCCTCATCACTGCTCACTGTTTCCATGATATCCACTTCCCAAGGGAAACATAGCTCTACGATCAAAAAGGAATTAGATAAAATTTTTGAATTTGAATTTAAGTTATAATGGTAAATTGAATTTAAAATTAAAGTTAATAACAATAAAAAAATTTAAAAAAAAATTAAAGTTAAAATAACAAATGGGTGAATATTCAGTAGTTATACTGGAGAGCTGGGGGATTTGAGTGAAAATGGTGACTTAAATCAATAGTTGATTTTTAGTAGGCACTGGGACCATGTTTTACACAACGGGAGGATTGTGATCAGTTTGCAGAGTTTTGGTTTTCCAACCTTCTGAGCCATAATAGTGTTCCTGCAATCCCTACTAGCAACTTCTTACCTTTCCACAGCCCTTACCGTACTCTTTTGTCAAGCTACTGAAGCAGAGCAGTGGCGCTGGGCTTTGGGCATTCTAGAAGTCAGGACTCTGGACAAGGGAGGGACTGGGTCAGTCAAGATATCAGTGAAGCTGGGGAAGCTGGTCAAGGAGGCGTTGGCCTTACATTTGTGCTGGAGATGAGGGTGTGATGTTTGGAGATTGCTGGTTTGGGATGTCCATGTGAGGTGCTATGTGTTCTGTGCTCAGGGGAGGCACAGGGCATGAGCTGAGAGACACAGGTGCTATGTGTTGGAAGTGATGGGCCAAGATCCTGACTTGTGTTATTTTCATATATACTTATTGGGGATATGGCTTAAAATTTGTCTATTATCTTTAATAATAGATTTAAAGGTGTCTAGTGGTGTCAGCTTTTATGTAGAAATTATGAAATGAAGGGCACTTTTGTTCTGAGATGGGATTTCATTTTCTTTATAAATTCTTCAGTGTCACCCTTGCTTTGAATAGCTCTTAGTAATAGACTCTCCTTTGTATGAATCCAGGATTTCAGTGGCCACAAGGTTCCTGAGAAATCACTCAAGCAGACTTTGGGAGTTTTTTTTTTTTCTGGAAATAGCTTGCTGACAAAACAGTTTAGGATAGATTCGGTATACAGACATCAGCAGATGTGAAATTGGGAGGAAGAGGCAATGCAGAAAAGGAATAGTATTTCCAAAAAGTGATAGTCACTGTGGCCCATATTAATTTAATAAGTTAATGATTTTCCTTGAAAAAGAGAAAGGAGCACTGAGCATTATTCTTTCAGTAAAATGAGGAGCCTGCAGTCTGGAGAATGTCAGACACGTCAGGAACATGTAGAAAGGACATTAGGACTGAAACCACTGGACATGATTTGAATTTAGCTTGATTTCAATCAGACTTTGTGTGGCTTGCTGAACGATCCAGCTACTTAGACTCGAGGTCTCACTATCTTCTCTACACTATGAATGAAAAAAAAAAGATCAGTTTCCTAGAAAGTATGAATCTTTCAAATTAATTTGTTTTCACATTGAATTCTAAGCTCCGGGACGGAGTTCCCACTGGACCAGGCCCTTGTTAAGAATCAATGGGTGTGCCCAGTCAGAATGGCTAAAATTAACAAGTCAGGAAACGACAGATGTTGGCGGGGATGCGGAGAAAGGGGAACCCTCTTACACTGTTGGTGGGAATGCAAGCTGGTGCAGCCACTCTGGAAAACAGTATGGAGGTTCCTCAAAAAGTTGAAAATAGAGCTACCACATGATCCAGCAATTGCACTACTGGGTATTTACCCCAAAGATACAAAAGTAGGGATCCGAAAGTGTATGTGCACCCTGATGTTTATAGCAGCAATGTCCACAATAGCCAAACTGTGGAAAGAGCCAAGATGTCCATCGACAGATGAATGGATAAAGAAGATGTGGTATATATATACAATGGAATATTATGCAGCCATCAAAAGGAATGAGATCTTGCCATTTGCAACGATGTGGATGGAACTGGAGGGTATTAGGCTGAGCGAAATAAGTCAAACAGAGAAAGACATGTATCATATGACCTCACTGATATGAGGAATTCTTAATCTCAGGAAACAAACTGAGGGTTGCTGGAGTGGGGGGTGGCAGGGGGAGGGATGGGGTGACTGGGTGATGGACACTGGGGAGGGTATGTGCTCTGGTAAGCGCTGTGAATTGTGCAAGACTGTTGAATCTCAGATCTTTACCTCTGAAACAAATAATGCAATATATGTTAAGAAAAAAAAAAAAAGAAGAAGGTAGCAGGAGGGGAAGAATGAAGGGGGGCAAATCGGAGGGGTAGACGAACCATGGGAGACTATGGACTCTGAAAAACAAACTGAGGGTTCTAGAGGGGAGGGGGGTGGGAGGATGGGTTAGCCTGGTGATGGGTATTGAGGAGGGCACATTCTACATGGAGCACTGGGTGTTATGCACAAACAATGAATCATGGAACACTACATCTAAAACTAATGATGTAATGTATGGGGATTAACATAAGAATAAAAAAAAAAAAGAATCAATGGGTGGGCTTTAGATTTGAGCTGAGTAGATCCAAGTACTCGTGCCCATTTACCAAGTAGTCATTCATCCATCAATTCAATACTGTTCTTAATGCAGCAGTAAATGCTTTGCTCACAGACGACTTTTCCTTTTTTAAAACTGACAGAGAAACATGAGCACAAAAATGAGGGGACACTTACTACATTTAGATTTGTGGAGGTATTTAAAAAAACATTCATGTCTGCAATGCCTCAAATATGATACATTTTTATTCCCAGTTTATGCTTGTTTTTGAGCTACAGGAAGCTTTGGATTAGGTAGATCCAAGTAGATAAAGAATTGTCCAATGCTGGGGTGCAGCTGATATGATATGCCCTGGTTTGGCCATGCTGGTCCTCACGGCAGCAACAGGTCTGACTGGTTTCTGTCTATGTGTTGGCAAAAATACTGAGTGTCACCTGTGTTTGGTAACTGACCTAACAAAGACCAATGGTACTTTTGATGGTACTTGCCCAGTGGTACGTCCAGATTACCTGCTAGGATCCCCGGCTGTGCAGCTGGGCTCAGAGCCTCTCTAATTTTGCCTCATTTTAGCAAGATGATCTCCAGGCAAAAAGTACAAGTGGTATTGATGGAGAAAATGTCTATCTTACATGAACAAAAAGGGCCTTTCAGACTGACGCTCTTTAGTTATGGGCTACACACTTTGCTGAGAATTGTGACAGTGGCTAACCTGGCAGGGCAGGAGCCACATGCTGGCCTGAAAGGACAGGTAGATTCAAGGGAAAAGTGCCAGAAGGATAAAGCAAAGTCATATTAGGAGGCTTTGGAACATTTTCCAGAATGATTGACCAAAGTTCTCCAGTCGATTTAGATTCAGGTGCCAGGACACCCTAAAAGAGTTGTAGCGAAGGAAGATCATCCCAAGCTAGACTGGGGAGAGGCTGGGTTTATTTGAGTAGAACAACTTGTGTTAAATCACTAGTAAGGGGACACCTGGGTGGCTCAGTCAGTTAAGGGTCTGCCTTTGGCTCAGGTCATGATCTCGAGGTCCTGGGATTGCGCCCCACATTGGGCTCCCTGCTCGGTGGGGAGTCTGCTTCTCCCTCTGCCTGTAACTCCCCCTGCTTGTGTTCTCTCTCTCTCTCAAATAAATAAATAAAATCTTTAAAAAAAAATCATTCGTGAGAATTGATTTAGTATTGACATTTTTTCTTCCTGAAATTTAGCAGAAGTATTTTATAATAATATCTTAGAAACATATAGGTTTAATTTTAAAAGGTAAATATAGTTATGTTTTTTGCAGAATTTATTTTGAAATCTCTTAAAATACACAGTGCAGCAACAAAACAGAAAACTGGAAGATTTTTTTAATTTATTTACTGAAGAAAAATTGGAGGGCGGGCAGGTCCAGTCATCAATACATGAATGTATTTTGAGGCGCTGCTTCTTTTTTTTTTTTTTTTTAAGATTTTATTTATTTGCGAGAGAGACAATGAGAGACAGAGAGCACGAGAGGGAGGAGGGTCAGAGGGAGAAGCAGACTCCCTGCCGAGCAGGGAGCCCGATGCGGGACTCGATCCAGGGACTCCAGGATCATGACCTGAGCCGAAGGCAGTTGCTTAACCAACTGAGCCACCCAGGCACCCTTCTTTTTTTTTTCTTAAGGTGCTTCTTAAGAGGATAACAAATCTTATCGAAAACTCATTAAAAAATGTCTTACTGACTGGCAACATAAGTCTTTTCCAACCTGGATTTTTAAATTCAGTAACATATATAATTATTTTCAGAATTTAAAAAGAAGAAACTTTCTTTTGCATAACTATTTGCTGCTTGCAATGATTTTATTCATTTTTTTGTACAAATTAAATATTTTTCAGCAAGATTAAAATGAGAAATAAAAGACATTAAGACTTGCTTTTTAAATTTTTTTTGTTTATTTGTATACTAAAAAAATAATAGACTTTTTGTCTCTTTCTGAAAAGATTTTCCAATTAAGGAAAAATTAAGTCAAAGGAAGAAATTTCCTTCGATATCCAGATGAAGAGTCCGATGTTAAAAGCAACATTACCGTTTGTCATTTCTGAATAATTTCAGTGCTATAAGCTTGACAGTCCATACTCCCTGCCATTACAAAGGCTTATCTTTGGTTTGTACTGTCTGAAAAGAATGTAACGCTGGGTAGCTGAACTTCACTGAAGGTTTATTGTCTTCTTTTTTAAAACAAACAATTGCTAAGGAACATCTCTACTTACCTATAGTTTTATGATAAGAGAATTTCCCTTATGGTTTTGGTCATTATAGGCCTTTCATTGAATTGCAACACTGAACTGATTGTAGAATGAATGCTTTTGTGGTAGAAGATGTGTTTAGAAATATCATACCTTGCTTCTTCCGCTGCATTTGTCTATAAATGGCTCTCTCTGTAAGTTAGACCAGGACAGCCATCTGCTCAGGGGTGGGGCAGAAGTAGTAGCATTCCTCTAAAAGGAGAGGATAGAAAGAAGATGTGGTGTATATATACAATGGAATATGACTCAGCCATCAAAAAGAATGAAATCTTGCCAATTGCAACAATGTGGATAGAGCTAGAGGGTGTTATGCTAAGCAAAATAAGTCAGTCGGAAAAGGACAAGTACCATATGATTTTACTCATTTGTGGAATTTGAGAAACAAAACAGATGAACAATAGGGGAAGGCAAGGAAAAGTAAAATAAGATGAAAATAGAGAGGGAGGAAAACCATAAGAGAGGCTGAACTCTAGGCAACAAACTGAGGGTTGCTGGAGGAGAGGGTTGTGGGGAGATGGGGTAACTGGGTGATGGTCATTAAGGAGGGCACTTGATGGAATGAGCACTGGGTGTTATAAGCAACTGATGAATCACTAAATTCTACCCCGAAACTAAAAATACATTCTATGTTAGCTAAATTGAATTTAAATAAAAAATAAAAGGGGAGGAGCAGGGGAGGAAGGAGAGGGAGGGGACGAGGAGGAGATGGAGGAGGGGGAGAACGAAAGAAACATGGTGACTTAGTCAATAATATTGTAGTGCATATTTAAAAATTGCTAAGAGAGTAAATCTTAAACGTTCTTCTCAAAAGAAAAATCCCTGTAACTTCATATGGTAATGGATGGGAACTAGACTTACTGTGATGATTATTTCACAGTGTAGACAAATATCGAATCACTCTGTTGTACACCTGAAACTTATGTGTTAAATGTTAATTAGACCTCAATTTAAAAAAAGAGAGAGAAAAAAAGAAGAGCTGATATTTCCTATAATAGGACTTTTTGTGCGTGTTCTCGTCAAGATAACAGACATGACAGCCAGATCTATCAAAAAAGAAAACTATGATCTAAATATATTTACCTCCTCCTATAACCTACCAGGAGACGACTATATCCTACAGTTTTGCCAGATTCTCAGTGATAGAGGCTATGCCAAAGAAGGGATGGGCGGTCCTAGGTGCCTGCTGTGGTCCAGCCCACTGTTCTAGGATGAATGGGGGGACAAGGGTACCCCCTGCCCTATGACACTGTGTCAGCTATACACCCACAGGAGCATTTATGTCCTATAGCCATGCTGGTTGGTTGGCAGTCACTAGTCACACACAGCTATATTAATTAATTAATTAATTAATTAATTTTGTTATTAATTTTGTTCTCCTGAGCAAATGCTCCATTATCGTGGTGTCAGATCAATAGGATAGTGAAGGAGAGTCTCAAAACACCTAACTATTCACAGAATCCCTTGAATAAATCAACCTGTGTGTATTTTTTTCATTGTTTTAAATATCATCTATATCCTTGATGACTCAAAATTTGTTACCTCTGTCCCACGTGGCTATATAAATTTAAATTAATTTTAAAAAATTCAGGCTTGCTAGCCACTTTAATTTTTTTTAAAGATTTTTAAAAATGTATTTATTTAAGAGAGAGAACATAAGAGAGAGAGAGAGAGAGCACAAGCGGGGGGGGGAGGGGTAGAGGGAGAAGCAGACTCCCTGCCGAGCAGGGAGCCCGATGCAGGACTGGATCCCAGGACCCTGGGATTATGACCCGAGCTGAAGGCAGACGCTTACAACTGACTGAGCCACCCAAGTGCCCTGCTAGCCACTTTTCAAGTGATCAATAACCACGTGTGGCTGGTGGTTTCTCTGTTGGATGGTGAAGCTCTATCACATTTCCTTCATTGCAGAGGCTCTACTGGATTGCAGGGGTCTAAAGCTTCCATTGGAAAACTGAATTCCTGAAAGATAACCCAATTAGATTACTTTTGTTTGGGGCTTTTAAGCAGGCTTAGATCACTTAATAGGAAACACGAAAACTTTTTTTTTCCTTTTTCTATCTTTTTTTTTTTTTTTGATTTGCACATCTTTAAGCAGCAGTGTGAATTTGCAAATTCGGTCATGTAAACCTAAAGAATGGGATGACTTCCAGGTGCCTGAGTGGCTCAGTTGATTGAGCAGCTGGCTCTTGATTTCGGCTCAGGTCATGATCTCAGGGTGCTGGGATCAAGCCCTGCATCAGGCTCCGTGCTCAATGGGGAGTCTGCTTGAGGATATTCTCTCCCCCCCACCCCTGCCTTTCCTTCTGCTCACGCGCACTCTCTCTCTAGAATAACTAAAATCTTGTTATTAAATCTTGTTATTTCCTTTGCACTTGGTTCAATTAAGAAACATGCAAAACTTGGTCTAATGATCTGGTCTGTGTCCTGTCCTCGGGGGCCTGAGTGACACGGGCGCCAGAATCAAGGACAGGTGTCTCAGGGAGGCGGGGAGGGGTGACAGGTGTTGGGTGGGAGACTGGAGACAGCAGGAAGCAAGAGCTCTTGGACTGAGGATGTCAGGAAAATGTGGTGAAGCAAAACTAAGGGCAAAAAAGCTCCACCAGCGAGTCTGTGAAAGAGCCGAGCCTGTGAATGAGAGGAGGACTTGCTGGCTGAAAGGCAGAGACCCCTTGGCATAATCTTCTTGCCTAAAGATTACTCATTTACCTTAAATCCAAAGAGAGGACCTAGGAGGAATGACAGATCAGCGCTCTCAGTCTCCGAGAAGGGAAAGAGTAGACTGTGGGTGTGTATTTTTTCTTCTCTCTCTCTGCATTGTTCCAGATACAATTGAGCCTCTCTCTCCAGTTCTGTTATTTTCTTAACGATAATGTGGTATCTTAAGCTAAAGATCAGCAGCTTACACTTAGCACAGCCCTGATCTTCCAGTGTGGGTTTGTTGACTGAAGCAGATCAGGAAGGGAGTAGACATTTGTCCAGGGGGTTATTCTCTCCTGGGAATCTCCACAATCTTCCCCCTGAGAATCTCTGCAGCCCATTCACTGGGTTGGGTTGGCCTCCCTTTGCTCATCCAGAAGCCCCAGTACCCTGGCGCAGCTGTGGGTAGCAAGGGCCTGCCTTCAGCAAATATGTATCTTGTTGATGCTGTCAGCCACAGTCAGAAGTCAAGAGAGCATACCCTGAGGTTCTCAGGTCCATGGGTAAAATAGCACAAGATCCTCTATAAAGAAATCCAACTACTATCATGCTCTGTGCATTGGATTCGTACAGGCTTTCTAAGAAAGCATTTTCCAGTTCTTAAAGTCTGTTCTGCCACTTTAGCCAAAGGGTAGTTGCGCTCCAAAACCCACCATTTAGGCTCTGTAGCCTGCATTGATGCAGCCCCAAAGAAAAGAATTAATAGCATTGATGCCATATTTCCCCCACACTTTGGAGGACTTATCACAAATGTGCTCATTGTTTCCAAAAATAATAAAATGAAAGCAGTTTCTGGCTCCCTTTTACACAATTTTCTTTTTTTCTTTTCTTTCTTTTGTTTTTTTTTTTTTTAGTATGATAAAGAAGGCAGCTGCTTTTTTTTTCATGAAACCAAATATATCTCATTTTTTGTTTTTTCTGTCCCTCATCTGGCCTATCTTAGTTCAGCAGTAGGATGATAACTATTTATTATTCAGGATGATTTCCAGTTATGAGTGTTTCCACTGCCAGATTAAATACCCAGATTTTCAGAATATGTTTTGCACAAGTTCCTCTGGGTGTAAGTCCTTCATTAGCAGTGCTATTCTCATAGGAGAGAACAATATTGATTATTAGAGCTGAAGCCTCTAATTCAACATTTAAAGGCACGGTTCTACAATAGGAAAAACAGTAGGCTATGGAAATTTGGGTCACATTTAAAAAAAGAGAGAGAAAGGAAAAAGCCTTATCTCTGCTCACAGCATATCCAAACTGTGTCAGAATTAGCAGAAATGTCAAAGGTAGGGACATATGAACGAAAGTTCCTTGAGAATTTCAGTGGAGGGAGAAAAGGACCAGCATAATCCTCATTGTAAGTGCTAATAGCTGAGTAAGAGGTCAATGCTATTTATATCTTAAATTATCTGGTCCAGGGCACTTGGAAATGTGGCATGTGTCATTAGAATCAGAAGACCATTTATAGAATAAGGGATAGATAATTGCCCTTTTAAGATGATGTATAGAAGACCCTTAGCATTTCAGGAATGAAATTTGTGACCACTGTGCATTCTGAGTGTGACCTCATGATCTGTGATAACTTTTCTCTGTTGAGACTTAAATTTGAACCTTGAGTACTTCCAGCCCAGCACATGGAAACAAGTTTCTTAGCTCTAAGTGACTTTGTATCATTTTCTCAATTGTGCTTGACTGTTTTGCTACACTAGTTAGCTTAATGCTCCCCAGTGATTAAAAACCATATTTTGTTTTCAGGGGAGAAAAAGGCAAGCTTCAACTAGAAAGCCTGTTCTTGGGTGTGAGGGATGGAAGCCAAGCTCAGAAAGTTAGGGCATTTTTGAATATGAGTGTTCATCAGAGTTCCAGGAAACAACTATTATAAATAGAAAGGTCTGCATCATTTACTGAAACCTGTGCACTTTGCACTGAGTTGGGGAGAAGAGACCACCCAGAGGAAGCATAAGGCTCAACCTTGCTTTTTTGTAAGTCTGTTCATATGAGGTATGTCCTTTCCTTGTATGTTGTTTTGTTTCCTGTATGAGAACCTAAGGGAGGAGTGCAGAGATTATCTGAAAAGTGCAGAGATTCGTTGATTCATTGACTCATTCATTCACTGAACAACCATTCCCTTGAGTAAGCACCTACTGTGTGCAGATACTCAGCTGGGTACTGAGAATGCAGTGGTGAGCAAAGCAGGTCTCCTGGCAGGCACTTACAATCTACTGGGGACAGAGTTATTAATTACATAGGTGTACAACTCTAAAATTTCAAGAACCCTGAAGGGTGATCCCAGGGAGCTATGAATGACATGGTGATAGACCAACTGACAAGGTGTTGGGACTGACACAGATATTGAAGAATGAGTGTAATTTGATGAGACCCTGGGGATTTGTCATCTTTGCCCCCCAACCCATCCTGTACATTTTTTTCTTCATTCTCTAGGAGTTGTTTGCACTGTAGAAGCATGTATTTCTATTGTTTTAGATTAGCAACACTATACAAACATAAACTTTCAACTTTAATGAAAAGCAGTGGGGGTGTTTAAGGGTAGGTTGTCAGTGATTTGCTTCATATTTTTAGTCAGGGTCTATGTGAACAAACTGAATTTTTGGCTCAGAGTTTTGAAGCTACAATTTTATTGAAAGGGATTCAATGGCTACATACAGTAAAAGGTCATGGAATAAAGGCAAGAAATTTAAATTACAGATTTCTTGGACACATAATAACCTGACTCATATTTATTTAATTTCATCGATCCATCACCTGAAGGATTACAATTCTTGCCCTTGTTTCTCTTACAAATTGATTCTTTTTGAATATGTCCAGCTTCTTCCAAACTGTATTTTGAGAAAAAAGATCTGGTATTTCAGTTTCCAATATTTTAATGAGGATTCTCTTATAGATTTTTCAAAGCCCAAGTCTTTTTGGAAATAAAGTCCCACAGATATATACTTGCTAGCTCAATGGGTTCAGTGTACCATTTACTTTTCAAACTTCTATTTGCTAACTATTCAGATAGAGAAGTAGTATAAAAATTAAGATAGGGAATGATTCACATAGAGACTCAGAAATTAGAAGTCCCAGACCCAATTTTTTTTTAAGTTTAAAAAGTGAAGTATTAAGTACCTTGTCAACAGTGAAATCTTGTTTTACTAAAAAAAAAAAAAAAATACTGAAATAGGCCAAATCTTGCTTGTTTCAAACCCAGCTTCCAATAGATATTAACTAAGTAATTTTGATGGTGCTAGAGGGAACAGAGTGGGGCCTAAATTGTGGGCCTCGGTGACAGGAATGTCATAAAACTGGACAGGAGCTTAATAAATGTCTGTTGGATGCATGAATCACTCAATGAGTCAGTCAGCCTTGGCCTCACATCTGAGAGCCACGGATTAACTGAAATCTAGGCTCTCGGGAATAAGAGATGATAGAACTTAATAAGAGCAAATGCACTAAGTAGAACATTCCTATAAATATGTTGAAGTCAGAAATTATGGTAACCTAACTTTCACTGGCTAGTGATGGTAAAATCCAGAGCTAAGTAAGGTCACATTCAGACTGGTTTTGGACTGCATGCTACCATCTCATCACTATCCTGGACAATTCAACTAATGGTGGAAAAAGAAGGTAAATAAACCTCATGAAATTAATGACTTCAAAAAAAAAAAGTGAAGTATTAAAAATATTGCTTGGATTGTCAGTAGTAATAGATTTAAAGAATAGTCTGAGTATGCATGCCAAAAATGCTGGTCATGAGTGGCTTCCTTCCAGTGAGTGTGAGAAAATCTTGTGCTTTACTTGATGGAAAATTCTGGTGTGGACTTGGTACCATGTTGCTATAATACGTGCAACCTGAGGTGTCCATTAATTTGCTCTTTGTCAGCCTCTTAGTGCCCAGCTTCTGTCACAGCCTCTGTGTAGCGTCCCTTCCACATGGTTCCCAGGATTCACAGTGTGCAGTGTTGGTCTAGAGTCACTGGGAACATGGAATTCGTGAACATAGAACAATTGCTCCTATGGGAAATACAGGCTTAGGTTCCTGTGAGTCTCTGGTCTCAACATTTTCATCAACTGATCAATATATAACCTTGTTTTATGTGTATTTCTGTTTAGAGATGCCTTATTTCCTATTTATTGATTAATTAACATCAAACTCATGGCCAATAGCAGTATAACTCATGCCTGACCAGAGCTTATCCAGTGTTTTCCTAATAAGACACATCCCAGCCTTCTTGTGCTTAGGACTACAGTACCATACTTGGGAGGCATTTTGAGCAGTGAAATCACCAACGAAAAGCACAAAAATGCAGAAAGTGTGCCGCTAAATAGACCACAAAAAGGACACTTGTTTACAGAACGAGCTGAAACGAGAAGGCAGAACATCACTTTGTTCAACCTCAGCTGGAAATGTACACACCCACTAGGCGATTTAATTTTTCTCCACTCTGCACCCGTCTATGAATGACCATGAAAACATAGCAAGTATTGAGTGGTGGTTACAAATAAATTTTAGTGACCGGGTATTTGCAAACACAGGATCCTCAAATAATGAGAATTGACTGTATTGCTTTTTTTTTCTATCCTTACCATCACTGTTCTGACCTAGATCCCTGTCACTCAGTGCTGGGTTGCTGCAAAAACCTTTCATTCTTCTCTCTCTCCAGCTTTGTCTCTTGTTTGTTCTCCCTTTTTGCTGCCACTACTCTTTTCAATTACTTTCATATTGTCAGTCTCCCTCCCAAATTTTAGATTTTTCAAATTAAGTATTATCCTGGCATTCAAGGACTCTCTGGTTCTACTTTTTTTTTTCATTCTGTACTTCACTTCTCCTAGACCAGTGCTGTCCACTAGAACTTTTTGTGATGATGGAAGTGTTCTGCATCTTCACTGCACTAGCCGCCTCTGACTGTTGAGCACTTGACCCATGCTAATGTGACTGAGGAACTGTAAAGTGTTACAGCTTGTTGGACTCTGGCACCAGCCAACATATTGTTGGGCACAGACATTAACTGCCTATTAAGAATGATCTGTTCGGGCACCTGGGTGGCTCAGTTGGTTAAGCGATGCCTTCGGCTCAGGTCATGATCCTGGAGTCCCGGGATCGAGTCCCGCATCGGGCTCCCTGCTCAGCAGGGAGTCTGCTTCTCCCTCTGACCCTCCTCCCTCTCATGCTCTCTCTATCTCATTCTCTCTCTCAAATAAATAAATAAAATCTTAAAAAAAAAAAAAAAGAATGATCTGTTCATTCTGTCCCAAAGATGACTTAACGAATTTCTTCTTTCTTTCCTTTCCTATATAACTCCATCATCTCTCTGTTCCCCACCTTGGTCTTTATAGCCTACCATTTTTATTTCTCCCTATTCACATTCCACCATAAGGGAAACCACCCATGACCCACTCCATCCAGATGGAAGGGATTTGTATGCTTTTAAATTCCCAAAGACACTGTTTTGTTTAATGTCATCTCTTCCTAACATGACTGCAAAGTCTCTAAGGGTGAAAAATGGTCAACAGTAAGTGTGGTGTCTGATATTCAAATAGATATACAATAGGTATTTACTGATCAATTGTCAGCAGTGCTTTGCAGCACAAGAAAATAAAAATAAAATGTATGCTATTTGGGGTTTGTAGAAGTCAGGGGAGGCTAGGAACATAAACACCCCCAGCTCTCAGCAGAGTATAAAGACAAAGATTTATTTCTTGCTCGTGACCTATGCTCAATGTGACCTGGCTATACACAGGGTCTTTGCTGATTGATCAGCCTCTTAAAACCTGTGCTGGTAAGTGACACTCCCCTGCTGGGTCAAGGGGGAGGGAATGCATGACCCTCCTGCATGGAGGATATCAGAACAGTTGGTGAAAACCAACAATCTATAACAAAACAGATTTTTTAGTTAGGCTTTCACCATTTCCCCTCTACTTCTGGAATAGCTTCATTAATCCATCTCTCTGCATCTCTCCCTGCTCCAGACTCTTGTTTAAGTAGTCTCCAGAATGTTTTTCGGGGGTGCAAATCTGATCATTTCATCACCCTGCACAAAAGCCTTGGAAGGTTCCCCATTTTGTATATGAAAACCCTAAACTCCTAAACATGGTACTTGTGAATATTCATAATCTAGCCTCCCCTTCGTCAAATTTGCCCCGTATACCCTATGGTTTTGTGCCTCTGAATTGCCTGACTTTGGAACCAGCCAGATCACCTACTAGAATACTAATCCCCGATAACCATCCTGCAGAGAGCTAGCCCCAGATGACCTCTTGAGAATTATTGCCAGCAACCCTGCAGAGAGAATTGAACCCTCACTGGTGCTTTTGTAAGACACAGTACATACCTCTTGTTTTAGGATTTCTGAAACTATAGCATTTCTTCATGTGTTTACATAGCTGTCCTTCCATTTGCTCCAACGTCCCTTAACCACATCGCCTTGACACTAATTTACTCATATTGTAAGCTTCGTGCCTAGTATGGTGTCTATCATGGCAGGTGCTGCTTCCATATATTTCCTCTATGGAAAATGAATTAACAAAAATTTCTTAGCAGTAAAACATGACATATTAGGCAAGATTATACAACTGGTGTATAATATCTCTTTGCAAGAGGATAATTTATAAAATTAAAACAGACTTGGTATTATACCCATAAACTTTCCAGCATGCTCTTATTTGTCACCACAGATATAATTTATCTGTGACAGGTCATTAATGGAATTGGGGAGGAAGTTTTTTTAAAGTAGTCATGTTTAATGGAAGTCTAGGCTATGTGGTTGGCAACATGATGAGCTTTTTGTTGTTGTTAAATATTTTATTATTTATTTTGACAGAGAGAGAGACGGTGAGAGAGGGAACACAAGCAGGGGGAGTGGGAGAGGGAGAAGCAGGCTTCTTCCCACGGAGGAGGGAGCCCGATGCGGGGCTCAATCCCAGGACCCCGGGATCATGACCCGAGCCGAAGGGAGACGCTCAACAACTGAGCTACCCAGGCGCCCCACATGATGAGCTTTTTTAAAAGGGGAAATCAGGGGCGCCTGGGTGGCTCAGTCGTTAAGCATCTGCCTTCGGCTCAGGTCATGATCCCAGGGTCCCAGGATCCAGCCCCACATCGAGCCCCACATCGGGCTCCCTGCTTGGCGGGAAGCCTGCTTCTCCCTCTCCCACTCCCCTTGCTTGTATTCCCTCTCTCACTGTGTCTCTCTCTGTCAAATAAATAAATAAAATCTTTTAAATAAATAAATAAATAAATAAATAAATAAATAAAAGGGGAAATCAAATGTTTCACATATTCCAGGAAACATTTATGAATCCATCCATATGAAATATGTGGATGTATGTTTACAGCAGAGTTATTTATTTAGGGACATTTTCAAAGCAAGTGTGTTTCTCTAAGAATTGGAAATGTCATTCACATTATCCCTTATTGTCTTTACCACTAACCTACATACAGATGAGACGGACACTACTACCCAGTGCTACTGACCAGAGGAAAGCTACACAGACTCATAATGCCTTCCCAGAAAAGTCTTTACTGAACTTACAGTAGAAAGAAGCTGGACACCTTCTCACACACAAGGCTGGAGCACAAACACAATTCAGGCAGGTCCGCATTTTTGACAGCCTTCTACCCAGAAGAGAAACCCAGAGAACCATAGCTATGGCTTCCCAGATAATTTATTGTCTCTCTAATTTCCATTTTTAAATCAAAGTTCACTCTCAATTAACACATAACAGAGTCTCATGTTACATTGAGAAATGCCAGAAACTTTACTGGTTATTTTTGAATATTGGGGCATTTGTCCAGTAATGCTTGCAGTATTACCAATATTATAAACTTGATAGACTCTTTTCGTTCAAGTCTTTGTGATACTTATAATGATACAAAGTGCTCATTTGTAGGACTAGATTATAGTCTAGATATCTTTGCATTTCATATAAAAGAATTGATTTTTTAAAATGTAATGTTCACTTATATTAATTACTTTGGAAATTTGCTCTATGGGCTTCATAATGCCAAAGACCAGAATAGCTCATGGCTGCTTTTGCCAAAAATCTGTTTTTCTAAAAGCTTTCTCTTCAATTGCTTTCCAGTAAATTTATTCCTGTGATCCATTCTTACAATTTATCACAAAATGCCTAAAATAGAAGTCTTGTTCAGCCTCTGACCAAGAGATTCAGTTTTCGCTGAAACTTCAGTTGCCATTTAGAACAGCATTGTTTGAAAGCTACTAACTAGCTGTCACTTAACTCCAAGGTAAGAAACCTGCAACTGATTGTAGTTCCTTCTCTTAGTAGCTCTTAAAAACAAGATATAACATCCTTAAAAATGCTTGTAACCAAGATGTCTTACATGTGTTGGATTTTTGTTGTTCTATTTAGTTTTTACATTTAGATTAAGTTTTAGAGGAGTATGAATCAGAAATGCTCAAAAAAGGGTGTCTTGAACCACTACCACTTACCTTCGGGTTGAAGGGAAAATGCAAAATTAAGATTTGTCTCGATAAGGAGATTAAAGTCAATGTCCAGGGGCACCTGGGTGGCTCATTTGGTTAAGCGACTGCCTTTGGCTCAGGTCATGATCCTGGAGTCCTGGGATCGAGCCCCGCATCGGGCTCCCTGCTCGGCGGGGAGCCTGCTTCTCCCTCTGACCCTCCCTCCTCTCATGCTCTCTTTCTCTATCTCATTCTCACTCTCACATAAATGAATAAAATCTTTAAAAAAGAAAAAAAAATAAAGTCAATGTCATTCATGCATTCATTCATTCTCCATTTTTTTTTTTTTTTTTACTATCTTCTAGGTGCACCATGCTGGTAATACAGGAACTAATTAAGCAGTCCCAGCCGTCATAGAGCTTACAACCTCACTGAGGAATTCTTAAATAATTTTCTATTATCTGTATTCTTTTTCTTGAGATGATATGACTAATGGAAAATTGGTTGCATAAATATTGATATTTACAACTAAAATATTATTAAATATAAAAGACTTCCTGAAGAGCTTCCCCTGATCGTTTTCCTTCCTCCCTTTTCCTCTGTGAAGACATAGTGACGTTGACTGTGTTACTGTGGCATTTCTCCCCGGAAGGGCGTATTTATTGCTTTCCCATTTCTTTAGCTAGATGGACACCAGGGATATAGTGGTGAAAAGACGGTCAGTTACACGAGTCAAAACTGGAACAACAGCCTCAACTTTCCCTCAAAAATGGTAATAATTCCTTGTTGAGAGTGAGGAAAATCTTCCACAGAAAAACAGAATTGGAATTTGGCAGCTGCTCTTCCTTTCCTCCTTCCTTTCATCCTTTTGATTTTTATTTTACTCAGGCATTCAGTCCTTCAAAACATTTACTTAATGCATAATAAGTTGTAGGAGATATTTTTGCATTAATTTTGCATCTGAATTTTGAGGAACAGTTTCTCCTTTACATTCTGCTTTCCTCCATCTTTTCTTTCTCTCTCTCAGGAATACCCTCCCTCTGTGTAGTTTCCTCTCTTATTTTTTTTCTATGCTGATCTTAACTATTAGTATTACTTTTAATGTCCTGCAAGCAGAATGCACGCATGATCTGATGTGGTTTTGAAGACTATCCAACTGAAGCACTGAAGCTTAGTTTTAAGTTGCTCTGTTGGATCATAATGCAACCACACACTTTGAGCTACAGCTAGATGTAAAGGTTGAAAGAGGCTCTTTACCAGCTGTTTTACCACCTTATAACCACTTTTTTTGCCACCAAAATAGATATGTTCATGTGCTTCAAATCACGTCCTTGCCATGCCTGACAGTGAGCGTTCAGGCTTCTTCTCCAAGCCCTGCACTCTCTAGAATTCTCCTTTCTCCTATTCTAGTGACTTCGAAGTTGCTGATCTTGAGGGGATTGTTGTGTTTCTAATGAAAGAGAAGTACCTGCCTTCCCTGGAGGGTGTGTTTTTGTCTTCCCAAAGCCGGTGAGGGGGACATCAAGAGAAGCTCTTATGGAGTTTAGGACATCTGCCAGAAAGGGAAGGTATCTCTTTCCCTAGCTGGGCATCAGCTCAAGCAGAGACCAGCTCATGTACCCCTACATCTTCGGTAGAGAGTGGTGGAAAGAAAGCTGGATGTGGGGGGAAGCAGGCATAGAGAAGGTGCGGTAAGGAGAAGCCAGCCCTCTCCTGCTACATGTGGCATGGCGAGAATGCTGAGTGTCCTAAGGCTGAGCTGGATGGTGTGGACTGTAGCCAGGCTACGACCATTTCACTATGAGAATATCTTAGGAACTGTCCCTAGAAGAAGAGACCATGCATCAAGAAACAGTGGGTGGACCCTAGGTGGCAGAAACGTAAGAGTGAGGAATACTGGGGAGGCACCATGCCTCCCACATCCAGGAACTGTGCATGGGGAGCCTCATAGAAGAGATTGGACATGCATTGCCTTCCCTTGCCTGCAAGGACCAATAAAGAAGGACCCAAAATGTGCCATTCCTCCCTTCCTTCTTGGAGGCCCAGTAGTGAAGCCCAGAAAACTGAAGAGGAAGTAGGTATGCCAAGAGCAGGGTGTCCTGTGCAGGGAGAGGGAGCACTTTGAATCAAGGACACTGAAGTTTTAAACTGATCTGGACAAAGTTTTAATAACCGAATACTCTACCCAGTAGGAAAGAAGGATTTGATATAGCATATTTAGGAATATTAGTTAGGAAAATTAAAACTGAAGGGTATACCTCACTGAGATAAGACACTTGAGTAAACTGGTCACAAATGCTGATTTTCTTTTTTTTTTTTTTTTTAAGATTTTATATATTTATTTGGCAGAGAGAGACACAGCGAGAGAGGGAACACAAGCAGGGGGAGTGGGAGAGGGAGAAGCAGGCTTCCCGCGGAGCAGGGAGCCCGATGTGGGGCTCGATCCCAGGACCCTGGGACCATGACCCGAGTCGAAGGCAGTCGCTTAACCAACTGAGCCACCCAGGCGCCCCTCAAATGCTGATTTTCTTGGTACCTGACAGAGAAAACTTTTAATTGTAAGATTTCTTATGGTACAAATTCAAGAGAGGAAATAAAGCCTGAATAGAAATTCAGTCAATACTAACTATATATTACAATTGGCACTTAATTAATCAAATGTGTATTAAATTCTACTGTGGGTCAGGTACCATGCAGGGTGCTTGACATACAAAGATAAATAAGATAGGCTCTCATAAAGCAATAAGCACATAATTATGCCACAGTTTGATGGGTGCTATAAGAAAGAAGGAAACAATGAACTATATCTCTGATTCCATTGCTGATACGACTTCTGAAGATCTAGAATTCCATTGTAGACATGGTTTCCTGAAAACCCACTGAAGAATAATGGAGAAGAGCTGTTATCTTCTTCTGGGAACTATTTAAACTATAATTAATAAGGAATTAGGCCATCCATCTCTCAGTTCTGTACTCTGAACTGATGTTAATTTCTTCCTGCTGCACCTTTCCCCATTCGGAGAAAACCTATTTCTCCTTTGGGGCTCACCGAAAGTGCCAGTCTCATGATCTTTTTCTTGACAGTGTCAGATTCAATTAATGCCTTATAAAATTTTGTTCATATCACTATTCAATTTGCCATATTCTATTATGGTTAGTTTTTTACATTCGTATGAAGACGTATGTGAACTTGAATTTTGTTAATAATGGGAAATAATAAAATTTTGATTAATATCAAATAATTTACAGTAGTTTCCAAATCTATTAACTCTGACTCATAATATAAAAGTTATAAATCACTTTGTAGATCCAGAAATCCAATTTTGGAATCCCTAAAATACAGTCACTGTTTGATTTCAAAGGTTTAACTAAATTTACATTCTTGTTTTTCTTCATGGACACCTACTTTTAGTAGGAGCTAAAAGCAGGGATGCTGAGGTCGACAAATCCTGCGTTTGACTATTACCTCTTTAAACATCAGCTTAGTTTCCTCAGAGCTAGAAAAGGAGAAGAGCGATGCCTACCTCAAAAGATTTTTGTGAGGATTAGATAAGGCAATGTTTATAAATTGCTTAATACAGAGCTTGGACATAGTAAGAGGTTATTAAGTATTAGTTGTTTTAATCCCTTTTAAGATTATATACGATTCCTTCTTCTCTCTCATTCTCTGAGATTTTATGGATTTCTAACTGTCAGAGGAAGAAGTAGGTTCACTGGTGTAAAAATTTGTGGAAAGGCCCCCCCCCCCCCCATACTTCCAGTGCCCTCAATGGAGAAGAAAACTGGAAGGCATTGCAAGATTGAAAACTCTAATCTGTATAGCGGTAAATTTGTTCCTTAAAAGAATGCCAAATATTCCTACCATTCTATTTTGAAAACACAAGCTTCTTTTAAACTTTAGCCTACATTTGGGGTTGAGCTGATGCTTAAATTCTTGCGGTATATGTTTAGCTACTTATGGCAGAATTTGTCTTCAAGAAAATGAGAAAAAGCTGTAGAAAATGAATTTACTCTTTCCAGAAATATATTGCTCACTAACATTCTTAAAGTGGAGATAGTTTACATTAGCATTTCACATACAGTACCTCATTTGATCCGTAGGAAACCTGGAAAATAGGCAGTACTGAGATTATTAACCACTGAACTGTGGATGAAAAAGTGAACCTCAGAGAAAGATAGTAATTCCCCCAAGGGCATGGAAGAAACAAATGGCAGATTTGGGGATATAATCCAGACTTTAAGATCCAAAAATTAGGTTCCTTCTATTTCTACAATGTACTGTTATTCTATAAATCCATTACCATCTTCTTGATTTCAGAGAAAAAAACACCTGTGTTTATCAGGAGGTGTCTACACAGAAAATTCTAGTTCTTTTTCAGTCTCCATCAACACAGCAGTGCTAACCTCAGCTATTCCCTTTTCTATGGTGTTCTTTCTCTCTCCTCCAGCCTCTCAAAATTTAAGAAAATGTCAGGAATGTTTAGAAAAGCTTTGCTTTATTTGAGATAATTCTGAATTCAGACAATCACTTCATTATATAGGAGAACCTCGGGTTAATGTAGCTGAAAGAAAGGAGAACAGGGACCTCTCTGCTCACAGCAGCTCCCACTGAAGGTATGCACTGCCTGATGTTAGCAAGGACCCAGGGCTGCCACGGTGTAGGTGTGGGAGGGAGAGAAGTCACATAGAAAGTCAAAAAGTGGTTTCCCAAGAAGCCAAAAACAGACCTCTTGAACAACCCCCTCACATCTTTTAAAATTAAATGTTCAGCAGAACTTGAAACATTAGTAGATTAACATGTCAATACATTTTCCACATCACTGCACAAATTTAAGCTCTAAGAATAAAATGCACTGTTTAGGTATTTTTTTTAACAGATTAAAAAAATTATAGGTGAAAGCAGAACATGGCATAACTCTAAAAAGATCTTTCTATTTTGGAATTGAGGTTTTAGCTATTCATGCATGGGACCCAGATCCGAGCTCCAAAAAATCCTCTGACACCAGTGTTACAGGCTGATTTGTGTCCCCTACTAATTCATATGATGAAGTCCTAACCCCCAGCACCTCAGAATGTGACTGTATTGGAGAGAGAATTTTTAAAGAGGTAATTAAGTTAAAATGAGGTCATTGGTGTCAACCCTAATCCAATATGATTGGTATCCTTATAAGAAGAGAAGATTAAGATGCAGGCACACACACAGAGGGAAGATATCTGAAGACATAGGAAGAAGATGGCTGTTTACAAGCCAAGGAGGGAGGTCTCAGAAGAAATCAAACCTGCCGACACCTTGATCTTGGACTTCCAGCCTCCAGAACTGTGAGAAATAAATTTCTGTTCTTTGAGCCCTCTAGTTGCAGTACTTTGTTATGGCAGCCCCCACAAACTAAGACAACGAGTTACCAGAAGCCTTGGTCATGGTGTTTAGGAGTTTTTCTTGGTCTTAAATTTCTAGCAACATGATGATGAAAGATCGTTAGCAGTAACAGTTATGTAGCTTTGGTGAGGAAACCCACTATTTTTATTGTCAAGGGTAGAAAACCAGAATTTCTACCCATTTTCAAGGGTAGAAAACCAATGTGTCCCTGAATGTGGAGTATGATAGAATATCGTACATGTCAGCACGTTCGTGCTTTATGTTGGGCAGTGTGAAAACGTAGCCCACTTGCTTGGGAATCAGGATTGGCTTAAAGACCCTGTGAGCTGTGTGAACTTGAACTTCCTGGAGGTTTCCTCCTTAATAAAATGGGCTAATAATGGATGGTAAGGTTGTGAGAAATAAGTGAGCTAATGGCTATGAAAACTGCACCCTGTAAATGATAAAGTTATATAAACGCAAATGTTATATAAGTGTTATATAATAATGTGAGTCATTATTTCACATGGACCCTTTGCTTGACAGTGAAAGTAGAACTGGAAGCATCTGAAACTCAGCTTATCTTCAGCATATGATCTAACGTTAGTATCGATGTTATAGTCCCTCATCTTTTTTTTTTTAATTTTTGAAAAAGGCTTAAGATGGTGGAAAAGTCCCAGCAAAGGGGAGAGAACATGGGGTTCGCAACCTTGCTCTGGATGTGCTGGGCCCCCCAGCATCACATTATCACTATTGCCTGCAGCTGCCGCTTCTACTTGGTTTAGAGTCTATTCCATGAACTGTATCTCATTACAGTGGAAAAGAATAGAAGAGTTTGGAAATTAGCATCCTGGTAACCTGTCTCTTGGTGCTCTAACAAAAAAACCACAAAAGGCTATGGAGTTTTTGAATGGTATCTCTTGCCCTGCTCCAGCATATAGTAGGGGAAAAAATTTAAAATGAGTCCATCAAAAAACTTTTTAAAGTGTAAAAGAGATAAATAGTTTAAAAAAAAAAGGTATAATCCTCACAGGTCTGTGACCTGCTGCTAGTGTATCCTTTTCCGTTACATGCTGAACACAAAGTCTTTGCTTTGCTAAACTGTACACTGTAACTAGGCAGTTTCTCAGCCTCGGCACCGCTGCATTTGGTGCTGGACAGTTCCTTGTGGGGGTTGTCCTGTGCTTTGCAGGGTGTTTAGCAGCACCCCTCATCCACCTACAAGGTGCTAGAACACCCTCCCCCCTTGTTGTGACAATCAAAGATGTCTTCAGACATTGCTGAATGTCCCCCCTGGAGGGAAAAATCACCCACAGTTGAGAACCATTGTCTCCATCAAAGGAACGATGCTTTGAGGAGCCCCAGAGAAGAATTTGAGGTGATGAGCAGGCTGATGCCAAAATGAGAAATGCTGTTTTTGCCCCTTCCGTCCTCCTCCCCATCCAGTGCTGTCTCTCTTCCCTAATGCCTTATGCCTCAACTTGTCACATTTCAGGGAGGCAAGAAGAATGGGGACAGATGGGGCAGGCGTGACCCCAGAGCATGGAGGGAAGCCTACAAGTGGCAATGATGGGCACATGGAAAAGCCAGTGCACAAGGTGACTGCCCTAGAGAAATCATGGAGCAATGTACATGATGTTGTTCATCTTTTACATTAAATAGCACTTGTAGCCCTTCTTCCAGGGAGGTATTATCTTTCTCATTTCATATCATAACATTTATTGCTGCTATTTGAAAAATAAACAAAACACGCTCTAGGAAGCATAGACTGTTACGACACCATAAGACTGTAGACCATCCAGCCACGATCTCCGCCTTTCTTGATGAGGCCTGTGAGGTTCAGTGATGCTAAGATGGTGGAAAAGTCCCAGCAAAGGGGAGAGAACATGGGGTTCGCAACCTTGCTCTGGATGTGCTGGGGCCCCCACATCACATTATCACTATAGCCTGCAGCTGCCACTTCCACTTGGTTTAGAGTCTATTCCATGAACTATAGCTCATTGCAGTGGAAAAGAATAGAAGACCTTCCAGTCCGAAGGTCTGAGAACTAGGAACTCTGATGTCCAAAGGCAGGAGAAGAAGCAAGTCCTGACTCTCAAGGAGAGAGAGAGAGAGAGAATTCATTCTTCTGGTTTCTTTTGTTGTTGTTGTTGTTCTATTGGGGTCACCCATGTGGTTGAGCCAGGACCAGAACAAATTTCTCCATTCCCTGGTCAATGCTCTTTCCACCATCTTGTACTGCTTAAGTTAGATCAGCCTCTTCCCTTCAATTCACATTTGAAGATAATGTCAGCAAATACAACTCAAAGAGACTTCTTCTACAAGTGTATAAGTAAATGATGATTTTTGTCTCTGAGTTGGTTTATAAACTTTTCAATGAAGAGACCAATACTTTTTATCACAACTAAGTAGAGGCTGTTGAACAGAGTCCTGTAATTTTTTGTCATCTCCAGTAAAGGAAAGGAGATAGTTTAAAGGAGCGTATCAGAATGGGGCTTTCTTTATTACTTCACTCCTTAATTTGATTTACAAGGCCTTGCTGGATCTGACCTGGTCTGCTTTTGCTGTCTTATCTCCATTTATCTACCTTGTCCTGCCTGGCCACTGTGCCTTTGTCCTTGTCATTCCCTTTTCCTTCCATCAATCAGATTGAAAGTCTCCCTTCTAACATATTTCAAATTTAATCTCCTTCCTGAGCCTGCCCTGACCACTGGACCCTTACATGATATTGCACTTTGAGTGTGTGCATTAATGTTTCCCAAAGTGTGCTCTGTGGAACCAGGTTGGAGAGATGCTCTGTGATGTAGTGTGAACCTCAGTGTGAGTGTGCACATCAGGGTTGGCAGTCTCTCTTTCTCACAGGGTTCCATATGCAGTTGAATAATAAAGGCTTTAAGAAGTGCTGTGGTACAGAGATGTCTCTGACTTGCTTTACCTTATTTTTTCCCAAATTTATTTGCCATCTGTATTAGTCATAGTTCTCCAGAGGAACAGACCCATTAGGATATCTATCTATATCTACAGATATAGATATGTAGTTATATGATATATGTATCTATTATATATACAATCTATTATATAGACCTATATAATAGATTATATCTATAAAGATATAGATATATAGGAGAATAAATTTATTATGGGACTTGGCCCATGTGATTATGGAGGCTGAGAAATCTTACCATGTGCTGTCTGCAAGCTGGAGAACCAGGAAAGCTGGTGGTAGAATTTAATCTGAGTCAGAGGCCTGAGAACCAGGGGCATTAATGGTGTGGCATGGGGGAGGTGATGATCCTGGGTTTGAGTCCTGGAGTCCGAAGGTCTGAGAATTAGGAAATCTGATGTCCAAAGGCCGGCGAAGAAGCAAGTCCTGACTCTCAAGGAGAGAGAGAGAGAGAGAGAGAATTCATTCTTCTGGGGTTTTTTTTTGTTGTTGTTGTTGTTCTATTTGGGCCCTCAATGGATTTATGATAATGCCTGCTCACATTGGTGAGGGTGGATCTTCTTTATTCAGTCTACTGATTTGAGTGCTAATCTCTTCCAGAAACACCCTCACAGACACCCCCAGAAATAATGTTTTACCAGCTATGTGGGCATCTCTTAGCCTAGTCCAGTTGACACATAAAATTAACCATCACAACATTTTTTTTAAAGTCATATTTAGTAGTAGTCAGAGAAACTAGTATTTCATAGGATCTAGCATAGGAGACATCATTTATATCAGTAAATGTTTCAGGGTGCCTGGGTGGCTCAGTCAGTTAAGCGTCTGCCTTCGGCTTAGGTTGTGATCCCGGGGTCCTGGGACAGAGCCCCACATTGGGCTCCCTGCTCAGTTGGGAGTCTGCTTCTCCCTCTCCCTCTGCCCCTCCCCCTGCTTGTGCTCTCTCTCTCTCTCTCTCTCTCTCTGGCAAATGATAAATAACATTTAAAAAAATTAAAAAAAATGTTTCAAGCATCTATTTGTAAATCAATTGTTTTTAGTGACAAGTGGCCTTAGAATTTTTATTTTGACCAAATTACATTCTTGTAAGTAATGCGATAATCCAGGAAAAGGACTTAGCCCATAAGCTGACACATGGTTGGTACTTGATAAATGTGAAGTATTACTTGTAATAACTGCAGTTTCATCTGTTTCCATGATCAATTTATCACCTCCTAATGTATATATGAGTGTGTGTGCGCACATGCATGCATGCATGTTTGTGCAGTACCAACTGCTTATTCAAGGCACACGCCAGCTAGTGCTGCAAAGACCAACTAGATTCCAATTTAGAATCTAGCCCAGATAACCAATAAATATTTATTTGTTCAAAATATTATCATGAAAATGGAATGTAGGACATACAGAGCAAATTGTTTCTTATGAGGCTTTTCTTCAAAACACTATTCCTGACACACACTTGAGGTCCCCACTCTGGATGTTATTATGATTTTTGCATTTTTTTATAAAGAGCCATATTGACCCAAATTACAAGGAAATTAAAAACACATAAGAAAGTGCAATATAAAAATCAGATTCAAAAGTTCTTCTTGCTTATAATCACTAAGAGAACTAATGTGATTTTATAATTTTTTTTTGCAAAAATGATTGATTGTTTAACCAAATTCTCAGTTGGAAGTTGTAAAATAACTTGTTTTTCCCCCTAAATTATATTGAATATTAACATAAGATTTTAGAAAGTAACTGAATAGAAGATAAATGAGCATTTTTTTTGTATGGTAAAACAACATTTTCGATGCAGGGACCATTGACACATTATCCATTATAGCCTTGGAGGCACTACGCTTGGCAAAACATTTTAAATTCAGATTTATTAAGTAAAGATTTTGCTAAAAATCACACACTTTCCAGATCTGGGAGAATTGCTGTGTTTTGGGCACTTGCCAAATTTTGAAGAGTAATTGTTACCTATATTGTGTCTGAGCACAGATATTCTCTAAAACCATGGTCTGGCATACAAAATAGACTAAAACCTGCATATTTTTCCCCCGAAAATTCAGTAAGAGAACCAATGTTGACACACACAGCCTTCCCATGGGGCAAGTGTGAGATCAGACAGAAAGGTAAATTAAATGACCCTTGACTCCCTTATTCCTTTCTGATTTTCTGGACTCCTGCCCTTCCAAGGAACTGGACAGACCAGCTAGCCTCAGCCCCAAAGACTCTGGGCTCCTATGTGGGACTATTTGCATTTAAAAAGTCTCAATGAGTATAGCAATGATTAGTACAAAAGAGGGTATTTTTGATGATACTATTTTTGACATGTGCAGGAGAGGTGGTTTTTAAAAGTCGTCCTTTTGATCATCTTTCCGCTCACTCCACTGTTGTAATATTTAGCACATGATAATGAAGTGCCTGCTTCTGTGTCTCTCTCCCTTTCCGTCACATAAGCTCCTTGAAAGTAGACCCTGCCTTATTCATCTTTGTATCACGTGCCCTGACGAGTGTCGGGCACATGGAAATGCTGAATAAGTGCCTTGTACTCTAAACGTGTACACCTGCATATTTATAAGGCCTGGCCTGCTTTCACAATAAGTCCATGAATCTTACCTGGTCAAACCAGGGCAGAAGGAAATGTGATCTAGAGTTCAGAAAACTCCAATCGGAATCCCATCAGTTACTTCCTGGCTCACTCTGGGTCACTCACTTCACTCTGATTCCCATTTTCTCCATCTGCTAACCAAGAGTCTTGACTAGACATGAGTAAGATGCTTTTCAATAAATATTTGTCTAAGTGTGATCTCATATAATTTAGCAAAATACTTTATAGCCGCTAAGTTATAGCATAACTCATTCTTGGGGGTCACAATGGACGCTCTTTACCCATTACCCACCTTTGTAGATGAGTGTCACTAGTAACTCTTTTCGTGTCAGTTTAAGGCACAAACCACTGGCAGAAGCGAAAATGGAAGCAAGGACTGATAATTAAGTTTCCCTCAGCACTTTGGGCATTGTTCTTTTCCCTCCTGGCCACCGTTATTTTCTGTGATGGTCTTCCCTGTGGCTTGTACTTATCCATTTTCATTAATGTTCTTCGTGAATGCGTTGCATCATTAGGGCTGGTTTGAAAAAATATTTTATTCTTTTCCTTTGAAGCTCATGTTTTGCTTGGTTGTGGTTGAGCATAGGCAATCATTTGGAGGATTTTTATTGTTGAAGCAGCATGGTGTGGTTGGAAGAACAGTTATCTGGAAGGTGAGAGATTCAGAATGGTGTCCTGTTGGCTGTGACTAAATCGCCATACTGTTGTCAATTACTTCACTTCATTGGGCCTCCATTTTCCCACTAATAAGGAACCTGGAAAAGAGTATTTTCTAACTATGATATTTTTTCCTCTATAATCCTGTCATAGAGGCAGTTTCAGAAGTATTTGTGGACTGAATTGGGAAATTAATGAAACATTTCTGCATTTGGGTTCTCTGGCACATGTCAAATAGAGATAAAGGGCCACCTTTTCCAATGTGTTAGTGGGCAAATGGTGCTATCATAGGGCATGATAGCACCATTATGCTTATGTTAGAACTAATATGACTTTGGTGCCCACCCCACAGAATGCCTTGTCAACTAAAATCAACACTCTCTTTCATTAGCTAGTTAATACTTCAAGGCCCTATCAAGAACTTCCAGAATCAATCTAAACAACCACGTACTGCATATAAATTACATGTGACACTGTAAAGGCTAAAATAAAACAGAACAAAACTCTTTTCTTTCCCCATTGACATTGATAGTCAACATGAAGTGACTTTGGATAAGCACCCGGGAAGACTTGGATGACTCATAAAAACAAGACTTGCAGAATATAAAAGTTCTTGTGTAATTGAATTCAGTAATTTTCATGGCTTATCAGAGTGCTAGGTTGGACTTGCTCTTTTATGACACATTTGCTATTTTTCCCTGATGCACAATCTTTGGAGCCTAAGTAGAACATTACTGAAAAATAAATAGAAATGATATTGCAAGGATGTTTTCTGGTTTGTTTCTTTCACAATAAATGGATTTCGTATCTCTTGCACTCAAATAAAATAATGTTTATATACTTCTCTAAATACTCTCTCCCTTTTGGCAGGATTTTCTGTTCCAAAAATGTATTTGGGTAACCAGGTACAATGGTTAATTTTATTAACGTACCAATAATTCCTGAGGAGGTTTATCACTTCTGCTGTTCAGATAGTTGTAACTGCCCATTGGAGGGAATGGCATATGTAGAATAGACATAGGGTGTATGATTTAACATATTTTCAAAATGAAAAACCAGAAAACCCAACTACAATTTGCTTAAATATAAATAAGAAGTCTTCAGGTAGGGAAGTTCTGGAGTTGGTTAATTCAGCAGCAAAATGACATTCACTAGGATCTATTTTTCCCATCTTTCTACTCTGCTACATAGGTGGATTGGCTTCTCCCCTCAGGATTGCTGAATGGTTGCAGCAGATCCTGACGTCACCTAACAATGTCCCAAACACCCTCCATCTGCAGTAGGATTTCTCACACAGCTCATTGGCCAAAAGTGCGTCCCAGGCCAATTCTTACTTGAGATACAAACATTCATTCCATAGCAGATGATAAAAAATTACACTAGATGATAGATACTGTAATGATTCCATTTTTAGACAGAACATTTCCCAGTATTCTTCTAAGAGGCTCCCGGGTCAGTATAATTGAAGAATTTTCCAGTTACAAGGCAAACTGTTAAAAAACTATTACCATTTACAACCACTTATTTGAATAATTCAGGTTTTTTGTAACTCTCTACAACTAAGATACAATCCAGAAATAAAATGAAAGAATAGACAGAAGGAAGACTATAGGTATTTCTAATTTTCTTGTAAATATGGACCATATTCTCATTTACTTATTTTGCAAATAGCCATCATAAGTATATATACACATAATAAATTTATATTAATAAGATGCCACGTTAATCATTTTATCTCCTGGACTTCTATTTATGTTTTCCTTTGAATAAACGGTGTATCACTGTGATCTAACCAAGGGTTTTAGAAAGAAAATCATGGAGAACCTATCAGAAACTAAATTGTAACATATGATTATTTTGTTCCTTAAGCATAAAGTGCATGATGTGTAATATTTTGGTTTTAAGACTTGAGGGCATTTCTCGTGATAATCTGTACCATTTCTTCTTTGTAGGAAACTATTTACTAATAAATATTGCTATCTTAGAAGAACTGGGCAATCCTATGGAATCCATAAACTCAGTTACTCCAGGTTCAACAGACAAGACAGGAAGTACAAACATCCTCCAGGCTAGATACTTAAGGCTCTGGAGGGAACCATGCTGCCCCACTGTGTATGTGTGTGTGTATATGTATACTTATATATAAGTACTTATATATCACTTATTAACATATGCTAACATGTAGATGTCATGTATATATAACACAGTATTATTAACATTATTATATATAGTATATACAGTATATATACTCTTCCCTCTAGTGTGTGTATATATATATTTATTTTGTGCCCTCCTATAGGACAAAACATTCTAATGCATTTGGTGGAGGAAACTCTACCCTTGGGTTCAGATTTGGAGAAAAGCTGTTTCTGAAAAACGCTACTTTTTAACTGCTCCATGGATGCCCATTAACGGGAGGGTAAGTGGGCATCTGTGTCATTATTGCCATTTTGTGCCATGTCCATGTCATGGGGATGAACTGTGGTGGAGTCTCGAGTTGGAATCAGGAGGAAAGTGACAAAATCCAGAGCAGGAAAGGAAACAGGGCTCAAGTAGAGGAAAATATTGGAAGAGGGTATCAGATTTGTTGCTTGTGGAATGGGACCTTTAAAAAAATAGTTTAAAATATGCTTTTAAAAAAAGGCCACATTGGGAGAGACCAAGCGGAGGAATTTTATGAAAATCAGTAAGTCCTTGTTTATAACATTTGAACTTTGTGTTTTAGAGAAATTTCAATAAAACGAAGATAACCTGTATTTGGATACATTCTTGAAAATTAGTGATTTGAAACGTACCAGGGAGAAAATCAAGATATATAAAGCATAGAAACTACCTACCCATCACTTTTATCCAATTCACTACAGCGTTTTCACTTTCGTCACGGAAGTCAAATCATTGGGCCCCTCACTCCCCTTTCTCCACCTAAAGGCCTCTCAGCAAACTTTGCTCTGTTGGTTTTGTTTTATTTCCAGCAGAATCAGTGGCTCTAGAAAGGTGTTCTTCCTCGTAAAATCCCCGAAAACACAAATCAAGAGAGACATCAGATCTAACCATAGTGATTAGTACTCGTCAAATATCTAGGGTGACAAGATTAGGGACTGTTTGCTTTTTTTCTGGTGAAGTTGGGGTTTTTTCCCCATCTTTTTTTAAGGAGTAAAACAGCTGTTGAAGATGGAGGTATTCTGCAAGCATGAGTCAAGCACATTATTGTGTGAAGACAGCAACCAGATCATACCCTATTTTTACCACATTGGCTAAGAAGAGATGCAATGTATACCTGATATTTATAAGATGTAGAATCAGTTTTGTGAACTGTATTGCTCTTGATGATTTTAGGAGAGAATTACCCTAAATGTTTGCAGTGTGGTTTAGACAAATATGAATATTTTTGTTAATTTGTGGCATTTTGCCACATTGTTGCAGCAGTAATTTTATCTTAGTTTATGTTTTGATAACCATTTCACTTCAATAATTTTATATATGTCTAAATTTTTGTGAACCATTATTTCTTCTTCTCCTCACATATACTTTTTTTTGAAAGAGAGAACAGAACAAAATGGTCTATGTTTAAATGTGCATATGTTTTGATTTTCCTTTTCAGATTTAAAGAAAACATGCAATATCTTTATATCTTAACTCAGTCACCGTTCCAAATATGGAATTTTGTCATTTTCAAAAGCCTTTTTCCCAGAAAGCAGCCTTATTTGTGCCCTCTAGTGGTAGAAACATAAATTTATACAGGAAGTTAAAGAAAGCTGACTTTTTTTTTTTTCCTTTCAGTGCATAATGATTCAGCATCCAAATAGCTAATAATAATGTTAACCCATACACATACTTAGAGAAAAATCTTATGTAATTGAGCTTGATATATTTTTAAAATGTATCAAAATTGTGTATTTAAAAAGTAAGCCCACCACTTATCTGACTAGAGAAAGTTCTTAGATCACAAGTCTATTTCCTTATGATTTTTATGGTCCATTTGTTCAGCAAAAAGCTGTGATTCCTTGAAAAAAAGTAAGCACATTTTTCACAAATGACTTTTTTATCTTTTTGGAATCCACTTTAGGAAAACTGCGCATTAACCAATAATTTTTCTTATTTTTGTATTGATGAGTATCCTTAAAGAGCTGCATGGTAAAAGAAACTGTCTTGTTTAACATAGCAAGAACTGACTCTGGTAGAAAATACCCGGATAGAAGTAGATCCTGGCCCCATGGCTCTAGTAGACTTCTACTGGATTCGTGCCCAGTTCTTTTATCTCTTCCTGAAATGCTACTGTCCATTTTCTTACATGGCCAAAATTGATTGGTCCAGGAATGGACTCTATCCAAACCAAGCTAAACCAACTAGAATCCTCCCCTGGAGTTTCTGAAGCTAGAACTGAGTAAGGGAGCAAGTGCCTTGGATTTATTGCTAGAAATTAGTTGCCTTTGAAGGGTGCCTGCCACTGTATTCAGGAACTAATGTCTGGCATCCTTCTCCCGTGTCCTGCCACTTGGAGGGCTTCCTCAATTAATGAGATGCTGGAGGCATGGACGTCCCCAATCCTCTATTGGTGACCATTCCCACTGTTGCCACTCTGGCCTTGGATGGCAGGCATCCAGCTTATTACTTTTTTCCATGTAAACATTTAAGGCTCTTTTCCTTAATTCCCACATTGAAACTAACAGTGAGAAATTATGGGAGAGTCTTGTGATAATAGGGAAAAAAGGACCACCAAAGGAATAATGTCCAGTTTTTGCCTTGCCATGCTTCCTTTCTCAACTTGGGACTAGCTCCATGTGGCAGTCCATTTTCCCCCATAAGAGGTTCCCAGTACTTCAGTGTCTGGCAAACCTGAAGTCCCAATCCTTGGTCCAGTACTTTTCTCCCTGTTACCCTAGTCTAAGACCCACCTCCTATGCCACCCCATCTTATCCCAGGACTCACACCTTTCAGTGATGGACAATGAGACCATCCACTCCTTTCAGACAAAGCCTCATCCCACCTGACAGATGTGAACTGACCTATGGCCCTACTAAGACAAAACACAATAGTACAACATCTGTACAATTGTCAAGGTTTGGTTATCAGATCTGAAGTGTACTGATATATGATGACCATACGATTTATCCCCCAAATCAAGACACTTGAGAGTAAAGTGAGGGATATTATTAGCTATGCCAGGACAGCAAACAAAAACTGGGATGTTTGCATCAGCCTACAAATCTAGGGTGTTAGTTCAGAAAAGTGAGGTTGCACCAAGCTTAAGTCTGTTGTTTCCCAAGAACTCCTTATCCAGTGTTAATAGTTCCTGGAGTCCAGTCTTATCCTGGACATATGAAATGTACAAACAAATACCTTGGTTGCATATTATTTTATTATAATGGGATAATCCAAAGTCTAGACACCTACGTGCAGCCTCCAGATTTTCTTGCTTAAATAATTGCATTTATTCATCCAGAGTCTGTTTCCAGAGGATAAATTTGTAGTTAATTTGTGAAGATGGAAAACACTACTTGGTTGTAAATGCTGGCTTTTCACCTTTGTCAGTTTTCTTGATTTGATTGTCAAGAGAGATAGATGTCTGAGATGAGTTGGCTTCAACATAAATACATGGTGACCATTGGAAAAACAATTAAAAATCGCTTATTAAAAAGTGGCAGATAGATAGCAGGTACTGGAGGAATGATTTTATGGCTGTAAACCACAGTGAAGCATTAGCATCCCAAACCTAGCAGAGTTTAGAAGTGACCTCATTGCTGTTTCTAAAATATAATGGGAGAGTGGCCTAGTTTCAGATTCTTATCATTGTCACGAATTTTGTAAATGTTCTTTGCATAGGTACAGTAGTTCCCCTTATCCGTGGTTTCACTTTCCGGGTCTGGAAGCAGATGACCCTCCTTCTGCCCTATCACCAGAAAGTCAATGGTAGCCTAACTCTTTGTCACAATGTCTGCATTATTCACTTCACTTCCTCTCATCACATAGGCATTTGATCATTTCACATCACCACAAGAAGATGGAGAGAGTACAGTGCAATAAGATATTCTGAGAGAGAAATCACATTCACATAACTTTTGTTATGGTATATTGTTATAATTGTTCTATTTTATTATTAGTTATTGTTGTTACTCTCTTACTGTACCTACTTTATAAGTGAAACTTTATCATAGGTGTGTGTGTATAGGAACAAACAGTATTATGTAGGGCTCAGTAGTAGTTGCAATTTCAGGCATCCACTGGGGGTCTTGGAATGCATCCCTGTGGATAAGGGGGGAGCCACTGTAATCTAATGTCCAAGCATTTATCCTTGCATTATTAAAGACTCCCAGCCGGTTGGAAGCCAAGTATGGGAGGCAAGAAGGGAATGTTGCTGGATCATTATTTTATTTTTCTGTCGCATAAATCAAAAATTTTTGAGTCAGTTAAGATAACAATCATGGAGAAAAATAAGTTACTTTTTAGGTATTTTTTATGTGTGTTGGGGCTTGGCTAACTGGATGCAGTAAATTTTCGTATTAATATCAGTCATTCTTACTTTGGATTATTTCAGGTGTTCAAGTCTGTGGACTCTTCATGAATCTCAGCTTTTTTTCTTAGAATTTATTTATTTAATCTTTGGGCTGCTTTATAGCTAGGCTTTATAGCTGACTGTGTTGATCCTAGGAAAACTAGTTCTTCCTGCAGGACCATTCTGGTTACTATAGTGCTTTTTGCAATTAAAGCTTTTTGAGTAAGGGGGCCTATTTTCAAAGCAATGCTGTGGGTGTATTGGAACTGATTATTTTCTGTGGATTTTTGTCATTGTTGTTATTAATATAGGGGGGTTAGATTAGTGTAACAGTCATGAGCTCAGACTTGCAATGAGACCACCTGAGTTCAGTCTTCAGTTCTGCCACATAATGACCATAGATATGCTACTTGAACTTTCTGTTTCTCAGTTTCCTCATTTATAAAACAGACATAATGAAGATAATGATAACACCTACTTCATAGGGTTGCTGTGAGGATTGCAGGCATAAAAGACATATCATGGTTAGTGCAGTGTTTGGAGCCTCATAAAATACATGACAAATATCAGCTACCAGTGTTTGCATTCCAGAGATGAGTAATATTTTTATTGTGAGACGTAAAATGATAGTTGTTGATAGGAGTGTTGAATTTAAAAAGCTATCATTGGCTAGAGAGTTCTGGGTTATAATATGATATATTTCACTTTTGGAAATCTTCTGGGAAATACAGTTCTGCAATGCAAATGCATTGAGACATGTAAAATAAGAGAAAAGAATTACAGCCAGTCTTATTTAAAATTCCACTGAAATTGAGCTTCGAATCCCACATGTAGAGAAATACTGTTTACAGGCAGTTTTCCAAATATCATAGACTCCATTATAGAGATGCCATCCAAAGTCCTCATTTTTATCTTTCTTTATGCTACATGTAATAAAAACAGCCAGTTAAAGGAATTTTTAATGAGAATTTGGGATATATCTCAGATAAAGTTTTCTTGTAATTGCTTTCCTGCAAATGTGTTATGTGTCCATGTGACGTGACGTGTAGAAACTAAATGCTGTTGAGCTTTTTCATGGTGCAGTGGATGTAGTTTTAGATGAGTGACTTAATCCCGATCTCAGCTGGGTCATGTGGGAGCAAGGGTTCAAAGAGGAGACGATTGTCACTTTTTTTTTTTTTAAGCATTTGTGCAAACAGTTTATAGGAATTTTTTTTTCTATGATTTGTTAGTTCAGAGAAACTTGCCCTGAGGATACATTGAAGAGGTTTGAGTTGAAGGATTTAGATATGTCCAGGAAACATTTGTACAAACAGAGGTATTTGTTTCATTTAAAGTAAAAACTCTTGGTGCCTAGGTGACTCAGTCGTTAAGCGTCTGCCTTCGGCTCAGGTCATGGTCCCAGGGTCCTGGGATCGAGCCCCGCATCGGGCTCCCTGCTCAGCAGGAAGCCTGCTTCTCCCTCTCCCACTCCCCCTGCTTGTGTTCCCTCTCTCGCTGTCTCTCTCTGTCAAATAAATACAATCTTTAAAAAAAAATAAAGTAAAAACTCTCAATTTCAGCAACTTTGTAAAAGATAATGACAAATTATTGATTTGGAGTTATCCCATTTCAGATGCCATTTCAGTCGTTACTAAGAACGTTCATGACTTTACATTGCTGAGCTTCAGCATAGTGGTCCAAAGAGCCACCACCAACAAGCCCAATTTGTCACTGGAGAGATCTCGCTGCCAGGTTATGCTGTGAGCTGGTTCTCACAATTCCTACTCTAAGGTTGACTGTGATTATTAACTATGCTGTGTGCAAAGGCGTAAGTTCTAAGACAGGCTAAATAATATTTGATGCCCATAATCACTGTAATTACTGAGCTCCATGGGAGCATAGATGCTTGCCTTATGGAGATGTCAATCATAGGCATTGTTTTCCATCCACTAGACTTGAGTTTCTCCAAGTGGCAGATGCATGCCTGGGCCATTGAGCACATTCAGGAAAAGCTCACAGATCTGGTCAGATGATGCTCGTTGGGGATCTTGTTTCCTAAGCACTGGAAAGACTAAGGAGGCATGGAAGACTGATCTGAAACAATCCAAGAGCTCAACTTACTGCTTGTACAGCATCCTGAGGGCATGGTCCTCTTTGGAATGCATCACACTAGCATTTTTCTGATGAGATTTTAATCCTCCCCAGGCAGGTCTGTGTCTTATTTATGTTTGATATGCAATATCTAGCCCAGTGCCTTGTTCAATCACACAGACAATGTGAGCATTTTAATGTAATCAATACTGCACTGGGAGAAGAAAGATGACAAAATAAACTGAATCCATTGCTTTTTTTTTTTTTTGATTCTTCAGACTCCTGCTTAATTTGTGCTTTTCAGAAAGAAATCAAGGAAAGCAAAGTGTGTCTGATTTCCCATAATAGATAGTAAGGAAATATGCACACATTGTATTCCCTGTGCATAATGGCATTGGGTGTTAACCCCCACAGGCAAAAACCAGAGAACCCCAAAAAGGCAGCGCCTGGCCAACACTGTGGGACAAATAAAACTAAAGACATGCTTTCAGAGAAAACACATGAAACTTTTAACTAGTTAATCCTGCCTCCCCTTCAAGTCAGTTGTCAGTTAACAACTGATCAAAGAATGTTGGGGCTGTTTTCGTGAGATTTTCAACTCAGTGAATCATGATTGATAGATTAGAATGAATTTTTTGCTCTTTCCTTGGGAAATGCTGCCTTCTTCCTCAATTTCCATTTCTAGTGTTTCTTTTACTTTATATATTATTCTATAGAGAAGTCTTTTAACATATATATAGTTTTCTGTAGTAAATCTGGGTATTAGATATATGGTGCTATTATATACATATTCTTATCATATATGTAAATATTATAGGAAATTGATTTGGCATGGCCTAAATTGATAGGCCATTTTATTAAGACTCTTGTAAGTCTGTGATTCTCTTTTATTTCTTAAAGTATAAGCAAACCTTTCTATATAGCTTTTCTATGCACACATGTTTAATTAGGAGAAGCAATTCCAACCTGGTCATGGAATTCTAGATTTTATATAGTAACTATGAACAAAGAGCTATTTGTAATAGTTTGTCAGATTAAAAGCAGTACACGCATAGAATTGCAAATAAAAAGAATTATTTTAAAACAACACTTCCATTAAAACATCATAGTGCTGTACTTGTGCGGAATAGTTGGTGAAAAATAATGTGTTGAGGGTAGGAAATAATGGTCAGCAATTCATTTCAATGTAATTGTAGGAGATAGAAGAGAAAGGCCTTCTGTTTTGATGGTTTTGATAGCAGATGTTTCAAAGCTCCCTGCTGGCTATGTTTTCAGGGATAAATGCAACTGCTCAAATGGAAATGTATTTAGGTCAACAAAACACCTGAAAGTCTTTTTTTAACAGTTCTACAAAGTGTTTTGTTGGTCACTTTTAAATTTATATAAAGGGTAAATAATGTTATCTTTAGTCAAAAGGCAACCCTCTAAGAGACAGAAAACTGCTTGTAACTTTTAAATAAAGGATTCCTGGAGTCTGTTTATCTGCACCTGTCTGTGTTGTCTGCTTCTTGAGTTTGGACCTGAGATTTAGTTAATCATGCCCTGAGTTTAATAGCTGTATATTAAAAATCATCTTTGCAAGGTCCCTCATCTGTTTTGTTTATCTGATCTACCTATCATCTATCTATTTATTATTTTCTCTTAATACACACATTCATTGTCCTTAAATATATCAATTTGTAATGTTTTGTGCATATATGTTTTAAATTTATGAAGTAGTATGATGCTATACATTTTTGCCCCCCCCCACTATGTTATGTGTTTACTATCTTGCCATGTTGCTTTCTCTGCCTCTCTGCTACATAGTATTCTCCAGTACCTCCTGCTGTTCAGCCCCCTCACAGTGGGCCCCAGGGCCACGTCCAGCTCCCCATTCCGCATAAAAGGCCGTGGCAAGTATTTTCATCCATGTCCCTGATGAAATTCGTGAAATCTCTGGAATACATACCCAGGAGTAAGATTGCTGTACCTTAAGGCAAACAGATTCTTAATTTCATAAATCCTGCCAATTTGGTTTCCCAAATGGCTGCCCAACTTTATAGACACACATGTGTAAGTGTCCTTGACTTTCCATATCTCTACTAATAGTTGATAATATCAAGTTTTCTAAATCCTATTATTTTGATGAATCTAATGTGTCATTATTTTTCACTGTTGTAATTTGTGTTTCTGTGATTACTAGTGAGTTAGAGCATTTAGTTCTGTCTTAAGTACCGGGAGAAATAGAAAACAAGATGTGGGATGTAATCTAATTAAGCCTAGAACATGCTTGAAGATCAGCAGAAATGCATATAAACAAATTAGCCATCCCTGTGGCTTTAAATATGCCAGGATTTCAGAGTATGAGATTAATCCATGTGGTAGTATATGATCAAGACTTCCTATAGAAAATGGGGTCTGGATGTTGCAATGGTTTTGAGAAAAGGAACTCATTACAGGCCAAATACCAAGAATGAGATCTTGAAGATGAGAATGAGTTGAGTGTGTGTCTGGGAAGTTGAGCAGGCAGTAGGGAGAACAGCGAACTAGGGTAGAAGGCATCCCCAGGGAAGCCTAAGCAGGAAGGAGGAAGCCATGTGATGGAGGGAATTAAAAGCTTTGTTTTCAACTGAGTGTGTTAAACAATGGAAGGTATTATGGTTTCTTCTCACGAAGATATCAAATTAATAAAAATTTGCTTTTCCTCCCAGGTTTGAAAAGACAAGTAGTTTTGTGATGGGTTTCCTCCTGCATAGGGGATGTTTCACGAGTAGCAAGTATGCTAGCAATATATACAAATGTGTCAACTGCTCACTTTCAGAGAGGACTTAGCTTTCTGTACCTGCAGAAACATAACATGGGCAAAGGAAGGGATGCCTGTTAGAATGAGACCATCAGAAACACATCCGTTAGAGATTTTTGTTTTTAATTTCAGTTAGTTCTAGATTGCCCTCATTGAACGTGTTGACTCTCCACAATGCAAGAATGCACCTAGTTTTGTTATGCACATATTCATTTTGTGTAAATTCTATCTTAGCAAGCAGGAAGCAGGGGCAAACATAGTTCATTGTTCTGGGACAACACTGACCTTTTCCACAACCTTTCAGAATAAAGTCCCTAAGCATTTGCTCTGTAATTATAGTTTGCAGGTATAGTGGATTTCATCCTGCAGGCTACCCAGGGCCTGACCTACCCTCACAGAAGCTCACGCGTATCATGCACTCAGCTTTTCGTGTGCTTTAACCATTTAGATCAAGACGGGTGGACATGATGTTTGCAAGTGTCGTTTAAAGGCATTTGATTTTCCCTTGTATTCACTCCCATTTTCCTTTTATACTTGTGGTAGGTAGAATAATGTCCCCCAAAATGCATGCAGCCTCCAGAAGCTTGAAAAGCCAAGGAAGTCCATTCTTCTCTAGAGCACCAAAAGGAACAAAGCTCTACTGATACCTTGACTATGTCCAATGAGACCTATAAGGTACTCCTTTCCTTCAGAATTGTCAGATAATAAATATGTGTGGCTTTAAACTGATATGTTTGTGGTAATTTGGTAAAGGAGCAACAGAAAACTAATACAATACTTTATTTCTTTTGGGGGGGGGGCCAAAGAAATCATGTGTTCTAGACAATAGAATAGATCTGAGATGGGGAACTTCAGTTTGCCAGGTTGTCCCTCAATCCATTGTTAGTAAGAACTCACAGTAAGAATAATGTGTTGTTATATACATTTTGCTGTTGTCTTCCCAAAGAGAATGGTTAGCATGTATACATTATAAGGAATTGAGGAATGGAAATATTCATGTGATATACATTTCTTCACTGGTGACGAATAGAGATAGAAATCTATTCTAATTGTGATGGACTTTCTCCATGTTTTGGTAAAAGGAGATGATTTACGCCTGGTCAATAGTTTCTCCACTATGGAGTTCTTCTAAGCAGATCCCGAACTATATCACAATGACATTATTAATGAACCTTAATATTCAGAAATTAGTTCAATGTGGAGTGAACAGATTCCTTAAAGGGGGGTTGTAATTTTCAAATTTCAAGAGAACTCAGCGTTAATAAAAGCCTGCTTATGGTCAGAGAGAATGCCATTAATGCCTTCCAACCTAAGTCACTTCTTTTTTGGAAGTGAGCACCAATTTTTTCCCCACACGTTGACCGGTGATTGAGAGAACCGGATTCAAGTTTTCTGTGTTTGTCTTCAAATCTGTGAAATTGAGATGTTAACAAGTATTTATGGGATGGTGAGAATGGGCTTTTCCAAAATCGGCAGTCACCTTAGAGTAAGTTGTATGGCCCATCTTTGTTAATAAGTCTAGTAAGTGTGATTTACTAGAACTAATTCAAACTTCCTTTCTGTGGAACTTGGCTTCAGAGTCAAAGTCAAATGGGGATTGTAGAATTCCCTTTAGTTCTCTGTTAACAGCAATGCTTTGGGGACTAAGAGGCCTTCTGCCTCTTACTTGGTCAGCCCTCTTGTCAGATATGATCATATTTGGCCAACTTCTTACAGAAGCCAGAGTTTATGAAAGACTGACTTTCTCTGTAAGGTAATAAGGGGTAATAATAATAATAATAGTAATAATAGCTAAGAACTATTAAGCCCCTAGTATAAGCTACTATTCCAAGGATCTCCCTCTTAACAACCTTATTAGTTAGGTGATCCTATAATTATCCTTTTTACAGATGAGAAGACCAAAGTACAGAGAAGTCAAGCAACTTGTCCAGTTCCCCTTGTTAGTAAGCGGTGGAGTCAGGATGTGATACTGGGTGGTATGAGTAAACACCACACTATTGATCACTACATGATGTGTAGTTGCCTCTCATGGATGGCCTCCCTAGGAGAGCTGAGGTGGGCAGTGTTCACGAAGCAGTCCTTCTCTCTTGGTGAGGGAAGTGGGTGCTTCCTCATCATTGCAAGAAGGAGATGGAGGAATGAGCACTAGAAAAGCAAACAGGTTAACCATACTTGTTTTTCTGTCCTTTACAGTGAGAGACACATTACAGCTGAAAACTGAGACCATGTAATGTAACAGGTCAGAAAAGTCATTATTACTATTTACTTGTAGCTCTGCTGGAAATCTTACTGTAAACATCATTCTTTGTTTCTTTAGTCTCTCCTTCATGCAAGTCATCGGCACTGCTCAGTGGTGTGGGAATTTCTCCTGTTTTGCCTTGCCCAGAAGGAATCAACCAACATTTCATGAATTAGACAGTTGTGACAAAAAAATATAGAACTTTAAGAAATTAAATGATTTTTAATAATAAAACCATAAGCACTGGTGATTCTAATTCATTGTTTCTTGTTTCGAATGTAAAGAAAATTTGTACTCATGATGCTTGATCTGATTTTCTTTATGATGGAGAAGTAGTACAGAAAAAAAAAAAAGTTAACATAATGGACTTTGAATTTGGGCAAACCAGGAGTCAAAATCTTGCTTTACAAATTAGTATCTGTGTGACCTTGGACAAGTTTTTTGACTTTTCTGAGACTTCATTTTAACCTGAAAAGCAGAAATGATAATACTTAGCTCATACGTTTGTTGTGAAGTTAAAATAAGATAATATGTATGAAAAACTTGGTCTAATGCTTAGTACAAAGACATCGCTCAATAAATAGGTATTCATTGGGTGCCTGGGTGGCTCAGTCGTTAAGCGTCTGCCTTTGGCTCAGGTCATGATCCCAGGGTCCTGGGATCGAGTCCCACATTGGGTTCCCTGCTCAGCGGGAAGCCTGCTTCTCCCTCTCCCACTCTCCCTGCTTGTGTTCCCTCTCTCGCTGTCTCTCTCTCTGTTAAAAAATAAATAAAATCTTTAAAAATAAATAAATAAATAGATATTCATTATTTTATTAATTTTGGTCCTTATTTTTACTAATCTCTCTTCCTCCTGATGAGATACACAGACCTTCATTTAAAAGAGAATACAAATTTATAGATATAATATGAACATAATATTACATATTTGAAGAGTGTTTGGGCAAGCAGCCTGGTGCAATGGAAAGGACTGGACAAGTCATCAAGAAGTGAGTCATAGCGTAGACCCTGTAGTACTTTGAGCAAATCATTCTAGTTACTGGGGCTCTGAGTTTACCTCTTTGATATCGACAGTCAGATTTTCTTTAGGGGTCTCATAGAGACAGGGCTTATATTCCAACTTCACCACCACATAAGCACATGGCTTGATCTTGTTAGCCTCAGTTCCCTCATTGGTAAATATTCCCAGAGAGCTGGGAACAATCATTGGTAAAGTGGGGTTAAGGATAATAACTATGACACAAAGTTGTTGAAAAAATTAGATGAGATGCTGGCATAGAGGAGCTGGTCTATAAAAGTTTGGCATTCTAATTAGCATGATTGTTATTGCTACTATTACTATTATTATATTGTTATCACATAAAATTGGTATGGTTGTGAAGATGCTTGAGAACAGTTTGACAGTTCCTCAAAAATTTAAGCATAGAATTACCATATGATTTGGCAACTCCACTCCTGTACCCAAAGACTTGAGAAGGTACTTGGATACCAGAGTTCATAGCAGATTTGCTCACAACAGCCAGAAGATGGAAACAAGTGTCCATCAGCAGATGAACAGATAAAGAAAATGTGTTATGTATATACAATGGACTTTTATCCAAGTCATAAAAATACATGAAGTCATGATACATGCTACAACATGGATGAACCTTGAAAACTTATGCTCAGTTAAATAAGCTGGACACAAAAGGACAAATATTGTGTGATTCCATATATGTGAGGTCACTAGAATAGGCAAGTCATGGAGACTAAGTAGATTAGAGGTTACCAGAGCCAGGGGGAGAGAGGAATTGAGAGTTTAATGGGTACAAAGTTTGTATTTGGGATGATATCCTTTTGGAAATAGACAGTGGTGATGGTTGTGCAGTATTTAGATGTGTTTAATGCCACTGAATTGTACACTTAAAAATGGTTAAAGTGACTATTTTTATGTTATGTGTATTTTACTACAATAAAAATAAAAATGATAAAATATTAAAAATAGATTATATTGAGACATATAAATATTCTAAGACATTTACTTTTGATTTAAATGAAATCATGACTTAATATATCATGAAATATATAATATGTGAAATATAAAAGTATTTATATACACAAGTTATTTCTATACCATTAGCTAGCAGGTAGTAGAACTATCAATACCTTATTTAAATTGATATAAATATAAAATATATTAATTCAGCTGTTTGATTATTCTATTTTAATCTCTGAAAAATATTAGCACATGTTAGACACAGAAATCAAGTTTAACGGTAAGACAGAGATTTAAACTGTATGTTTGACCTAACAGGCTCAGTGTTGGTGGTTTTATTTTTAATCCTATCAATGGGAAGGAAGAATTGTTACAATTTCATACAAGTGTCCCTTTGTATTTTGCTTCTAAGAATGTTGAATATCTCTGTGGCTCCATTCTGTTTTGAGTCATTTTACTGGTTTTAAAAAACGATTTTATTTATTGAAAACTTCAAATATATAGAAAACTATTGAAAGTAGAATAATAAACACCAACCATCTACCACTCAGAAACAGAGGATTTTGGCAGTCATTTAACTTTATTCCATGTATGCACATGATTTGGTGGGGGTGTGGGGGAGCTATGGACATCATAGTTTGCATCTAAATAATAATCCGGGCAAGAAATGGGGGCTCTACTTCATTGTCTCATTTGATTCTCCAACTGGTTCTATGAAGTAGGCATTAGTTTTCCCCATTTTACAGGAAATGCAATTTGGGGAGGTTGAGTAATGAACTATTGATCACACAGCATGGTTGTGGAAGAGATGTGTTTTTGACTGCAACACCATCTCTTTTACATTCCACTGAAATGCCTCGTGGTTAATTAGGGATTGTGATCCTGATTAATAATGAAAGTGGTATTGGATGGAAATGCAATAATTTTAATTAATTGATATTTATTAAGCTCTTACTATTAGCACAACTCTGTGCTGGGTGAAAGGTCGCAGGGAGGTAACATTTCAGTCTGTGTTCTCAAGGAGCTTCAGTCCTGGGAGGAGATGTCAGGTAAACAGCAGTAGGGACAGTCAGGGGACTACAAGAGCTCAGGTCTCCAGACTACAGAGGTCAGAGCAGCCTTCCCAGAGGAATGATGTCCAAATACAGATCTTGAGTATGATATTGAATTAGCAAAGCAAAGCAGGACACACATGGGCAGGGGAGGCGGCAAGAGGAAAGAAGAAGTGCTCAAGGCAGAAGCAAAATCATGAACAAAAGTCTGCATTCCGGGGACCCAAGCTTGTTTAGTAAGGCTGGAGCAGGACAGGCAGGGCTAGAGGGTGGAAGCAGAAAAGTGTAGGGGGTGAAGGGAGGTCAGATAGTAAAGGGCCCGTGGTGCCTTGTTTGGAATTCATCTCGAAAAGAGCAATGAATGAAGAGGCAGTGACAAGCGGTGACAAGCATTGAGCCACAGTGACATGATCAGAGTGGGGACAGATCATAAAATCTGTTTCTAGATTATTTTTTGAGAAAGAACAGAGTGAGGAAGAGAGGCAGCAGTGAGGACCTTTGGGTGAGAGATGGTCCTCACTCAAACACAGTGCCCAGACATTGCAAGAGAGGAGTGGAAATGACCTAAAGATGTGAAGTGAGTGCATGAGACAGATGTTGGGATGGAGGGACGGGGAAGGATCAAGGTCTCTCTGCTTTGGGTGACCAAGTGAACGATAGTGGTAACCACTGAGGCAGGGAATTGAGAGAGGAGAGCAGATTTGGGTGAGAAACAGCCTAATCCCCATGCAAGCTTTCCCCAGGGAGCTGGGAACAATCATACAATGGCATAACTTCTGAGCTCTAGATAATAAGATAAAACTTTTGTATTCACCTGTTTCAAATCCACATCAGCAGTTGCCAAAAGGAAAGTTCGACAATCAATATTTGTTGAAACACTGTTGTGTATGTTGCACCATGTTATACTATGCCAAATCTATTCTGAAAAGAAGCAATTCCAATCAACTGCTAAATAGAAAGTAAGAGCAAACAAACAAATAGTTTTTCAAGTGCTGATTGCCTTATTGGTCAAAACAACCCACAATACCAAAAGCCAAAAATGGCTTTCTCATCCTGCCATCTAGCCATCTAATCTTCCTGAGGGACGATCTCCCGAGCCAGAGTAGCTGGTGTCCAATGGCTGGTCAAGACAAGCATGCATCATGGTTATCATGAACCCACATTTTCCTAATTCAAGGACTAGTCTTCGTATGTGAGTGAGTGAAGTGTTTTGTCTATTACTCTTTGAGAAGTAGCGCTATGATTCAAAGTGATGATGCACAGCAGAATGTCAACAGTGGCTACCTATTGGTTAAGGTATTATAAGTGACTTTCTCATATTGTTCTACATTTTTTAACAGTTTTTCTATGGGTATGTATTGTTTTATAACATAAACACATAATAATAAGAAAAGTCTACAAGGCTTTCCAATTTGGCAACCACAAAGAAATCTAATTGACTAGTGAATTGGAGAACTAGCTTGACAACCTTAGCAAAAAAAAAAAAAGTTATTGATAGGAATACAGTGTGGGGCAAGTGTGATCAAGTTTACATATTAAACAGTAATATCCAAGGGTTTTATTTAGCAGAAGAAGAAGCAGTCAGTAGTTTAAAATTTTAAGAAAGAGATAAACTAAAAAAGAATAGCAACATCTATGGAACTGTATGTTTATTATGTTCTACTTTGAATTATCAGAATTTCATGGAGTTTGCTGAACTTCAGAAACCATATGGAGACACTGAGGCATGCTCTCAATAGTAAAATAGTATTTCTAAGAGTCAAGGGTAAAGAAATTATTATTTTTAAATATAGAGAAGAAGAAGTTATGATAACATTATTGTTTACCATCATAAGCTTTTTATTCTTAAAATGGATGTGGAAGGACTTCTTTAATGAACATATATAAACACAGAAAGTGAAGCAAACACAAATGGGCTCAAGAGAAAGCTAGTCACTGTAGAAGAGGACAAAAAGGAAATATTGGCAGCATCGGATTGGTAAAATCGAGGAAGGCGCTAGCCCTCCTGCGCTTGGGTGGGAGAGACGAAAATCTTCTCAGCATATCAGAGGACTGAACAGATGAGCACTACAGAATATTTCTAGATCTGATTCCATGTGTAAGTGAAGGGAGTCTGATTTCCCTTTTGCTTTAAATCTCCTCAATTTCAGCAAATACCAAATGAATCTGTTAGTATAGAAAATTGGCCTTTTCCCCCCAATTTAATAGCGGAATGTTCCATTTTCTTCTATTTTGCTGTGACAGAACCCCAATGTGGCTATACCTCAACATTTCTCCCTTCTTGAGAGTCTAATTATCTCCATCTTGGTCGTCAAAATGAATGTTCTTTTCAGAAACTCCCATCTAGCTTTCTATTCTATAAATTACGTTTTCCTATACTCTCTGTTGTCCCAGATCCCACACTTCACGACCCACAGTAATGTTTCCAGGTTTCTTTTAGTAACCCAGTTAATACTTTCAAATGGGGCAGCTTTTTAATTTTTAGTAACTGTTAATTAATACTACTTTCTATTCTTCCCTCCTTTTATGGCACAGACCTTGTTCCCCAGAATTTACCTGACGATGATCAGTTTTCATTCTTGCTTTTTACCCTCAGATATTTTTTTGGTCTCCATTCTTTCTTATCCCTGCCCCACTGCTATTCCCTGGATTTTAGAGCATAGGCCAGAGAGTATCCCTGTTCTGTATGTAAATTTGTGTCTCTCACTCATGCTATCTGTGTCTAAAACATACTTTGCATTCTAAAGAAATGTTGAATGATCTTAAGCGTGGAGGTGTTTCCATGGACTAAGGTCACTTATTTCTAGGTCCAGACATTTCCACTTTAAATTATTAAATTCACATAAATGACTGTTGCCCTTCTTGTTTCTTGCCTGTTTTGTGCAGAGCCTTGCAGTAGATCTTTAAAAATGAATCCAAACCAAGTCTCAGCATGCAAAGAACTTAAAATCTGCTTGGGGGTAGGGGTGGGGGAATGTGACTTAAGAAAAATAATTCACCTTTAAAACTGTTGGTGACATCAGCTACAGGACAGGAAAGCTCCTTTCAAGATGCAGAACAATATGAAAGAAAGGAAGGACCAATGTGAACAGAAGGGCCATATCAAGGGACTTTGAAAGCTTCCCATTGTTTGAATTTGGGAAATTAAGCAAAACTTTGATCATCTGTTTTTAAGGAATTTATCACCATTTCTTCTTTGTGTACCCCTCGATGTTCTGAATGTTAGTGTCTCTTCAGAAAAATCGATTTTTTCTTAATCCTCCTCTCTGGGCTAAATTCCTATAGCAGCAACATTATATGCTGCTATTAACTAATTGCCCTCATGCTTTTCCCAAATATTCTTAAGCAAAAGTTCATTTTCTAGCTTAATCTAATTATTGATTAACATTTCATTTTCCCTCCAACCATCTCTGTAATTTTACTTAGCAAAGTGCTTAAAAGAAAATGTTGGCTCTTCTCAATCTAAGTAGCAGGCATGGTTGGCTGCATATGACCTAGAAAACTGTTGCAGACTTGACTTTATGACCTTCACAAATTCTTTACTCTTTCTGTGCTTTGGTTTCAGTCTACTTACTACTGGTAAGCTACTTGACATGGAGGTGCTCCTTTATTAGTTAATTCTTACCAGGCTCCTTCCTTCTTTCCTCCCTCCCTCCCTTCCTTCCTTCCTTCTTTCCTTCCTTCCTTCCTTCCTTCCTTCCTTCCTTCCTTCCTTCCTTCCTTCCTTCCTTCCTTCCTTCCTTCCTTCCTCCCTTCCTCCCTTCTTCCCTTCCTTCTCTCTCTCTCTTTCCTCCTCTGCTCCCTGCCTTCTTCTTTCTCTTCCTCATTGTCTTTCTGTAAATTTTTTAGATGCTATATACCTTACAACCAAATCCCAATTAACATGATTGCTTGGGGCATGACACCTTCTGGTCAAGTGAATTTTATTGGTGACAACATCATTTGGTGGGTAGGAGGGCAGGTTCTGGAAGTCAGGCAGCTTGAGTTCAAATACATGCCACCTATATGGCCTTGAGCAATTAATTAAAATTTCTCTTTAGCTCTTATGAAATGGAGAAAATACGAGTACATATCTCATAGAGTTATTTTGGGATCAAATGCATTAATAAATATGAAGCATTTCAAAGAGGCTTTGGGACATTTAAGTCCTTAATCAACATTTGCTAGTATTATATTTTCCATTGAAAATATTTATTTCAAAATTTCCAATAATTTTTCTAAAACCAAATCGTTTACTCTCCTGCCAGGATAAATGCAATCTAGGGAGTATAACTTAACCTTTCTATTATGATCAGAATGCTTATAAGAAGTTACGTTTTGATTTTTAGCAGTGTTAAATGCTACCAGATAGTCAGGGTTCCTAAAGTCTGAAAAATAGCCATTGGATTTCACACTAAGGTAGACTGCAAATCTTGGAGGGGAGAGGGGTCTCTTCAGGGGTGAAGAGGGCTTTTCCCAGGGAACTTAGGAAAATAATCAAAGTTTACAGTGAGATGCTCCTGCTATCACTATATTTGCAGAAAAGAAAGTGGTGGATGTGGACAAATGAATTCTAGGGGCTTATTGTCAGGAGGTCACAAGGTAGCAGATGAGAGGTGCCTGCTGAGAGTCTGAGGGTCAGGGTGGTGACAGGAAGGAAGGTGAAAGAGACATAGAGGAGACAGGAGCCATACCAGCAGAGATCAGAAATCCTACTCCTAATGTGTGAGCTGAGTATAGAAATAGCAGGCTGATAGAATGCTGGGAAACCCAAAACTTCCAAAATATATAGAAGTCCTCGTCATGATGGCTGATGTCATGCTCGGGTGAGCTTGTGAATAAAACAAGTTGCTTTTTAATCCATTGCTTTTTAATGCAAAAACAGCCCAGAAGAACGAAACTGTGACTCAAATACAGCCTGTGGATTTGTTGTGACTACAGATAATTTCCCTTCACGGGTTCTCATTTTGTCCTGGTCAATTTACATTTGACTTCATCCAATTGAAACAACTCTTAAATGCCAAAATAAGGTTCCCTTGGCAGAGAATGGTTTTCTTAGGCCACCCCAAAGCAAGCTGTACTGGTATTTTTGTTTGTGTTAGACATCTTGGGTTTGATGTTTAGTTTCCTTTCAGCCAGACAAGACAGACTTTGATTAGGAGCTTGATGACATTTACACCCTATTAGCTGTGTTCTCAACACACTTTATAAAGCAAAAGTGGTTCCATTACATTCCCACTCTCAAATCATGTCTAACAAATACTGAGGAGTGTTTGGGTATTTACAATTTATACAGTTAAGAATTTTCAGCATAAAATACAAGGACATATAGATTAATGTAAGCAAACCTTCCCACCCAAATACTAATGAGCCAATAGCATATAGTTCTGAGCAACAAAATAACAACTGAATTTAAACATTTTCTTGGGAAATAAGGTTCTAAAGATTAAATCTTCTGTACTGAGTTCTCATTACAATTATTAGTAGTAAACAATGACTCAAAATAGTCTTTTTTTTTTCCAAAAATTTTGGTAATTACTAAATAGAAAATCTAACATTTTTAGGTATGCATATCTTCCTAGGATGGACAGGGCGGCACAGTGAAGGACACTTGGCAACAGCACTGTTTTGAATTGAGCGTTGACCAGATTTTCTTTTCTTTCCTTTTCTTTTTTTTTAAAAAAAGATTTTATTTATTTATCTGTCAGAGAGAAAGAGAGAGAAAGAGCACGAGCAGGGGAGGGGCAGAGGGAGAAGCAGGCTCCCCGCTGAGCAAGGAGCTCAATGTGGGACTGGATCCCAGGACCCTGGGATCATGACCTGAGCCAAAGGCAGATGCTTAACCGACTGAGCCACCCAGGCATCCCTTGACCAGATTTTCTACCTTGGGTGAAGCACCACAGTAAGATTCCTGGTCAGGAAGAGGTGTGCTTTTCCGCAGTGCAGTGGGGGAAGCCCATTTGTGGGAGGGGGCAGTGGGCAAGCAGATGAAAAGCAGCATGAGACCTCCAAGGCAGATGCTGTCTCAGGCAGGTGAATTTTACAAAAGAGTTCCCATGGAAGCTAAGGATTCTGAATCTGATTCCCTGAAAGCATCCATGCCCGGAGTAACTTGGGAAGTGTTTGTGCATGCCCCAGGGAATACATTCTCTAATTTAAAGATCACTTCTCTCTGGTACAGAAGCCATGAGGCAACGCCATGTTGCACTGTCAAATCTCTTACAGGTTTTGAGCTATTAACCAATTATTTGAAAAGCCTCATTTCACCAGGGTTCTGCATGAAGCCTTCGTGGGATGTGGGTGAGGCAGAAGATTATCTGGGAACACACAGCATGCACCTGTGCTGCTTCCAAAATTATTTTTTCTTCTGGCGAAAGCACTGTTATTGGACTAAGTATATCCACTTTTTCTCTCTGTTCTTCTGAATCCCAGCTTCTGAATCCCTCTGATAGATCTCCTCCCTGTAAAACTACACATGATACTGACATGTTTAAATCATAATCCTCCAGGACCTTTTAGTTATCAGAGTTGAAAATTTTATTTTTAAGTAAACAGTTAATACTTTAATATTACAGCTTTTTTTCTTAACTTTGTTTCTCTCTTTTTAAAAAATATTTACAATCTTGGTTCCTAATAACAAGATACTTAATTCTTCTTCTTCTTTTTTAAAGATTTATTATTTATTTGAGAGACAGAGCAAAAATGGGGGGGGAGAGACAGAGGAAGAAGTAGGCTCCCCACTGAGCAGGGAGCCCCACGCAGGGCTCTATCCGAGGACCCTGGGATCATGAGCTGAGCAGATGATTAACCAACTGAGCCACCCAGGCACCCCAGTTACTTAATTATTCTATAACATAAATACAATAATTTAAAAATTACAATTTCAATATTGCTACAAACAATAAAAAATGTTACTATTTCACATTGGGAAGCCAAGTGAATACACAAGAAATTGGGAAAACTCAAAAGTGGAGAGCAGGTAGTCCCTGAAAAGACTGAGCCAACTACCTGCAACAGAAAAACTGTAGAAACCTAAAAAGTAGGCTAGGTAAGTCGAGAAACGGGCAAGAAACCCCAAACAGCTGAAAAAGACTTTGGGAACTGAGGCAAACAGATGGCACAGCGAAAAAATGACCAAGCCCTCAGTCTGGCTAGCATGAGTTCCTCAAGAATAGATAAAGTGGGAGAAAAGTAGGAGATCCTGCCTGGGGCTAAGGTGATGATTTTAAGCGGAATGGTCAAAGTCTGTGTTTGGGGTGAGACGGGGCTGTGTGGACCTGTGAGATGAACCGGATGATAAAATGCCCAATACATTGTGATTTTAAGAGTTTGGTATATGTAGAGATAAGGTTTGGTAAGGGCATCCTGACTAATGCAGTTAGCAGTTGACCATTCTTTCCTGATTTGGGGGTTCATGGGAATCCACCTTCCTCTTTTTTACTAAGGATGTTTTCATTTCATTTCTCCCAAGTCCATGTTGATCACACTTTTGGCTTTTTCCACCAAAATCTTTGCTGACTAAATTCATCTCGCTCTGATCACTCATTTTTTCTTCTCAAATCATGAAGTCCAAAGCACATTGGGCTTGATGATATGTTTCTTCATACTGGTTTCATTTTAATTTGTAGTTACTCTGAATGTTCCAAACTAACTGAGTCTAAGATCCTGGAGGTTTGGGGTTTTTGTTTGTTTTTGTTTTAATTATTTTTTTGTTGGGCCTATGAAATCCTTTATATATGATACAGTCTTGGAATATAGTAAGTGCTCAATAATTGCTATTATTATTGTTACTATTCACCACAAGTAAAAATATATTTTACACTTAACTCTGCTCAAAGCACTGTGCTAAGATTTGAGGATGTGAAGGGGCATGAGATACAATTTCTGCTCTGAGAAACTTAAGTATAGTGGAAGAGAATGGGAGCTCAGACCTAGCTCCACCAATGAACATATATGTGTCAAGCTGACACAGTATCTTAACATGTCTCAGAACTATCCAATCTGATCCCAGATTTGACTTTTTAAACTTACTAAATATTTCCAATCCAGCAAATATTTCTAATCCTTTGCTCCTTTGGCCAATATCTACTACTAAATAGTTCTGTGTCTTCCACATATAGTGTTAGGAGTACAAATATGTGGAAGACAGAGTTTTCTGGGGCAAACTGCTGAGAAGTAAGCAGATGACAACTTAAATAGTAGACTAACCACATCTCCTGTTGTAGTAAGTAAGAAAATTTGGGTGGTTCATAAAGAAGGAAATTACACATGTACCACAAAGTTTACAGTGTGGAAAGAAAGCAGGGAAACACGTACTGACTTTCCCCAAAATTAATGCAATAGATAAAATTTTAAAAAATCAATTCAGAGCACAAAAATCATTTTGACCATTTTCAAAGATCATCAGATAAATTATGTAATTCATATTTAATGAATTCATATTGAATATTTAATGAATTACTGTTAATGCAATTCAATTTTATATCATTATTTAGTCTAAGTAATTTACAAATGTCCCAAAGAAATGCTATGAAAATATATTCATTTAATCTATTAAAGCCACTGGGAATATTTTATATATACTGAATTACCAAATGAGATTAGATGTCTTTTTGATTACTCCACAAGATAACTCTATCTTTGGTGCTAAGGAAGGCAAGAATTCTTCCTTTGCCCCAGCGTGCCAACAACACAGTCAAGCCAAAGACTCTGTTTCCTGAATATGTCCTGTAATTTTTGCTGTGTGTGCCATTACTCACATAGTTTCATTCTCCTGGAATGAAATCATAACTTATCCCCAAAGTAAGTCTGAGACTTCTTAAGACATTACTGCTCCTCCTTTTTGCACCAACTATATACAAACACTTGTTAACAGTTACATCTCTTTTTAATACATTAAATCAGAAAAAGTGCTTGGAAGTGTCTAGGGCATAGTAAATGCTCAATAAATATAGCACTTTCCTTCTCTTCCTTCTCTTATTCTCTTCCTTAGAGATCAGTCACTGTGTTTTCCTCATCTTTGAATACCCTACAGTGCTGAAAATGTGCACTGAATTGAATTTTACTCACTATTAAAAATGTAACTGTCAAGATGCAATTGGGTAAATCAAACCAAAGGAGACTTGGCAAGTTTCCAGCTATCTTTCCTTAGCATTCAAGCCATCTTTTTCATCATGTTTGTATTAGTTCTGACCTGAAATTTAAATATTGTACCATTTATTTAAATTTTAAAACAACTTATCAACAGTACCAGGGAACCAGATTTCAAAGGGTCAGCAACTAGGGCTTTGACAAAGTTCTGTATCCAACTCTGTTTCAGGACAATTTTTATGAAAGTTGTCCCTAAATTGTGTCTCTTATACAAAATACAACTAGAAGTCATGAAAATGAAGTTCAAGAGAGGGTAAAATCAGCCAGAGTTTCAAAATGATTTGTTGCAGGGCACTCTAGAGCCTAATCAAGAGAGAAAAGCAACAGAACATTAATGTTTCTTGCTTATTATATTCTTTTTTTTTTTTTGGTCTTGCTTATATTCTGAAACAGTCCACACCATGGATGCATTTTTTAACATGGTTCTATAAATTATTCAGATTATCCTCAGTGCAGACAGACATGGGCCATCTGATTTATTTTCCTCACTCACAACTAATACTTACTTTAGTGATATATGATTTTAGTATAAATAAAGAGGAACTAAGTATGTAGGTAACTATTTTATTTATTAACCAAAAGCCGTAATGTGTTTCCCCTATGTTTACAAGAAAGCAAGTAAGCATATTTTCTCTTAAACCAGTCCTATTGGAAATATGTGAAGCTACTATTTATAAACACAAACAGAAATGTTTGCACAAAGCTATTTTACCTTGTGATCATGTTCTCTAGGGGTAAAGCTTTTTCAGTTGTTAAGAGTGACTTAATGTTAGATCTTTTTATTCTTAGCGGTTTGTGTATGTTGGCATCAATCACTCTGTACTACATGGGTTCACTGAGGATAAAAATACTCAAGTTAATTGTTTTTATGTAAAGGAAGTTTTTATTTCTCTAGAAAAAAAATTTTTGAAGTGGAACCATTTTTTAAAGTGCTTCTCAGCGGTAGTTTTGTGATCCAGTGCAAAATCTGCTGATCCATCTGAATGTAACATGCTATAGGTAGAAGCCCAGTAATCAATGCATTTACTGCAGTCTGGAATTCATCACCATCTTCAGTGAATGTTCATTGAATATACAAAATACCGATTACAATATGTGGCAATATATGTTGGCAGTTGAGCATTTTTGATAGATGATGATATCGATCATTTAAAATTAAATACATTCTGTGTTTAATCCAATATCCCATGATATTCTGACTACCTAACTCATCTGGTTGAGTGCACTGAAATGCTCTGAAAATTGAGTTTGCAAAATGATAGGCAGTTCCCATTTAATTTTTCCACTTAAAAAACTACTGGTTCTGGATCACTGAGTGTATTGTAAGAACAATGTGTCAGCCGAGCCCTGTTGGAAAAACAAAATAAATGTCCCAGTTAGCTATATTTAAACATTGTAATAGTTCATGCTTTTAGAAATCTCCTCTCCAATAATGCAGAAAAACTCTCCATCGAAGCTCATGATTATCAGGGATAAAAATGCCTGGAGATGTCTTAGAATCTCTAGCAATTAAAGATTCATAAACATTTAGAATAAAATCGGATTTTTTTCACCATCTTGTCAAATATTGGGAAACATGAAAATGCAATAAAATAGGTCAGTGGTTCCTCATGAAAGAAATTTAATTGGCTCCAGTAGAGGTCAACCATGGTCAATTAAATGATCAGGGGAAATACCTAATTATTCCTCTAGACCTACTTAATACTGGCAGCAATTTTCTTCTTTTCTCTTGGAAAAAAAAAATAAAGATGGCCTGAAACAATGGAAAAATACTTCCTTTTCAGTCAAAATGTGGAATTCTCACTTCTAGCAGCAGATCATCATACCCTGCCTTCAGGACATAACCATTAGTTCACTGATATTAAGAAATGAGCCACTTGCCTCATTTTTCTGAGTTCCTTAGCAAATGTCCTCTCAAGCAAAAGCACATGGCAATGGCGTGATGGAGCCCTACCTCCTCAGATTAGAAAACTGATATTCTCCTTGTATTCGTTCTAACTTGCTACACACCATAGGCTTGGGTTTTGGATCCAATCCTTGCTATCCTCTTATTTGGATTCCCAGAAATGAGTTTCATTCTTGATTTAATCCCTTTGTGTTTGTACACCAGGCCCTGTTGCCGGGCTTGTGATTTCAGGGGCAAAAGAAGGCCCTCGGGCTAGTAGCTGCTGAAATTTCAACATTTCTGTTAAGGTTTTTAATGTTGCTCGAATGCAAATGCCTTTGGGAGAGAGCTCCTAAATTAGCAGTCATTTCAAGCAAGAGATAAATGAGTGGATGTCACTGATCGTGTGGCCTCGGGCAAGTGACTTCAGTTTTCGACCTTTGGTTTTCCTACCTGTAAAATAGAATAAGGAGAGAATTCACTATTATTGTGAGTTCTTATTGATGGCATATCATGAGGATTAAATGAGGAAGGAGCTTAGCTCAGGGACTGGTAAACACTATGTGTTTACTAGATGTTGGTTGCTCTTATTTTTGTTCTTACTGAAACTTCTTTGCAACTTCAGGTCATGATAAAATTTTTTTGGTGAGCATAACCGTGACAGTGGCGCTGACGACCGGTGTCGGGAAAGACTGGTACCAGAAGGATCCTTAGTCCTTGGGTATACTGAAGATAAATGTATTGCTTCACAGTTTGGGCTGTAAAACAGTATTGCGGGGAAGGGGCTAGTGGGGGAATGGACATTATTTAGCAAGGGCAAACAGTAAAGTGATAAATGGGAAGATCCCTGAATTAGGAAGTTGGGGAAATAAGATTGAACCTCAGCCTCTGTCACTAACTTTCTGGACAGTCAGGTTAAATGTCCCTGGATCCTGATCATGCAGAAGGACCTTTGTGGGGCTAATAATCCTTGATTCTTAGATGGTTGGTGACTTCTGCATTATTCTAGGACTGAAAATGGGAGAGTCTATGGCAGGGCGGGTAAGGACTGAAAATTATGCCTAGTCAGGTAAAAGATCTCCGAAACAGTGCTTTTCCAACATAAGGTGCATCCAAACCACCTGGAGATGTCGTTAAAATGCAGATTCTCGCTGAGTAGGTCAGGGTGGGGGCCTATGGTTGGCATTTCTAGCAAGTTCCCAAGTGATGCTGATGCTGCCTATATGAGGACCACACTTTGAGCAGGCACACCAAAAATTCATGATTTGTTAACAGAAGCAAACCAAGTCTGAAAGGGAACAGAAACGTGGTTTTACTCATAAATGGAGGCCCTTTGAACCTTTAGTCAAAAAGAGCATAGTTTTAGTTCATGACAAATAAAACCTTACAAATGTCCTCACAGAGCACTAAAGTACCAGCATCTTGGTCTCATGTAAATGGTCAAAATACTTAAGGGTCTGTCATAAGGTAAGCCTTTTCCCTTCTATCCTGTAAGGCTTGTGATCTAAAACAGTGTGGTTATTTGCATTACGCCGCGAGAAAGTTGATGTTTCCTTGCTTCAAGAACTTTCATTTTCTTTCAGAGCAGAGATATTTTTAGCAGTTCTTGAACTGTGAGCCCGTGATTCATACCGCGACTCTGCCTCTCGCTTGGTTCCTTTATAGATAGTAGAATCGGGGACCTTTACCTGCCATCTCCCTGCTGTTCCTTCTCCCCCTCAGCAAATTTCATCTGATTGTTAAGGAAGGCCAATAGACCTTCCATATCATCTTGAAAAAAATGGACTTTGGGGAGAAACAGTATTTTGCCAGGCAAGATTTCACAGCGATTCCTTGTGATTTAGACCTTTTTCTGCATTTCTTTCCGCTCAGCAGTGCACTAGCATGAGGACTTGCAAGGTTGGGAGCTGGCCCCTGTCCCCAGTACCCGAGAAAAAAGCTCCCCGGAACTGTGCCGCTCACCTCAAATAAGCACAAAGTTTCCTACTTTCGGGATCAAGCTGACAACAGTAGTTCCTGACAAACAGCACCTCCATTTCCAGCGCTTGTCAGATCCCACAAACGCTTTGTCAGGCGTCAGCTCAGCAGCCATCCCGAGGGTAAGGAGCACACTTCTAACTCCATTAAATGTCTTAGAGGCTTTTGGCGAGAAAACACACTTTACTGCCATTTCTCCCTACATTCTGTTCTGCTGCCATTGGGTTAGAGTTCCCTTCAAACGGTTTAACTGGGAGCATTTAGGAAATAGCCAAAACGTGTCATCATTTGTGCAAAATAAATCACTCGTGGCCAGTTTACGAGATGGGTTTTCAGTAGAGTTTGCCTCTTGTCCCTTGAAAGGATGCTCCATACAGTAAATATTTGGCAACTTATGTCTGTTGGAGGTTGTCTTTCACAAAGGAAACTGGAAGAATGTCAATAGTGACTACTCCTAAGGAATGTATGTTGTTCACCTGATTCTTACTCATCTATGCACTTTGCTTTAGAAAAAAAACACAAAGCGTGTTTGAGATTAAGAGTAAGCATGCTCTATAGCCTTTCTAAGACCATACCATAATATCTATATTTGGCAGACAATTAAAATGATGTAAATAGTGAATTTGGGCTACACTCTACATGACCTTTGTACAGTGTGTCCATGATGTGTCTGTTTGCTCATCTTTACCTTTGGGTTTTTCTGCTTATCATATTATTTTCTGTTGATTTAAAATATAACTGTAGGGAAATGACATGTTCCCAAACGACCCTTTTCTGTGTAGGTTTATTGCTAGTAGGCCAGTGTCTAAGTAGAAGGGTCCTGGAAGGTCCTACGATACAGAAATAAGAAGACAAGCTGTGTGAATTTAGGCGAGTTACTTCACCTTCTTAAGCTTCAGATTACTCACGATGTGGGTGATATGATATCATTAAAGAATTGCTGCAGGGTCATGAGCCAATGTACATAAACAAACCAGTGCAGCCCCTCCTGCGTCATATACACACAAAGGAGGCCACTCTAAATTGGAAGCTAAACAGTTGGGGCTCGAAGACCCAACCCATATCTTGCTGAGTCTCACCAAAGTATAGGATTTCCCGAGCAGTGTGTTCCCACTGCCCAGACAGTTCTCAACTTCAGTCTCTGATGTCCTTGCCACTGCCAACAAGCCCTCTCTCTCCACTGGCCAGTGTCAGCTGGATGGCAGGTTGGGAAGCACCACCTTCAGCTCTGCCAAGCCAGGGATCTGCTGTGGCCCAGAGCAATCAAGCGTCTTTTCTATGTCATGGTGGGGGAAGGGGGTGGCTTGGCGGTTTGTCAAAGGTTGGACAAGAAATGGCTCTCCCCTTGTGTTAGAGGGAGGGTCCCACAACAGCACTGCTTGTGACCCAGTTTGCAGATTCGGGGAAGATAGCCTTTTTTAGTTTATGTATATAATCCTCTGTCTCCTGGGATCACAGTCTGCCTTCATGACTTGGTCCCAGGTGATGCACAGCATCTTCCATCTTCTATCTGACTCACCCATTCCTTTTTTATGGCTGAGTAATATTCCATTGTACTTAACTAATAATTTAATAACAAATAGTACATCTTATTAACAAATAAGAGATTGCATCATGGAAGTATGTATGATGAATGGAAAAGAACTTTGGCTTTGGAGCTAGAGAAAGCTGGGTTTGAATCCCTGCTGGCTACACTCTAATTATGACTTCGAGTCAGCTACTTACATTTTTTAATTGAATATTATTTGACATGTAACATTGTGTAAACTTAAGGTATACATTTTGGAACTTGAAAAAGTGGGCCAATAATATTGTTATAAGAATTAGGTGATATAATTGTATAAAATTCCTCACACAGTGTCTGTTCCATAATAGTTGTTTTAATAAATTGGACCTATTTTCTTTTATCACTAACAGTCTAGTCCCAAGAAATCATGTGTGGTTAAGAGGCAGTGGCTGAAAACTAATGATGTAATGTATGGGGATTAACATAAGAATAAAAATAAATAAATAAAAGAGGCAGTGGCTGAGGACTGGAGAGAGTGAGAGGTGGAGAGACGTATAGTGGACAGTGTTCAGTGGTGCTGTGGTGTTTCTTGGTACATAAGTAGCCTGTTTTACAAGCACTCTGTCATTTTTGTCCTCTTTCCACTAGTTTTGCTCCTTATGTAAAATATCATGCAATCCTTTTCCACTGCATGTATCTTCCCTCTTTCTCCATTCTTATTCTCCCTGCAAAAATTTGACTTTTAGGAGCATGTACACATAGTGTGTGAGTAATTGGAAAAGACACTTAGCTGACAGCCGGTAGTGAGACATGGAGAATTGCCTTCCCCCTTGGCTAAACTTTGAGGTGGCTGCTTCTGGAGACTTGCCTCTCAATGTCATACGCTTGCCTTTTTCTAGCGGTCCCCTTTCAACCAGATTTATAGTTTGTAGCTTATACTTCCCACCCCACTTCTATCAACACTGAGAGAAAAGACTTTTTTTTTTTTTGCCCTTTACATCTAAATGTGGATTCAAGTCAGTATGTTTCTTCTCCTCAGGGTATTTATATTTTGAAGTCTAGTTTAATTTGGTATAAAAGGCCTTGCCCCTTGTTAAATAATTTTAGGCACATCTGGCCTGTTGGAGGTCACCTGGGCCTTAAGGTAGCCTTTTCTATCCTAAAAGAATGCTAATTGATGTTCAGTGATAGGTCAGCCCCAAGATGCAGGGGCGAAGGGCATCCCTTGAGCACACAGACCTCAGCATTCAGCTTGTACGCTGCTTCTGACCTCCACCAGTTTGAGTTGTTTTTAATAACAGCTACATTTTCAACATCTTCTGCTTTCAGAATACATTCTTGCTTGTTTTACAGTTCAGTATCTAAACCTAATCAGGCTATTTATGCACAACGTATTTGTATAAATATTTCAATAAAATGTAGCAAGGCTAAATTATTAATTACCGTAAATGGAACATATTTCTGAACTGTCACATTCTGCCTCAGCATACAAACATGAAAGTTATACGTAAATTGCTGAAAAAATCCACACATAGTTCTGCAATTTGCTCAGAAAAAATATATCTCCTTTGTTTGTAAGAAACAAATCTTAGAAGATGATCTAGATGTTACATCTGGATGTATCAACCATATTATCGTTCTAAGTGTGAATGTCCAGCAATTTGCCTTTCTAGAAATAGGATATTAAATAAAAAAGCAAGTTGGTGGTAGACTGCCTGCTTGTTTTCTGCATACTCAAGGTGTGTGGGGTGAGAGGAAGCTCTTACTGGTTACTGATGACCGTACACAGAGCTAGCTAGCGGGGTTTCAAAGTGCTCTCATCAAATGTGCAGGATTAGGGCAGAAGCACAGAGAATGCTGGAGGTGGGAGTCAGTCCTCATCCTGAAGAGGGAGAGGGCAACACCTGACTCTAACAATGCAATCTGGGCTGTGTTGGGAGCTGTAACGTTTTCCAGTAAGCGGCTGGTCTCCCAGACTTGGGTTTTTCTTTTGGTTGGTTGCTCATTGTGACGAGTGGAGGCAGGGCTCTTAGCTTGCGGTCTGAACACCGACCTCAGTCAGTGGTGAGCTTTACACACCAGCAGCTGATATTTTCCATTTGCTTCTGCTCGTCTCACACAGAGTGGCTTCAAACACTCCTTGGGAAATTGTTTGACAGATGTGCTCTAGGACAGAAACAGTTCACCTGTAAAAGAGGTGAAGTTGGTAATTTGGAAAGGGGAAGATGGCAAACCCTTTCAATCATTTTCCATCCCAGGGAGTTTTTGACGTGAACAGTTTGGCCCTCAGCTCCAGAGTTACTTTTGTGCATCTGAAGGCTATGGGTTTGGTCTCAGAAACCAGGCTTGGAATAACTTGCATCATAAAGAATATGGCAAAGTGTCAGCCAGGTCTGTTTTGCTGCTTACTAAAAGGAGACATGATAAATAGATCTGATTTGGCACTATGATCTAGTAGACCAAAGAATTCATTAAACTCCACATAAATTTGTCTGGAAGCATATTGGAAAACTATTCCTCCTAAACTGATTCACCAAATGATAGTATATTTCTAATGCTGTCTCTTACTCTCTATGGGAATTTGGGAAAATGCTCAATTCTGAATCTTTCTGCTCTAAAAGCATTAGCCATTTTAGAACAGGCAGGGCATGACTGCATTTTGAAATGAACATGCTGGCCATCTACCAGTTTGACATAGTCAAAATTGCAAAGCAACGGAAGTTTGTCTTAGGCATTTTGCTGCAACCTCCTGGGATTTTGGAGTTCTACCTGGGAGGAATCTCTTCAAGAACACAGGTTTTTATGTCCTTATGACCCAATCCCCTAGTCAGTGAAAACATTATGCTCTCTAGTTTGTTTGCCTGGGGCAGACAGAAGCCATTTTACTCCAAGTACATACTCATGTACTCATATGCAATTGTCTGTACAGGAGTCCCCCTTCCCGGTTTCCCTTTCTGGGGTTCAGTTACCTGCCAATAATGGGGGGTCAGAAGCAAATGATCCTCTTGGCCAATTTCACCCAGAAGCTGCATCAGTGCTGACACCATCCCCCCCACTTCAGCTCCTCACGTAGGCATTTTATCATGTCCCATCATCACGGGAAGAAGGGTAAGTATACTACAATGAGATATTTTGGGAGGAAGAGAAGGAGATCGCGTTCACAGAACTTTGATTACAGTATATTGTTATAATTGTTCTATTTTGTTGTTAATAATTGTTAATCTCTTACTCTGCCTGATTTATAAATTAAATGTTACCATAGGTATGTATGTATAGGAAAAAATGTCTATATAGGGTTCAGTACTATCTGGGGTTTCAGGCATTCACTGGGTCTTGGAATGTATCCCCCACGGATAAGGGGTGCTACAAATACAAATAGGCAATCACAGGCGCTGGCAGTGGCATAAATTAGCCTGGCTTAAAATGTATCTTGTGGATGATTTCTTAATTTTTTAAATCTCTTATTATTCAAACAAGGTCTTGGTTTTTCCCTTTCTCTTCTCAGATCATCATTACCTTTCTGGTGTCTTATGTTAGGACCCTAAAGACAACTGGATTAATAAACATATTCACTCTTAAGGTCCAGTTTCTTCCCTTTTTGCCTGCCTAAAAGTCTGCATTTCTTGGTTAATTGTCTTTGACATCCACCCTTTGCTCAGAAAGAATAATCCAGACAGGTTACGCAGCAGCTTGAAGTCCAATGGCTGTGTGTTGGAGTCCTGCTTCTGACAGGTGGAAACTATGTGTCCTTGGAAAAGTCGGGTACCCTCTCTGAGTCTCTCAGAGTCCTGAGATGTAGAACAGGGTGAAAACACCTCCTTGCTTGGTTGTTCCAATGAAGAAATAAAATCACAGGTGAAAATCTGAGAGTACGATCCCTAGCTCATCTTAGGTTTTCAATGAATGTTACTTCTTCTTATTAAACTTAATTCCTCTAAATTTTTAAGCAAGGGTGACCATCATTCAGGTTTTTTCTTTTAGAATGAAAATAAATACCAGGAGGACAGACATAGATCAGGACTGTCGTTGGCATACCAGGACATTGGTCACCATTCTTCACAGAGGGAGGTCTAATCTCCAACTCTAGCATCTAAATGAGATTTAGCACTTCACCGTTAACTATCTCTTGCTGATCATCTGGACAGCAGTTTGACTTGAACATCAGCATTTATAATTTTGTTTCTTTTCATTTTACTACCCTTCCTCTATAACTTGTCATTTATTCCTGGTTTTACAGATATTTCATGAGCCGGCCTTTGCTAAAATCCATCTTTATTTCTATTCTCCTCTAATAACTCCTTTTTCATGTATTTGATATACTGGTATACAAAGTGATAGATCCCAACTCTAACAATTTTGAATAAGATACAAAAAATGATATCCTGTGTATGCCAAAGAAGCAAAGGTATGTGTGCAATTTGTATTCAATAATGTATATATCTGTGTCCATGTTAATAGATTTCCAGATTGAAAATACATTGAACATATACATGCATGCGTGTGCTCTCACTCAACTCCTAAAAGCCTTTATTTTTAGGGCCCCCTGACGCAACTTTATGTTTCCTTGCTGCCTCCTATTCATAACAATTTGACTGCATAATAATTTTTGCTAAGATGTTGAACTATTATTATCTTTCTTTTCCCAAACCATAATTACCTTTCTGGTATCCTGTGTTAGGGCCCTCCAGGACAGCTAGACTGATCAGCATATTCACTCTCAAGTTCGAATGTAGTTGTACCAAGGTATTTACACATTATACTATTATTCTGCATTAGCATTAATATTAATTAACATGACCAAACCTACATTAATATTGTTATTAATACAAATAACAATATTAATGTAGTATTATCATTATAGTTTCGTAGTGGTTTTATTTCCCTCCTATTAAAATTAACATGTGGGGGCACCTGGGTGGCTCAGTCATTTAAGCGGCTGCCTTCAGCTCAGGTCATGATCTCAGGGTCCTGGGATCGAGCCCCACATCGGGCTCTCTGCTCAGTGGCAAGTCTGCTTCTCCCTGTCCCTCTGTGATTTCTCTCACCCTCACTCTCTCTCAAATAAGTAAATAAAAATCTTTTAAAAATTAACATGTGAAAACTGATTTTAAAATACGTCTATAGATAGTTAATGATTTATTTTAGTATGTTATCTCTCCTAGGAAAACAACCTCACTTTAACTTACGTGGAAGTGAGTCACATGGAAAGAAATAAGACAGGGTGTCTGTCCATGTGGAAGGACATTGGGGTGAGCTGCCCCTCAGCTCAATTCATAAAGGGAATTTTCCCACCTGTGTGTTGCTGCCTTTTTGATTCTCAGCAGATGTGGTATTACTCCTAGAGGTGTTTGCAGAGGTTGTGGGGGCAGTTATGATTGCCCACGACTGGGAGAAGTACGCCAGCGCTTAGTGCTGGGGAGTCAGAATCTTTATAGATGTCCAGCAATTCATGACTGTCCTGCACAATGAATTTTTCCGTATCTCGTGTGACCGTGTTTTACATATAAATACAAAGCGTTTTTTCACTGAATTTCCCAAGAATGAAAGTTCACCGTAATCAGGAGAGATTGTGGCTTCTTTGGTTCAGCATATTGTCAAGAACTGTTCGTCACCTTTGAGAACGGCAACATCCATGCCAGCGCTGCTGGTGGCTTATCGATCGCCGATATGTCATCCCTGTATCACTCAATATCGGTTGCACTTGCATTTATGATCATTGTATATGTACATGTAAGCATCCTTCTTCGTCCTTATTTCAGATGTTCAAATAGAAAAGAAATAATCTTGACAATCTCCAGTAGAGGTAACAGTCACAGTGTGGTCGGGGAGAGGAATGATCCCCATTATTTGAACAGATAAAATTTAATATAATGAATTCTTAATTACCAATAAAGCTGTCAGCTGGTAATTTGAAAGGTAAAACAGAAACTCTTAAGGTATCACGGAAGTAGCAATTTCAGGAAGCAGCTACCACTACTAAGGTTGAGGGGAAAGGGGGAAAACTTAGAAACTTCCAGGCAAGACCTTGTGAATCTTATAAGCTCAGACCTCTGGGGAGTAGGGCAACTTGGCTGGTGCTGGTATGTCTGAACCCTAAGGAGGAGCCATGAAGCTGGGATCCAGACCCCTGAGGAAGGAGCAGTGGCCTCTGGTGTCTGAGGGAGGCTGGGGCCAATGGTGCTGTTTCTCCAAGGGTTGGACAACAAAACCACAAACGGTATTCAGGAGCTGCCACGAGAAGGATCACAGTTGCTGGGGAGATGCGGCATCGTGGGGTGATGCTCACAGGAGCCGCAAGACACCAAGAGGCTCCCCGAGGCAGACGGGAAGGAGCAAGCTGCTGCTTCCTTCGGCAGCAGTGCCTCCTGGGGCCGATCCTAGCAGCGAGAAACTTGGCAAAAGCAGAAAGGTAGTTTGCAGGGCTGGTTCCATGCTCGGTGTCACGAAGCAGAGTATGGGAGAGTAAGTCTGGAGCTGAGACACAAGGAGTACATAACTGGCACACTTGGCTATTGGCTTCCATTTCCTAAATCCAGACTTACTCATAACCCCATCACCTCGTATTGTTGTACCTAGGCATTTGCATATTATAATATATACTATAATTTCACGTATCAGTTTCCTATTTTAGATTACGATGAACATATTAACTCGATTTAAAGTTATGTTTAGAGTGAGTTAGTAATTTCACTTCCGATAGCAAAGGAGACATGACAAACTATTTGTTACCAAAAAATGGGTATTGAGTCTGGTAGGATTGAGAGTCCCGGTCTTGGCTCAGATGGTGTAATATACATTTAGATTTTAGACTATTGGCTCCTCGCCAACTCGGAATGACAGTGCCATCTGATCTCAGCTACAAGGCTTGGATATGAAAAGGACTTCATGTGCTTTTAGGTTCTCACTGCACCGAAGACACCATTTCACAGTTGGCATAGATTGATCTTTAATTTTTGGAGTGGGCATGCCTTAATGGGAATGTGAATCCCAGCCATCATCCCACTTGGCCTTAGCTTTTCAGTGCTACTTTTTTTTTTTTTAAAGATTTTATTTATTTATTTGACAGAGAGAGACACAGCGAGAGAGGGAACACAGGCAGGGGGAGTGGGAGAGGGAGAAGCAGGCTTCCTGCCGAGCGGGGAGCCCGATGCGGGGCTTGATCCCAGAACCCTGGGAGCATGACCTGAGCCAAAGGCAGACGCTTAAGGACTGAGCCACCCAGGCGCCCCTTCAGTGCTACTTTTAAATGCTATGAGGGCCCGTGGGGGAGGTGACATTCTCTATGGCTGCCACCTCTGCTGTTTCAGTGGCAGGATGCTGAGTGCCCATTATAGTCAAGGCCCAGGCTTCTCATGAAAATTATATTTAAAAACAATAATTAACAGCGGTTGAGATTCTACAGCACTTCACATGATAGTAGGGGTTATAAACACAAGGTACCAAGCCACAACAATTTCTAAGAAGTAAATATTACCCCATTTTATAGACATGGTAATTGACTGCAGAGACCTTGGGACTTGCCTAAGACTGTACAGCTAGCAAGTGAGAGAACCCAGCTCCACTTTGCCTATTTCCTAGAACTTACAACCCTTTTCCTCTCTGCCTCCCGAGTCATAACACGGGACACAAACTCGTTATGTGTGAGGGGTTATTTTTGCAAACAGTACAATTACTTGACAGATTAGTTGATAGTATTCAACTGAAAGATTCAATAAATCCATAATAGAAATGCCTGATACATATTAGAACCATATATTGACAAAAAATGTTTGTTGTAATGATAGTTTTTCAAGTTGATCCATTTTGACCTTGAGTGAATTAGCTATCTTATTTTTCTAAAAGGCCAGATGTACAGAGTAAAGCTAACCACCCAACACTAGAAGATAATTCTTTAATGGGGTCTCCCATTATACGAGCTTCAGGTATGGTAAGTGGAATTTTGCAACACAAGACAAAAAAAAAGACAAGGCCTTAAAAATGACAGTTATTCCCAGAGAGTTGCCAAGTATAAACCTTGGACACAAAATAATGAGTTCTTTCATGTCTATACAGCACAGAAAAGAAAAGTATTACTTAGAAGACAAAGGCATTAATTAAAATGAACTAAAGCAATTATGTGATTGATAAATCACTTGTCTCAGCCACTCAGAAAATCAGATGTATCAGAACTACCATTGTTTTCTATTTCTGTGTCTTCTAAGCTTTGATGAAGCAGAATCATTTTTGAAGCCTTGATGTCATGATGAACATTTCGTTATAGCTACCTTACATAATACTGTGTTGTTATGAATAGAAAGGACTTTTGTAATTAAATGCTAAATGTAAACTTCCTGGAAAGTAAAGCTTGGGGAAAATGTGGAACCCTTAGGCAGTAACACTGGCTAGGATCACAGTGTTTTGCTGGCTGTTAAAATTAACTTGCCACTAAAAATACTAGCGTCGGTTTTCAAAACATCATTTTATCCAGATGTATTAATGTTTCTTACAGTCGCATTGCACGGCATAAAAGGAAGCACATCTTGCTGAAATATGCACTTACTCTATTTGAGCTTTGCTTTCCTCTCTCTGAAATATCAGATATTGGGTTGAATGTCTGCCAGTGCCCTCTTCTGGATAGAATATAATACATTTACAGAAATCTTCTGTCTTTTTTACATATGGACGAAACAATTTCTTCTTCACCTCTGAAAGTGGAAACAATTGATAAGAGAATACAATTTGGTTTTGTTGTGAGCATAAAGGATACACTATACCCACTATACTCGAACAAATGTGAACAAATGTTTCAAACATATATAGCTAGCATTGAATCAAAAGAGGTTTGACCATTAGCCTTTTATGGAAGCCCAATTTTTGACATCATGCTGACTTGGATACAAATTCTGGTTTAGTGTCTCAGTTTCCTAGGCAGGAAATATAAATCAAAAAACTTATCTACTTTAAATGGTAATTAGGATTAAATAAATGTATGCGGGGCGCCTGGGTGGCTCAATCCGTTAAGCATCTGCGGTCAGCTCAGGTCATGATCCCAGGGTCCTGGGATCGAGCCAGCCCAACAGAGCAGGGAGCCTGCTTCTCCCGCTCCCCCTGCTTGTGCTCTCTCTCTCTCTCTGTCAAATAAATACAATCTTTTAAAAAAATGAATTTATGCATGAAGCACTTATCTTTGTACTTGACCTATGGTAAACATTTTTCTACCATGTCTGCTATGATAAGAGTTTTATGACATAAACAAGTTTCTCTTTTAATATAAAGTATCCAAATATGAAAACAATTATTTTAATTAAGATATATATATATTTCTAAATGTTAGACTATAGAATTTCAAATCTTTAGATGTTTCCAATTAAGTCATGTTTATATTTTCTAATTGTATATGTCAGCTATCTTATGGACTGACTTTGATTTCTCAAGAAGGAAATATTATGGTATAGCATCTTTATCATACAGCTTGATGGTATATAACATTTATAATCTAAATAGTATTTCATACTTTGAGGAGTAAAAGAACACTCCATTTGGTGCATTTAATTTCATTAAATTTCTTAGTTTTGCAAGTTGGACATTTTACCACTAACTTGTTTTTGAATTCATGGTACATATATATGCTACACTTGACATCCATTTTTATTAATACTAAACAAAGAATTCTCTCTGATTACTACACTGATAATTTTGTTATTTCTCCCAACTCAGATTCTTTAAGGAGTCTTTATTAAAATATAGCATTTCTAAACCTTGACAAAATATGAGGAGAAACTTGGTCCCTGGATCATTTCAGGTTGATTATTTCAGGTTGACCTGTGTTAGCTTAGTGTCATGGAACAATAAATTCAAACAAGAGTGGAAAACTAACCCACTTACTAAAGTGTGACTTTGGGCATGTGACCCAGCCTCTGCGCACCATAGTTCCTCTTATGTAAAACGGGAATAATAGTTTCAAAGTTATCAGTTAGATTTAATACAAAGTAAGTGCTTAGTGTAAGTTAATTCTCTATTATTTTTACACACATATAAAGAAGTAGAAAAGCCATGGGTTTTTAAATCAGACAAACATCTGTATAAATACTGTCTTCTATAGTTGTTTCTGAAATGTACATTTCCTTCTGTAAGATGGTTGTTGTATTAAATGAGTTGAGTGCAAAATGCCTAGTGCGGTGTCTGGTGCAGGGCAGATGCAAAAAACCAACACCTTCTAATGTCATTTTGGCAACCTCTCTGCCATGCCAGGCCCTGTGCTCAGAGTTATAATCCTTAATCCTCATTACATTCGGGCAAGGTCAACATGAGGAGACTCGCCCCAAGTCACACTGCTGGGAAGCCCTCCTTGCTTTCGTTCTTTGCTTCCGTCTTTGAAGTGTCACCTTCTCAGCACTGTGTCTACTTTGGGCTGCACCCGTCTTTGCACTTTGGGACCCAACACAGTAAGTCATATCCAGAAATGCGCCATGACCTTCTCTAACTCCAGTCCTGTCAGCTTCTGCCAGTCCCATGTCCTATTTCCTGATCCAACTACTCTGATGAACTAAATTATTGCAGGGCTATTTTTGAATGCATGTGTTCCTCCTGACAAGTGACACATTTGCTTCCTAAAGACTGGTTCCTTCTGCCCCAGACTTGACAAGTCAGGCTTGTAGAGGAGCTTCCAGGTAACACAGAAGGTCGGCAACAGTAGTCTTTGGGGGGTGCTCTGACCGCTAGTTCACCCCACATCATTAGACCACCTCCTGTCTAACTGCCTTTACTCAGCTTCCATAACTCTGGGAAGTTTTAAAAACTTAATGCACAGATTGACGTATGTCGACCCATCTTCAAAGATAGTTACAAGTTGTACATGTTGAATTTCAATCAAATTGAGTAAATTATTTGGTCTGGAATCAGAAAAGGAAGAACAAAAAGAACGCCTTCTTTATCTAATATCCAGCAATCCTAGCATATGTGATCTTCAAAGTCTGATTTTAAGAAATATATATTTGCTTAATTTTGTTGTTTTAAAATTTTCTTTAAAAAGTTATTTACATCCTCACAGTGAAATAAAGAGATTTGATGAAATAAGGTCTGAGGTACCTCTTAACTCTAAGACCTGATATTTAATTTGAGTTGAAATGAACTAGCAAATTGCATTTAAAGTTAAGATCAACCACAGCCCATGAAAATTAGGTTTAAGGAAAGCATTGTCCTTAGCTTTTAATCAAGACTTGTCATTCAGCACAACTCCATAGTCAGAGGCCTTCTGACTATTGATTAATCTCTACATGGGGTGTCCCAACAGTAGGCTGTTCTTCTGCTGGCTCCAGGGACCTTGGAGTGTAAACACATATGAAACAACTGTTTGTTTTTAGCTACGATTTAGTAGAACTGTGGAATATCAGAGATTTAATTATCAAGGTAGCTCCTAAAATAAAATTCCAGGAGTAGAAATTAAAGTTCTTTCTTAAAAATAAATAAATAAATAAATAAATAAATAAATGTGCTTTCTTATCTTTGTTTTTTACCTTGCTTTCAGTTTGTCCTCTCTATATGAGGTAGCGTGATTTTTCTTTCAAAATTTTCAACCTACAACTATCTTAAGGTTCAGTTGTGCCTTTTTAGCGCCTCTGGGCTTCCAATAGCCAAAAAAGTTAGGTAGCTGTTTTTATTGCACTCTGGATGCTTAGCTATTCAGCCCACCCAAGGACACGTCCTCTTACCTTAATGACAGTAAGTTAGCTCCCCAGGAATATACATCATCAGAGAAACTAGTGAACTCACTCTTATTGTCCTGGATATCAAATTATTCTGCCTATATCTTCCATCCCTAAATATTGTCATAGTCACTGTTTATTCCCTCAGAGTTCTCTTCTTAATATTTAATGAGAAAATGGGCTGATATCACCCCTATTGTTCTAATCAAAACAGTAAGGTGGTTTAGAGAAATCACATAAAATTGTAAATTGCAAAACAGACCAAATAGTTTTTCCAGCACTTAGGAGTTGAACGATTATGGGCAAAGGAACCTCTGTTTTAGGATTGTTTTCAGATTAAATAAACCTGGATTAAGTATGATTCCTGTACATACAAAGAGCTCGATAAAAGGTAGCTCAGGTCTACCTTGGCGGAACACATGCCACACGTGTGCATGTCTGCACAGGAGCATGCGTTGGGCGGGGTGGGGGAGAGAGAGAAACTTAGCTTTAATTCAAATAGAATGCATTTGCAGATTAAAAATGTGTAGAGGGTGCATGACAAAGCGTGCCGAGGAAAGTGGGAGGGGTTAAGCGAGGCCAATCACACTACTTCTTCTGTTTCACTTTCTTTGTTTCATATTGGGTCAAGGGTATTTCCTGTGAGAATTTCAAGTGCAGTTACAGGATAAATGTTGGGAGATTTATGGGAAATTTCCACTTAAAGAATAAGACCATAAATTGTTATAGTAGGAGGCATTGGGAATCAATGTTAATGAGTGTTTTGGGAAGCCATTTCTGACAGCCTAACTCTTTGTATGTAGTAAAGAGTGTCATAATCATTTCACTTAAAAAGCAATCCGGCTAGCATGCTAATGAGAGAATTCACACCTGGGCAAGGAGGCGCTCCTTCAAAATGCATTTCTCTTGTGCTGATTTTGAATGTACACTATCTGGGGAATACATCTTCAAAACCTTTCCTGTTGCCATTATTTTTTTCCTGTGATTGCCTCAAAAACTTCCTGCTTCCTTTGACTATATATAACTCATACCATTATTATGATGGTATTCTCCACTCAATGTTTGAGCCAGCCTTAATTTCATGCCCTCTCTTGAAATAATCAGCAGGTAACACAAGTCATTTTAATTACTAGTCTATAATTTTTTCCTTCTAAATGCCTATTAGAACATCAAAGTATGGAACTAGAAATACTTATTAGTAGGAAAGTTAAATGGAAGAAAGAAAGAAAAATAACGTTCCTTTATTCACTGAATTATATTTTCAATAAACACTGACAAATAGTTCTTGGTGCTAAGAATATATCTGTGAACCCACATAGACCAAAACATCCTACCAATAAGGAGTTCATAGTCTAATGGGGCAAGAATAGTCACAATAAATAAGAAAAGTATAGAATATATTTAAATATATTTTATTTAATGTGCGGGGAAGTTGCAGTTTTCAATAGGGTAAGCCTCACTGGGAATATGGTATTTGAGTGAACATTTGAAGGTCTCAGAGGAATTCACCTTGCTGGCAAGAGGAAGGAACAATCTAGAATGAGAGAACGTCCTAAGCAGAGGTTTCAAGATGCGACATAAGTTTTACAAATGACAAGAACAGTTATGGAGAAAAGAGAGGTAGAGAAGAAGTAGGATTTGAGCTATGAGAGTAAGACACACTAATCTTACGGGGCCTTGAAGGCCATTATAGGACCTGGCTTTTACACTGAATAAAATGGAAAACTATTTCATCCATTTCATGGTTTAGAACAAAAGACTGACAATTTCAGCTGTTAAAAGGCTGCAGAGTTGAGAAAAGATGAAAGGAGAATAAGGTAGAAATAGGAAGCTTCTTTAGGAAACCAAATACAAGGTGGTGGAAGCTGGGACCAGAGGGATAGCCATGGGGGTGATGATTAAGTAGCTCTGACATATTTGAAGGTAGAGTAGACAAAATTTGCTGATGAATTAGGTGTAACATTGAGAGATAGGGAGGAATCAAGCTCGAATTCAGGTTTCTTGGCTGCAATACATGGAGGGTTGTTGAAACTGGATAAAGGAACCAAGTCAAGTGAATTTATAGGAAAATGGGTTCATTTAAATTATTACATAAATTGCTGAGGTGTATTCCAATAGATTAAGTAGTAATTTGAGTTTAGAATATTTTACTTATCAAGGCACAAGAATTTATGCATAAGTTTTCATGTTTAATGTTTCCCCATCTCTCAGTTTCGGATTGAACAGGGTTCAGAGCCCATCATTTAAGTAGCTGTTTATCCATTTTTGTTGCTGTGTTTGTGTGCATGTGTGTTTGTGTTTAATAATGCTAAGGAATAGTTTTGTAGAAGGGCTTGCTAAATTCCAACTGAACTAAAGTATACTCTATTAGTGTTCTTCCTTTTTTTTAATTTTATTTTATTATGTTATGTTAATCAGCATACATTACATCATTAGTTTTTGATGCAGTGTTCCATGATTCATTGTTTGCGTATAACACCCAGTGCTCCATGCAATACGTGCCCTCTTTAAAATACCCATCACCAGGCTAACCCATCCCCCCACCCCCCTCCCCTCTGGAACCTTCAGTTTGTTTCTCAGAGTCCATCATCTTTCATGGTTTGTCTCCCCCTCCAATTCCCCCCCTTCATTTTTCCCTTCCTACTATCTTCTTTTTTTTTTTTTAACATATAATGTCTTAAGTTCCTTCTCTCAGACAATAGCATTTCACAATAATTTTTCACATTTATCTGTATCGTGATCTCTTTAGACTGCTGTTGACAAAATCTTATGGTCTTGATTTTCTTTTTTCCTTTTCTATTTTGGATTCATACCATAAATTTCTTGGTGGTAATTTTAATTATAGTCCCTGTATAGTAATAACAGAATGGGTAAATTCAAACATCTTTAAATAGAATTTTTGGTTTCTCTGTTTTGGTTGCCTGAACAATTATAGCTAATTTTAAAAACTATTGTTCTTTTAGAGATTTCATTTGAAATAAATCATCATGTTATAATCATAAAAATTGGAACATGAGCATCTATTCAAATTAATAATTAGATCATAATGAACAAGGAGTAAAAAGATGTAAAGTTGAGTTTGGTCAAAGATTATGGAAGGTGGTAGGAAATATTGCTGGGAATATTTCCACAAAGGTTAGTGGAATCATTGGGATGAGCAATTGCACAAAGCTGAAGAATGTTGAGTTGAACTGAGCAAAGCATCACAGTCTGAGTGAAGGCAAAGAAAATGCAAAATGTCTTGGAGATTCCTTGGGATCCCCTGAAATTCTCCCTCATTTGTCGATGCCAAAATTCTGTAATGAGAGTCTCATTGCTTTACTTGAACTCTCTGATACATACTTAAGTGTGTAAGGCCCCTACTAAGAACTTCAAAGAACGTGTAGACCTCTAAAGGTACCAAAAAACAATTCTCTGTTTTGCCTGGTCTAAGGGTTATGCTTTGGCTGAATGATGGGAAAGAGAAGCAACAACTTGACTTTGGCTAAATAGTGTAAGGGGCCTTTTCATTCTCACGTACATTAATTCAGGGTTTTGTTTTAATGGTTTGTTTTTTTACATAAGTTACCATTTTCCCTCCTGCTATTTCAGTCTTCTCTTTAAAGTGTTTTTAATGGTCCTGGAGAGAAGAAGTTTTCAGTCAGAATAAATTCGTCAGAACATCCTCATCCAAAGCAAGGGGTCATTGCCTCCGAGCTGGAAGGACATCCAGGTCTTCTCTGACTCGGTTGCCTAGTGCTTTCCCTCAGGTGGTCTCCTGATGCTTTCTGCTTTCCTAGATTTTTGCTGAGAGGCAAGTTTTATTTGGTCTTTGATTTGATGGCACAATATGATATATTTAGTAAATGAACTTTTAAAAAATGTGGGTAAATTAGATCCTGACCTTTGAATATGATAAACTCTTCTGGAGCCAAGCTAATTCCTTATTCCATGGTCTCTACATTGAGAATTAGTTCTGGAAGGAGGAAAGGGGCTGTGTGCAGGCAAAACATCAACATTTATCCTGTAAGGTCTCAATCACTTAGAACACTTTTAAAGATAGCTTAGCTTTCCTAAACATTGTATGCATTTAGAATGTAGACATTGATTTTTGGAAGAAGGTGGGATAGATGATTGAGAGAGTGATGTTCAAATGTGCTATCTTGAAAGAGAAAAAAATGGCTAGCGGGGGACCAGCAGTCACAGCATGGGAGAGCATGTTTGGAGGGATTGAGGAAGGCCCCAGAAGACTTGTCTAAAGCTTTGAGATGACTGCAGCACCAAGCTTGGAATCATCCCTGACACCTCTCTCTCACACCCCACCTTGGTTCTTTCAGCAAAGTCTATGGACACTTCAGGACATATTCAGAATGTGACAACTTCTAACCCCCACCATGGTGAGAACTGTAGCTCAAGCTACCATCTTCCTCTAGATTATTGTAAAAGCTTCCTAACTGGTCTTTCTGCCTTAACCCTTCTCTTCCCACAATCTATTCTCTGTCCAGAAACCAGATGGAGCCTGTTAAAACCCAATTCAGATGGCATCCCGTCTCTGTTCAAAAGACTCCCAATAGCTTCCCAAGTCAGTAAGAATAGGTACCAAAGTCCTTATGACCAGCTCTCTCTCCAGCCCATCCACGGCTTTGCTAACTCATCTTCTGGCCTCATCCCTCTTGCTCACTCTGCTCCAGCTGTAATGATCCTCTGGTCATATCCCACACATGCCAGGCAGGCTACCTCTTACTGATCCTGCTTCTAGACTATTTTTCTCCCAGATGTCTGTGTATTTCTGCTGTCACTTCCTGGTCTCTGTGCAAAGGTCACCTTCACAATCCGGTTTTCCCTGGCACTCTATAGCAACACCTCCCCTCTTATCACCACCTGACACACTATATATTGGCATATTACATATATACAATTATATATGTGCACATATTATATATATATATACACCTATTTATATTGTCTCTTTCTCCCCTAGAGAATGGAAGCTGTGTGGGAACAGACTCCATTTTGTTCACTGCTGTTCGCCAGCACTGAGAACAGTGCCTGGCATATAATAGACTCTTAATAATTATTTATTGAGTAGATCAATGAATAACTTACTTTTATCCTTAATATGATTCTCTCTGGAAAAACAAACATGTTAATCCCCTCTTTGTATGACTCCTTGAAAGTTTCAGACTGAATTGTATTTCATTCTGCGGAAAAAATATAAATTGTAAACAGTCACTTTTGAGAGACAGTAAGTGCTGAAGAAGGAAGACTTTACCAGAAAGGAGAGCATGACAAGACAGTGGCGAGTCCCTGTGTGTCTCTGAAGAAGAGACACTGAGATGAGCTACCCAGGGGCCCTCCAGGTGACCATCAGCAAAGACATCAGATCAGGAGAAGGCAGGGACAGCTCCAACCACCACCCAGATCCAGTGGTGTCACAAGAGCCACAGTCCATCAGGTTTCCTCCCTAAGTATCTCTGTGGCCTTTTCTATTCTCTTTATTCTCCCTGCTACTTCCCATTGTCCATGGGACCTCTTGTATGGATTCTAACCACCAGATTTCCAAAATTTCAAATTTCCTTCTCTTCCTCATTACCAGGGCTGAAGAACTCTTTCTAAAATGTGAATGTGATAATGTCATGTCCTTACTTACAACTCTGATAGCTCCCCCTTTTAATCTGAAAAGAAAGTTCAAGATTCTGGTTTCATTGCGCCCTGTTCTTCCAGCCTTTCACATTCTTTGGATGAGCCATATTCTCTCAGACTGCTGGGCCTTTACAAACATTGATCTCTCTGCAGCCTCAAACCTTACTCTCTGGAAGACTGAATCACCTGTTCACATTTTGTATCTCAGCCTGGATAAGAAACCTTCCCTGATACCAGCTTAACTGAGCTGGATATCTTTATAACAGTCCAGTAGCATCCTACGTTATAATGTAGAGTGCAGGTATCACCTGCTATTATAATTGCATGTTTACATTTTGGTGTTTCCTCTGTACTATATGTTTCTTGAAGGTGTGGTCTAAATTTGCCTTGTTTTCAGGGTTTGCAATGCCTAACGGAATGCCTGCCATATATTCAAGACTTGAATGAATGGTATTGTTTCCCCACATGTCAGTATCTGCGATTTATAGTCTATGAGAATATCCCCAGGTAGGGAGTTGGGTAAAAAATGACTTCTCCCACTAGAAACAAATGTGTGGACCTGAGGCTAATAGAGAATGACTCTTTCTTCTCTGGAGAAAGTTTGTCCTGTATCTTGTTGGGGGAACAGAGAAGGGGAGAAATGAGAGAGGATATAAGTAACCGTCCTGCCTTTGGAGATAATTCTCACCAGGGTCTTTCTTTCCTTGGCTCTGGAAGATCCTCCATCCCCTTCCGATCAAGGCCTCAACCAGGATGGTGTATCCCAGTCATGCCCTGAACAGGGAACAGAAGCCCACTCGGCTGGGACTTTGAAGCTCACTGATGAAGATCCTGTCTGTGGAGGTGTGGACATGCTGAGGGAGCAAACAGGGGATGGGAAACCCCCTGGGACCGGGATGGTAAAGAGTCTCTACCAATGAGATCCAAGCAATGGCATTAGCAGGGGCTAGTGAGAGCCGGGGCTGTGCAGGGGGTCCATTCATAGAAGCGGGGGCCTTGGAGGAAAGCAGCCTCTCCCAAGACCATAGCCAGGAGAGAGCAGAGGAGAAAATAACCCAGTCTTACCTTCTGCTGTACTCTGGTCTTCTTCAACTGCCTGCCAATGGACAAGCTGAGCTAGAAGTTAGAGTACAGGGAAGACCAGGTGCTGCCATCCTTAGAGATCTCTTTACACCTTATCTGGGCATACAGAAGAGCAAGAAGAGCAGAGATGGACAGTGGGTGAGGTTGAGGGTGGGCAAGTGGAGAATCACTTGGCTTTTTATTCAAGACTCTTAGCTCCATGCTCTGCAGCCCACGGGGAAGATTCGCAGGCTTGATTGGGCACCAAGAGAACAACTTGATCATCATTTTCTGAGTTTCCAATTCCCAGAGGCTTTGCCTCTCCTTGCTCCATGCCCTCAGTGTCCTTCCCATTCCTGTTCAGAGCCATGTTGTAAACACAGTCCCAATTTCTTCAGTGTGTCACCATCCAGCTCTACTGGCAAGGTACAGTTGATTCTTGTGCAAGGCATGAGTCCTGTGCCCCACTGACCAAGGGCCATGCCCAGCATATCCATCAGGCCATTCAGTATTTCTGCAGGGGTGGAGATGAGCAAGGAGTTGATACAGCCCTGGATCCACTACCCATGGCTGTTTCTTGCAATACTAAGCACTCTATCTATAGGGGAACAGAAAATACCTGGTGAAAGTCAGACCTGGGCTTTTTTTTGGAGATCTGAGAACCAGTGATTCTTCTCACCGGCAAGACCCTCTACAAGTCTTGGAGATGCCACTTGATAAGGTCACTAGGATACTGTTTGAGACATACCTACACTAAAAGTTATGCCTTATTTATCTGTTATCCAAATCTTTGTTATTTATTTATTTTTTTAATTATTATTATGTTATGTTAATCACCATACATTACATCATTAGTTTTTGATGCAGTGTTCCATGATTCATTGTTTGCATATAACACCCAGTGCTCCATGCAGAACGTGCCCTCTTTAATACCCATCACCAGGCTAACCCATCCCCCCACCCCCCTTCCCTCTAGAACCCTCAGTTTGTTTCTCAGAGTCCATTGTCTCTCATGGTTCGTCTCCCCCTCCAATTTCCCCCACTTCATTCTTTTTTAAAAAAGATTTTATTTATTCATTTGGGACAGAGAGAGACAGAGAGAAAGAGGGAGAGGCAGAGAGAGAGGGAGAGGGAGAAGGAGACTCCCTGCTGAGCTGGAAGCCCAACATAGAGCTTGATCCCAGGACCTGGAGATCATGACCTGAGCCGAAGGCAGACGCTTAACCATCTGAGCCACCCAGGCTCCCCTCTGTTATCCAAATCTTACTGGGCATCCTCTATTTTATCATCCTCTATTTTACTTGGTTGAACACAATGTACAATGTGAGTGCACTTAGGCCCTGGCCTCAAGCAGCCAAGAGAGACCCCAAAGATGAAGTCACACCAGGCCCTTGGGGAACACTGTATAGAACTTCAAAGTTCCAATGACTCCCATGTCAGGCCACACACAGAGCAGGAGTGAGGGGTGCACAAGGAGGACCTTGTCTTGCTCCTTCCCCACTGCTGAAACTTAACCAAAACTCCCTAATATGCATCTTCCAGTAAGAAGGTCGTAATTGTCAGAGTTGTGACTGACTTGTCGAGATCACATGAAAGCAGCTGCCTAAATTTTGAAATATGTTGCAATTTGTAAAAGAAGGTAAAAAAATTGTACTTTGTCCTCAAGGAAGAAAATAAAGCCATTGAAAAACTCTAAGCGCTACCACATCTAATAAATTGGTGCCCGCCCCCAAAAGCAGTTTTCGTCATGCTACATTTGTATGCCACATTGCCAGACTCTAGCAGACAGACCTTTTGTTTCCAGAAAGCCAAGTACCGAGGAGCAGGGAAATTGGTTGTGTCTGGGAATTTCCCCAGCCTTAGCACTTGGCAGCCTCCAAACTGACCCTATCAAAGGCTGTTCATTGCAGGCTTCCACTGACACACACGTGGACAGGTACACACACACACGCACACACACACACGGGTGCTTGGACACCTGAGCCAACCCCATGCGGCTTCCCCAGAGTGGCCCTGTACCTCATTCAGAACATCAGTTGTGGTGGGTAGGCTTTCAGGTTCCCTCCTATCCCAGAAGACACCCGCTTGCAGAGAGTGTGATTCATACCTTCTCCTCTGCTAATGGCCCCAGAGGCTGATGAAAAAGAAACAAGTGCTTTTTTCAGGACCAGGATAGAAAGTCCAAGGAGGTATCTGAAAACTTATATTCTATTCTAATAACATGCATGGGTTTTGAATTATACTTTATAATATATCCATTTTAGTATGACTCTAAAATATCCTGAATTATTTATAGCTGAATAAAATTCCCACTCTGGGAAGTAGCCCCAAAGTTTATCATCTGGCTTCCCATATGCCCACCACTGTTGACTTTATAAGCCCTGATCTGGGCCAACACATGTGAACCAAGAGCAGGGCAGGTGCCTAAGGAGCTCCTGCCCTGTCTCCTGAAAGTTCACCATGGCAAAGCCAGCAAAACTGCATTTGGAAAGGATGTTCTCACTTCTCTGCAGGATTTCATGTGTTTTATAATAGTTTACTCTAATGGAAGAAAAGGCCAGCCAGACAAGCTGTATGATTCATTGATTTCCAGATCCTCTGAAATTGTTGTTCCTTGGTCATTTTTATGAGCCCTGGAAGTTCTATGAGTAAGCATCTTCCACGGCCAAGGAAAAATTTTAAAATGTGCAAAACTACTAAAACTTAGAGTTCCTGTAATCCATTATTTTTTTAAAAATCAACTCATTTCAAACAATGCTTTTCTCCCCATGGTGTTGATACTACTGTCAGAATAATTTTAATTGAAGTAACTATTAAAAAATGCCCAGAGCTAGATTCATTCATGTTGTTGCACATTTCAGTGGTTTGTTCTGTCACTTTTATTGCTGAGTGTCATTCAATTGTATGAAGAGATCATAATAACAAAGGTTTGATGCTTTTAAATTTGGACTCATTCTGTCATAATTAAGTTTGCTATTTAGTGTTATTTAATTTACAGACACAGAATAATGAACTTTATAACCTGGAACTTGGTGTTAAGTTCTACCCAGCATTCAGTGAATATTTATTGAATGAATGAATGAATGAATGAACAAATGAAAAGATCTACCCTACAAAAGAAAGATAGCCTACAATTATGGAACTTGGATATGCTTGTCATAGAACATTTACGAATACAAAAAAAACCCAGAAAAGCAATTTCCTAGCAAATCATTACCTAGAGATAGCCATGATGGATATTTTGATGTATTTGCTTATATAATTAAAATCACACTGTACATACACTTTTTTTCTTAACATTTTATTATGAGGATTTTCCCATTATTCAATTATTTTTGAAAACGTGATTTTGATGGCTGTATGCTATTTTAAAATATGGACTCTCAAAATGAATTTAATTATTATGTTATTATGTGATTTTTAGTTATATAAACTATGTATAAAGCTGCAATGAACATCCTTTTAGAGAGAGAGAGAGAGCAGCAGGTAGAGATCTGACTGTGTCCTTAGTGTGAGTTCCCCCATGTGGAATTACTAACCCAAAGCTATAAAGAAAATCTGAGACCCTTAATCCCAGGTTGCTTTCATAAAAACAGCAATTTTCTCTGTATCAGTAGAATAGATGCTAATCAAACTCCCTGCATACTTATCAGAATAAAATATTAAGATTTAAAATTCCTTTGCCAATTTTCTAGGCAAAAAAAAAGTTTAAAGGGGCGTTGTACTGATGTTTAACATGAGTTTTGAACTGGTGACTATCTGAATTTGTTTTTATGTCTTTTCTATGTTTTCCTATTATGAGATATATCTTATGGATCTTTAAAGACTTTTATCTAATGTTGACAGTAAAATTTGTCACATTTGTGGTTTAATCTGTTGATATTTTTTGCTCACTGTCCTTTTCCTTTGGTTTATGCTTAGAATGTGTAATGTGGTCACATACATATATTTACTGATACACCTTTTCTTACTTACATTGATTTATTTTAACATTTACCTTTTTCACAATCTAGAATTTATTTTTGCAAAAGGCTTGAGGCAAGGCCTCACCTTTTCTTTTTCACTGGTGGCCTTTCAGAAAATAATTTTGAACAGTAGTCACCCATTGACTGTTAATTAGGGCTTGGGTATTCAGAATGCACAAACAGTTATGCTATTAATTCAAGTCAGCATATTCTGAGAGAAAATGGTGTGTCCACATGTCCAATGACTAGATTAGAACTTTATTTTATTATGTTTTATAATAAATTATTATGAATAAGTTATTAAGAGATAATTCCCCACTTTAAGAGAATCCATATTCATTGTCAGAATTTTAGAACAATACTTAACAATATTAATTTGTTTTATACATAAAACACAAATGCAGAAACTTTTGGATACAGAAATATTGATATGGAAAATAACCCAGAATCTTATAAAATAGATACATTGCTGTATTTTTTTAGTCTTTCTTTTCCCATTAACTTTTACATAGTTCAAGTTTAACTGTGAATGTGGATTTTTTCATTTTTTTATTATGTTATGTTAATCACCACACATTACATCATTAGTTTTTGACGTAGTGTTCCATGATTCATTGTTTGCGTATAACACCCAGTGCTCCATTCAGTACGTGCCCTCCTTAATACCCATCACCAGGCTAACCCATCCCCCCACCCCCTCCCCTCTAGAACCTTCAGTTTGTTTCTCAGAGTCCATCGTCTCTCATGGTTCGTCTCCCCCTCTGATATCCGCCCCTCCATTTTTCCCTTCCTACTATCTTCTTCTTTCTTTTTTTTAACGTATAATGTATTATTTGTTTCAGAGGTACAGGTCTGTGATTCAACAGTCTTACACAATTCATAGCGCTGTGAATTGTGAATATGGATTTTTAAACATGATTAATGCAGGTAAAATCAGGCTTTTGGTATAAAATATTACACAACCAGAGAGATCTTCCACTTGATAATTATTGCTTGTCCCAATTAGCATAAAAGAATTAGCCAATCAATAGAAGCTTTAAGGAACCAGTGAACACTAGTTTTAAATGTATTGCAAAAATTTCTTGCAGTGCAATTGGCAATAATGTTTCTCTATGAAGCTTAAAAAGGAGGCAATATGTTTTGTCGGGTATCTTTAAGTTTCTTGGCAAAGTGTCCCAATCATGTATAAAAGTTAGGCTTTATTAGCTGGTACTGGAATAGAGCAAAACCTGTGATTATTTTAACCATCATCAAAAGTGGTAAAGGATGTGATGCACGCCCCGATGGGGGAAGAGGAGTGGAAGGGGAACCGGAGCAAACTGGGGAAACGCTGCGGGGGCCAAGATGGTGGCTTTAAAACTCCTTCCGATAATCCGAGCGGACCGCTGCTTTCGGGATGTGAACCCACAGAGGGAAAACGCTAGTGCGTCTTCATATCAGAGGTCAAAAAAATGATGCCCCTCTGGCTAGAAAAAGGCAGTGGATGTATTTTCAGCATTTGCATCTCAAGACTTTAGGTGGGTCATGAGAGTTCCAGTTTGCCTAAATATCACTACTTCTCCGGCTTTGCAACAGCCAATTTGCACATTTATATTACCAGCGCTCTTCCAGTAAGAGGTTTGCTTTTGAAACCTCAATTTACAACTCTATTTCCCTATTCCCTAAGTGGCTTGCTTCTATTTTTCTATCATCTGAGTGAGGTTTCAGGTAATCTTTTCCAGAAGTGTAAATGAGTGATATGCAGTCCGGTTCTTCCTTATCTAAAAATGTCCTTCTGTGTTCCTTGCACAGTAAAGCAACTTGGCTGTGTGTAAAAGCTTTGCCTTGAAGCCCTGTACGAACGATGTCGCCCCGTTCCTTATTAGCTGGTTGATAATGCTGGGGAGACTTTGGGAGGGGGATGTTATTAATTCTGTTCAGAACTTGTAAAGTCCTGTATACAAATGACTTCTATCGGTGAGGAAACAATTCTTTCATTAGGCTTTTAATTACTGCTTCCGTTCTTGCTGATTCTGAGTAATCCTATAATCCTGAGAGTGAGATTTTGCTCTCCACCCTTTCTTTTTTCAGACCCTTCTGCTTTATTGTTCGCAAATCAATTTCTCTTTTCCATAACTTCTAGGAATGGTTCTGTAGGTTGTCCTCTGTATCAGCGATTCAACTTGCCCCAAGGGTTAATGCTACTCTTTGCCCCATTTACATTTTTCCAATAGTAAGTCTGTTTATAAGGGTGCAGTTCCCATACCTCCCACAGCAGGCTTTCATCTGTTGTCATTTTTTCAGGACTAAAATTGGACTTTCTCCTATCCCTATTGTCTAGATCTCTTCGAATTCCAGTTTCACTTCAATGATGGAAAACAGAAACTATTGCCACTATATTATACCAGTAGGTATCTTCTAAGGAGGGATAAAGAATAGCGAAAGATAGCTTATCTGTATCGAGTTACCTACCATTGGTATACAAAGATGGGATGCAGAAAGGGGGAAAATAAATTGATCCTTTTTTTTATTACATCCGAGAAAACCGTGCATACAAATCTACACAAGAAAGACAGTGATGAATCTCAGTTTACTCTTGCTTTTGAGAGAGTGCTTTGCTGTTGAGTCTTGACATGATGTTTATAAGAAAATATTAAGAAGATGGAGGAAACCGGAATGCATAGTAAACAGAGGAGGACCAGTAGAAAGTAAAAAGGAGGCAAGTCATATATCAGGTAGATTACAGTCATTAATTTAAAACTGAGTATCTCCTGAAGATAACTGGAGCATCAGATCACCAACCCAAAACTTGCCTGCAACACATTTTACTATGATTTATGTGGGTAATGGAAGAATTGCTTAGGTAGTTTCTCTGTGCTTATCTACAAAGACACTGTATTTAAACCTCCCCCTACCATCTTGCTCATGTTTTTTTGCTGTTGTTTTGCTATTATTTTGCCACCTACTGTCCACACACAAGAGCTTCCGAGGCAGGAATATAACTCCTGCCTTTTGCTCCCTTTTTCTCCTCCAGTGATGTTTACCTATGATTTAGACAGGAATGAGACTGACTGATTTTGTTGTTGGTATGAGCTCTTACTTATTCTGGTGTTACGATTGGAAGTTATGTGATCCACATTGCTTTTTCCCCTCAGATTTGCTTAGAGAACTTTTCATTGATCCTTTCTTTTTTTCTGGCCAGTAAGGTTGCAGTTCTTAGAGAACCAGTTACCAACTGGAGTTAACATTTGTTTGGGATTTTGATTTTATGGTATTATTATGAGGACAGGATATGAAAATAGGTCTTTGTATCATATGCCACAGAGGAAAAATTAAATCCTGTTCAAAAACATGTTGGATTTAAATTGATATCTTGCAGTTGTCTTATAGTCCATGAAAACTCACTGTATAATTCAATTCCTTTGTCAAAATATTGCTCTTACAGTGTAAGTGGAAACATTTTCTGTGTAATAGCTCAAATATAGGGATTGGGGGTTGAGACAAAGGGGTCTCAACTGTTTTTCAATGGGCAATGAAAGCATGTCATTACATCTTATCCATCACCATTAGCAATATTTCTAAATTATTTGCATGATCTGAAATAACCAAAAAAAAAGGTAGTTATCTGGGAAGGAGAATTCTGGGTCTGATTTATCAATATCTGGCTGGGTGTCCATACATAAGTTACTTAATTATCTTACACTGCAGTTCAATATTCATATTTATAAAATGAGAGAGTTGAACCAAACAGTTTCACATGGGCTTTTCAGGATGGAAATGTGATGATCCTATGACTTGGAATGGAACCAAACTTCACATATGTATTGCTTGTTTTTTCTTTCTTTCTTTCTTTCTTTTTCTTTCTTTCTTTCTTTCTTTCTTTCTTTCTTTCTTTCTTTCTTT